>NW_027210687.1:1105000-1520000 GCF_029030835.1 Brachyistius frenatus
CACACACACACACACACACACACACACACACACACACACACACACACACACACACACCCCGATGCTGTGGTGTACTCGGGCAGGTACACAGTAGTTCAGGAACACAGTTGTAAATGCATGAAGCATCTGCAGAGCACCCATAAGAAGAAAAATAGTCATTAACAAATTATTAAATCGTGTGGAGACACATCTACATACACAAACAACATGACTCATACCCACCGCGTTGTCACTGATGGAAATAATCATTGACACAACCACACACATGTCATTTATCAAGCTTGGCGTGCCTGATGACTGACTGCTGTAGGCAATGACAGCTACCGTCTCTCTCTCTCTCTCTCTCTCTCTCTCTCTCTCTCTCTCTCACACACACACACACATGCGCTCGCACAAGCAAGCACAGACAGGTATGCACACGCACATACGCACGCACACAGACGCACACAGACACACACGGACACACACATTTTTGGACTCGGTAATCTTTCAAGTCAAATCCCTGTTATTGATCATGGGAATCATTACAGAGTGCGGCCCGAGGGTGTATGAGTAGGTCTGTGCATGTGCCCATTGTATTCTCTCAGCTGTTTAGTCACCAGATTTGATCCATTGTATGTATTTCTGTTTGTGTATTATCACACAATAATAAATGTGGCCCATACACTTTGACATAAACTTTGTTCAGAAGATTTAATTGACACAGACCGGCCTCGCCAACTTCACGGGTGAAAATCAGACATAAAGGAGCGTCAGTCTCGTTCTGTCTGTTAGAGTTGTATTCGAGTCAGTTTTCTGGATGAAGAACTCACACACGCCCAAGAAGAAAGACTTGTAGTTACAGCTTATTACACAAATAATACTGTAAATAGTACAGCCTGACCTTTACATCGACCGGCTGATTGTATTGACTGACACAGATATATCAATGAAAACTATATCGCCTGCTACCGATAAAACATTTTAAGGCTTCTATATATTGTGCAACAATATGTTTAACTATTCTTAACAACAGTGTATATTATGAATCAAAACTAAGAGATGAGAACGTATTGTGAATTGATAACAGTTTGTTTTCTTTGCAGGAAACGTGCAACATATTCTCCTCTCGCTCTCTTAAACACAGTCATCTTCTTGGTTATTAGGAACAGCTCAGAGTTTAACAAATAGGCCTCTAGTAATAATACCAGCTTTATAAAATACAAATTTGAATAAAAGCGCACAACACACCAAATTGCAAACAGTAAATTATAATCAGGGAACATAAATCAATGCAAAACAGATGGAACAAAACACAAGACCTTTATGAATTATTTACTCCAACTACTAAAGCTTCATCAAAAAAAGCTGTAGCCAAAATTTCCCTCAGGAAAAAAACAAAAAACATGCACCTCTATGTCTATAGCCATCTAACTTATCTTGCTGATAGAGATCAGTATGTTTTATATAGCATAACTTATTTCTTTAACATTAGTGGCAGATTTTTCTTTATAAATATCAGCATCTCTGATGTTCCTCAGCTACAATATCCCCTGCTGGGCTGAAAGGTCTCTCGCCGCCTCCTCATACGCGGTGCGCAGCGCTCGGCTTGTGCTACTTACGTGAGAGCGGCTTCTATTGTCCTGCTAAAAAACTTGCGGCCGTGTGCTTTGATGGAACAACTCATATCTGCAGGTTCATTTGCGATGATGCTGAAAAGCTGGTCTCCATCTTCATCCAACAATTCTGCACACAATTCATGCAAGAAGCAGGCTTGTGGTATTTTGTCTGGGAGCTCAGAGCCACTACCTGCCAAACTCGTGTCACCGTTCCACTGCTGCTTGGAACGCACCTTGCAAACCGTGCATTTTTATAACCATTTCAGACAGCTGGTAGAACTGCCAGATGGGTGAGGCCAACTTGGCTCCATAAATAAATTGTCTCATGAGTTGTTTGTCATGTTTGGCTTTCATTATTCCACCATCCATTATGATCGGTGGTCAATCGATTGGAGCACCCTTAATAAATAGGTAAAGGTGTACATATTGGCTTGCGTGAAAACCTTTTTTTACAAAATAAAATGCAGAAAAAGATGCAAAAAAAATTCTAGTTATTATTTAATATTAAATTCCCAGTGAGATTTACTGTTTCATATCTTTGTCACAAGTGTTGAATATGTTTGTTCACTACATTTGAAGGGTCATTTACAAAAATGGGTTTATATAGTATGTATAAAAAAAAATATCAGCCAATATATCGATTATCAAAATTATGTTTAAAAAAACAACAACATCACTTTCAGCATAGGTCCCAAAAACCCGGTATCTGTCAGGCTTTAGTTAATCGATTCATTTCAGTCAGTTTTATTTGTACAATGTGTCTTTACAATATAACACCCTCCATTTGAGATTGAGACTCGACTAACATATTTGGGTTTTAAGACGTAATGACCATTTGGGACAGATGCAGTCTTCTTTTACTGAAGAAACAAATATTTGTTGGTGTAGATCAGTATTGTAGCATTACATCACATGTTGCTACATCGATATTTGTTGCTACGGTTGGAAGAAACCGTAGGTTCTGTAAGTGTGAATGTCCGATTTTTTTTCTCCGTTTGTGTTCCTTTTTCTGAGCTCTCCCATGTGCTTGTAAATTGCAAGCAGGGGTTTGGTAATCCCGTTCTCCCCGATCCCCTTTACTTCTTATCTCTCGGCTCCCCTCTGCTCTCTAACCTTCATCCTTTCCTCTCCTTAACCCTCCACCCTATTCTTCCTTTTCCCCCTCCAGCTCACCATCTTCTTATCCAGTTTTCACTCTGGTCTCCCTGCAGCCTCCATGTCTCCCCTCCTCAATCCCTCTTCCTCCCATCCAATCTCCTATCTGCACTCAGCCTCTTTCTTACAGCTGTATTTTACACTCCCCATTTTTCAGTCTTTTTTTTTCTGAATAGGAGGCCACCCTGCCACCATCGGGCATCAGGCGCTGTCATCAACTTGAAACGAATATTTGCTTTGAAATAAATTGCAGCACTTCTATTTCCCAGCTTGGTTTTTGTTCACATTGCACTGCCAGTAAGCTCTAACATGAAAAGTAAAGTAGTTATTTTGTTTTGTTGAAATGAGCTTTTATACCATTTCACAGTCCACAAAGACTAAATAATATACCTCATGGTGTGAACTTTCATATTCCCTCAGCAATTTCCAGGGGCTGATACACTTATCAAAATGAACAAACCCTTTACAATTGAAAGAGGAGATTGCTACTATAATTGTCTATCCCTGTTGGCAACAATATCAGCACAATGTGAGGACATCCTACAACCTTTCATAACTCATGCCATATTCCAGTTCCTGCTGTTGTTGTGCTTATTTATATCATTGTAAGACAAAACATACAAATGATTTGCACTTGCTAGTAACATTACTTTCTCAATGCTACCATACATTAAGCGTGTCTATGAAAGGAAACTGAGAACATTACAAGTCTGACCTGGACCAATAATTGTTCACGCTCGTGGTGGAGTTCCTGTGTCGTCCAGGAGGAGGGTTAGGAAGTTTTTTTTTTTAAAAAAATTTTTAGGGTTAGGAAGTTCTCAATCATTTCTATCACTTGCCTGGTTGCTGAAGTGTCATTGCTGTTTTTTGGCAACATTTATCTTTTTTGTTTAACCCTTCTTGGTACTCTCTCAGGAAGACACCAAAAGGCAATGGTATAGTTGCCACAGTTCAACGAACCACTCCTCGGCAACACGTGCAGCGTCCCACCCTTTTCTTTGCCGTGTTCACAAATTCACGCCAGAGAACACCCTGTCATCCTATTGGTCTACGTCAAGGAACACGTTGTAGGATACGTCAAACTTAGCAGGTACAAACCAAAACATTGACATGCTAGACTTTTCGTCACAGTGTCCCAGACGCCGCATCACTGTTCCTCAATTATGTCTCACTACAAGGCCTGTTTTTAGTCCCCAATATTCATCTTTGAGCCTGACAATGGAAATTTGTGAGGGATGACTAAATCATTTAAAAATCGGGCTGATGAGTTGATGAGTACAGACCTAGATATACTGCAGTCCATCCAGTGAGACATCCCAGAAATGAGTAAGCTCACCTGGGTAGAAACACTGCTTCTCAGCCTCTCTCACACAGCTGCCGGTTCTTATCAGCGTCCTCCAGTCGCCTCAGCCAAACAGTCTTTGAACTTCACTGTAGCTCACCTGCATGTGTGTTGTCTGTACGGAGACAAAAAGACAAAGCCACGGAGCTAAAATGTTTTTAGTGTACGTGTCTTTGCATGTGTATTCTCCTGTGCTTGTTCGAATGACATTCGTGCTACATCAGAGATGGTGTGAGTGCTAGAATTACACACAGCATTTTCTCATTTGGCCCACGCCTACATTGCTCTAATCCTACAGTGGTGATCTATGGCTCTGTTCAGTGGAAAATACCAGTTTTCAAGAGGAAAGGAGAAGGATTACCTGCATTGCACTTTCTCGTCTTCCTCTGATGATAATTGAACTGATCCTAAATGGTTTTTAAATGTGCAGAGAGTCTGGTGAATATTCTGAGTCAGGAGACCTGGATTCACGGATTATTTTAGGGCGGAACTCGCAGAGGAAAGAATACAACATAGAGACCTAAATGGATTCTCCATGTTTACAAGATTTGGGAAAATATCCGATTAACATTAGTCCTTGTAGTCCAAAAAAAGGCGTGCACCAATCTTTTTCTTGCTGGCAATGACTGAGATATATATATATATATATATATATATATATTTATAAGTAAAATCGATTTTTATGGCAGATATCAGATATTACATTTGAATAATGTTTTGCAGGAAGTAAGTATTTGATTATACTCAAAGACGGTGCTGGAAAACATTCAACTTTGAAGATAAATGTAAAAGAAAGACCTTTAATTTTCTCTCCAATGTTATAACCTCAGATTTATGAAATTGCTTAGCCTGAGATGAAAAAGGTTTTTTAAAAAAGGGAGGAAAATTGTAGTAGTAGCTGAAAGGAAAAAAAGAACAAAGGCAAAATGAAAAGATTGAAAATAGCAAAGGTCAAAATCTGAAAATGACAGTGAAGATACAACAGAGATCACATTATTTTTGAATTACTGTGTGCATTTGAGTAGGGAAGAGAAAAAGTTACATGTTTTTTGCCATAAAAAAGTATTTTTGTTCAGGTTTACAAAATATATTCATTACAAAGTAGATATATACAGGCAGATATTGAGAAAATGGAGGGAACAGAAAAAGGGTGAGAAACGGACTGAGAAATATGTTTGTTATTCTTCAATAATCTGGCTGCGATCAATGTTGTGCTGTTTAATGATTATCTGCTCCATATGATGGTCAAGAGTGTCTGTGATTTGACTTCCGAGTAGAGATACACATACAGGGATGCACACATTATATGTATATTCATGACCAATGCCGCATACAGTAAATATATAATGGGTATTTACCACTAATACTTTAATGTGCACAAATGAGCCTACATAAACAGTGTGTACAAGCAGTGTGGACTCTTTAACTTTCAAACGCGCTTAAGAGGAGATCAATGCTGAATAATAAGTTGACTGGAGGCCACAGTTTTCAGGTTGACTCTTGAGATCTCTGCTTTTGTATTTGGGATTTCCACTGTCAATGTGCATTTAAGGCTAAAAGAACGCTCTTTTCATTGCAAAGAACTCTGTGCAGAGATCCTGCCTCTACGGTTTTAACCGTGCAATTGCAAACAGTGTCACCTCTTTGAAGGCTGGTATTACAAGACATACACTTTTGATGTATTTGCAAGAGGTCAATGATACCGTGATGCACCTTAAAGCTCCATTATGTGATATATAAACTGCACCAATGACTCCCTGTAATTTGAAATGTGAAAACTTGACAATCCCACTGAGAATCAAAACGCAACTCCACAGCTTGATGTAGCCTATAGCTCATTGTCTTGTCCAACAAACCAGAACAATGCCAGCTCATTTCAAGTTATGGGCAACAACTCCCAGCTCACAAGCTAATACAACTCTGCTGCACACTACCTGCCTAGCGCTGAGTGGCAGCCAGCCAAATTGAACAAGTGGCTGGTGAGAGAGCTGGACATCTTGCCATCCAAAGAGACCCAGATATTTTTCACAGGATTTGGCAGACTGGACTGTGAAAGTCCAATATGCATTAGTGCATATTGGACTTTCTTTAAGCACTTGTTATGTGTTGCTATGTTCTTCTAGTCTTTGGCTCGGATTATCAGTGTGTTTTGGAGGGAGATAGAAAAGGAAGGGATTGGGTTTGGGATCCCACGGATTAATGAGCACAACTGTTTTGCTGAGCCAGCCGCAGCACGTATGCAGCCCACTTAACCATTACCTAATGTCGAATCACAATGGGCCGTAAATTACAGATTTATTATGTATTTCATATTTTTGAATATCTGAACACAGGAGTTTGTAATTCACATTATACAACAAGTAGTTCCAACACAGCGATCTGACTGGTCAATTATACATTTGGAATGTGCTCAAATATGCATAACAGCACACGCTGCTCATCACTAGAAATATCACTCCGCCTCCTCAATGGGAATATATAATTCAAATTGAGTATAATATAATATTCAATATAATTCTGTTTTTACTTGTTATTGGCCTACTAATTGTGACCCATTTGGTGAAATCGGGTCTCTATTGGTTCTTTTTTGTCGCTCTGAGCACCCGTACCGTAATACTACAGATAGTTGTGCAATGTTGCTAGGGTTGTTACTGAGGGTCGGGCTACTTCCTGGAGTAGTAAACATTGCATACATTACATCACGCGACTGATTGTTTTCCAGGTGTTAGTGATACCACATATATTGCCATGGAAACGGAGCTCACGCTAACAAAACGTTTTATATTTTGAGAGCGAATTGCCCCACAATATGAATACACTTTGGTTACATATTTTATTTAGATGGTAGTTTGTTGTATAATCGCAATATTACACGAGAGGGTGTGCTTTAACATCATTATTGGCACGACAGTGATGCGGTCAGAACCGAGGCGCTTGCACTGAGGTCTGTAAAGCACACCCTCTCCTGTAATATCGCTTAAACCCAAACCGTCAGGCTCGACTTAATCACATCGGTTCAGGCTCAGATTGTTGGACTGTTCGAGCGGGTTTGAGAGGGTTGGGCTCTGCGCTGCAGTGGACATATGAACTGTGCGAGGGAGCGTCGGCTCCTCCACCGTTGTGGGTCTGATAAGCAAGGTAAAGTAGAACGGAAAAAAAAACCCCGAGAGAAGGGTTTGGTGAAACAAGCGGCAACTCACCAGCCTGTGTTTTAATTCAATAAACAGCTGCTTAATAGCCACCAGTTCACTTTGCAAGTGACTTTCTGTCCAGTTTAGCTGCTCTTGGCAGAATCACTCGTGATATTTTTTCCTGTTGGATATTTCTAATGCTCATTTCTGAACAAGACCTCTGGGTCTTCGATTGAGTACGTCTCTACTAAAAGAAGGCGGCCTTATGCGTCCCAGACCACCTCTAAATGTGGTCAGAGCAGTTTGGATTCCAATTCATCCGGGGTGGATTACACCTGTTCTTACACCTGTCCACTCAATGCCAGGTGGATACAGGCTAATGGAGAAGATAGAAAATGAGGAATTGAGGATGATGAACAGAATCGTAACACCAAACAAACCGGGCAGCCTGTTGAGGTAAATATGGTTACACTATTGTATCCATCAGGATTAGAATCTCGACCCAGGTTTTCCCACCTGGCTTCAAACTGCAGGGTAGCTCAAAGTCTTCAAAGTAAATGTTTAATCGCATCATTTAAGATTTCACTTTAGCATACACTGCATGTCTCATACACACAGACGAAGCAGTTCAGACACGGTAGTCAGGAAGTGCACATCCAGGGAGAAAATGTGACAGTCTGATGCATGTCAACATTTGGAAATAGGACAGTGATTTGAGCTTATGATGAAGCAAAAAAGGTTCCACTGGTGTGCAGACTTGCCATGTAACAAGTTAGAAGGCTCGATGCGGAAAATCCTAAAAACCTTAAATATTCATACCACTTTTTCAGGTTTTTTTTGTTCTACTTTTCACACATTTAAAAAGTGTGCATAATGAAACCAGATATGACAAAATGCCTGAAACTTGCAAAAATCCCAAATCTTGGGAGAGCACATTTGTTTTCCTTTTACTGTGTCTGTCCCTTCAATTGTCTCTCTCTCTCTCTCTCTAATGGAGCTACTTAGCATGTGCAGCGTGTTAGCAGTGCGGAGAAGTGTTGATTCTGTATTCAATTAGTCATGTCTGCCTGAGAACAAGTGAACCGCCCCTGCCCCTATCTGTCTGTCCACCAGCAGAGAAAGGGAGAGAGAGAAGTCTGAGCAAAGGATGGAGGTTAATTACCAAATCTTAAGTACTGAATAGAGTTTTATGTCATCCTCTTCAAGCTCGCCTTTATTATTTCTTTATTAGCCACTCCAGTTTGTTTCCATGTGAGGTGGAGTTTTAGTAGTTTTGCTGGCTGCATTAGTGTCTACATGTGTTGCCACACTACCAAAAACAGGAACATATTACTTGTCTAAATCACAATTTTTCTGTGATTAAATAAGCTACAGCCCTGCTTCTTCCATACCACCTGTCTTTACTGTATCACTCACTCTTTCTTTCGATACCTTCTCTTTCGATCTCCTTGTCCCTTCGTTCCCTTTCTGTCTCTCCATGTTGTTCTCCTCCTTTCTTACTTTTGCGCAGCAATTTCTTGCTCTCTCTCTCTCTCTCTCTCTCTGCCTCCCTCTCACTTTCTTGCTCGTGATATTTGCTTCTGGCTGTCTTCTCTCTCTCTGCTCACCTCTCACTCCGACCAGTCGAGGCAGATGGACGCCCACCTCTGAGCTGTTTCTGTCGGAGTCCTTCCTCTCCACTGTCGCCAAGTGCTTACTCAAGGGGGGATATTTGGGTTTTATTGTAAGGTCCTGACCTTACGATGCAAAGTACCCTGAGACGACTTATGATAAAAAG
Source organism: Brachyistius frenatus (assembly GCF_029030835.1). NCBI lineage: Eukaryota > Metazoa > Chordata > Actinopteri > Embiotocidae > Brachyistius > Brachyistius frenatus. The sequence goes on from NW_027210687.1 coordinate 1,114,004, forward strand.
TAATATAAATAAAATAAAGTTGAATTAAATTGCCTCCCTTTTTCCTTCACTCAGTGCTACGCTCTCTCTACCACTTTCCTGTTTTTTTTAATTTTTTAATTTTTTTAATTTTAAGTACACTGATGATTCATTATGGATTTCTGTGCACTTAGTGTTTCTCATATTTCACTCTTCATCGCGCTTGATGTTGAATCACACTTTCTCGAGGGAACGTATTATTCACTCGAAAATTGAGAGTGTAAAGGCAAAATTTGGAAATAAGTACCAGTGGCAATCAAAGAGTTCCCACACTGTTTCTGTTGCACGTGAATGAAGTGCAGCACCATGACCTGCATCGATCAAGGGGACACTACAACTCTTGTTAGTATTCTAAGTTATGTCCTTTGATCAGCAACAGCACCCGAGTTGCAAGCGTTTTTGTGACCACTGGTACGAGTGCATTTTGCAATTTCACCAAGGAAGGATTTTAGCAGATGGCGCACATTTGAGTCAAATTCAGGCAACCCGCAACAGAGAACCTTGAAATGCTTCAAAAATCTACAGCAGTGAAACAATGAGTTGAGCGAAGTGTTCGGAGGGACATTCGTACTGTAAAAGGGGAAGAAGGACACTGTCCAAGACCAAAGAAGGTGCATCTGGGCAGAAGCTCAATCGGGTGGGTTTTCTTTCATATTCGCAGGGTTTGACAACTATACAGTTGTCGCATCCATCAAGCCCTACTCACCAGATTTGGCATCCTGCGATTTCTTCAAAATGTTGCACAAAATGTAATGTGCTCAAGTTTAAGATACGTGGTTAAATTACAAATATGCACCGACCAAGGGTCACAAAAACATTGTGTGCCTCAGGTGCTGATGTTGATTAAGTGACATAACTTGGGTTTTAGCTTCTCCCTGCTCTGTCCATGTCCTACTGCTGTGCTTGGTTTAACTTTTTTGCGGAACAGGAGCAGTCGCAGAACTTTTCGATTTCCCTTGTATTGATCCAACATTAGAGCACAATGCACTGTCCATTAAAAAGTAACTGTCACGGTGTGTGTGTGTGTGTGTGTGTGTGTGTGTGTGTGTGTGTGTGTGTGTGTGTGTGTGTGTGTGTGTGTGTGTGTGTGTGTGTGTGTCTTGGGACCTGATAGGCTTAATCAGCAAGAAGCACCTGTGTTTCTCCACCAATATTACACAAGGGCCAGTTTAATAATCTTGGGGAAAACTTACTTGCCCTGTGAAAACAGTTGTGTGATGTCCTCTGTATCTCTGGAGGAACTTCGTCAAGACTGATAAAAACACCCCGAAGATGTTGCTGGAGATCACAGATTCACATAGGAAGGGACAAATATATAATAAAACCATCAAGTTGTATTTTGGGAAGTGAAAGACCCAGTGCTTTTAGAACATGTCCAAAGAATTAGATGAGCACCTTCTACTCAGCATTATTTCCATTGTATTTGTAAATCTGTCTTGGTGACTTTCAACTGTGTAGAAGTGCACAACATAATTATTTGAGTACCTACTTAATGTTTTAAAAAGCATAAATTTGTCATGTCCACTTTACTCCAGCGGCTATTTTCCAGTGAAGGCTGTCTTCACAGCATTTGCGAATTAGTGAAGCTGCATTTCCAAAGGGTACCACGTCTTGTATAATTATCCTGTTTAATTCAGAGACTGAAAAACAGTTAGATGGCCTTTTTCCTCAAACCATTAATCATTTTAGTAGGTTTTACAGAGCATTATTTTTGGAAGATATTAATTTTTCTGAAAATATCTTGACATAATGTGCTATCAAGGTCCAGTTACCCAGAATGACTAAAACATAAACAACAACAAAGTAATTCCTGAAATGCCAAAACAATCTTGGCTGTTGATTACTGATTTTTAGATAGACCGGCTTTCATGTTCTTTGAAAACATGCACACTTATTCTGTCCTCACAAATAGCTTCTTTTGTAGTTAATGTCAGGATGTATGTCATGTAGGTAATTTACAAGTTTGGTCTGGACCTCTAAATGTTATTCATTTGTTATGACCCCTTTGATTGGCACGGTAAAAGATAAATCCTGTAAATGTTACCAGAACTGTAAAGACAAAGTAAATAAGGACTGTCTTCTATATGAGCAACTCCAATTATGAGGGCATGTCAGTCGGCAAAGGGCAGCAGTATACATGATCTTCACACTACTCTACTGCTGTCAGGAGAAATGTCAGGTGTTTGAATGAAACTCAAAACAATGATTAGCAATGATCTACAGAACACACAAATGCTCTTTATGTTTCTGAACTTTTAGGTTAAAAAAGAAAAGAAAAAAAATATTCGACATACCCCAACACACACATTCCCCCTCCCCCTTTTTCCTCTGCATATTAGAAGTCCAATTTATATTCTGTGCTGTCAGCTTTACATTATTTATTCCTCTTTACCGGGTGTTTTAGGAGATAACCAGACCCTGTGTTGTATCGCATGGTCACATACCTTCCTAACCTTCTCTCTTCCACCCCTCCGCTGCTCTCTCCATACTGTACACCTCTGTTAATCTCTTTGGCTACAGATACAGCCACTTCCACCTGCTTCAGTTGCTTCTTCCCTCTTTTCGTTATTCTTTATCAGTCCATATTTTCCACTTGGAAATTTGCATGATCACACTGTGTCCCACTTTTGCCAACAGTGCAAGGTTCCCTCTGACTGGTTGAATCATCGGTACCCCTATAGTACTTTCTGATTTTGCAACCTCACCTTGGGAAATTTCAACATAGTGCGGTAAGAGTTTGGAGTCATTCCGAGCTTCGTTTGATATCATTTTTCCTTTCTTGCTTATTGTTTTGATTTATTTTTATGTCTTTGGTCCTGCTGCCCACTGATGTCCAGTTTGAGAAAATGTAATACCTGATGGCATCTTCCATAATACATGAGACGCATTTTTTCACTTCCATTTTTTTAAGGCAATTCCATACTGGAAGTCTGGACCGAGGTCCAAGCCAATGTTTTTTAGTTTTTGTTGCATTGTATACATTTTATTTGGTTAGTTTTGGTTTCACATTTCAATTTTGTGGGTGCACTTAAATAACTTTGTATGACATACTTACGTAAATGTTTTGTTTTGGATCACTCTAACCTCTCACACAGAATGATTTCGGTTGCAACATTCAGCTGTTTTCAGCTGTAAAGAGCTCTAGAGACACACTGCATTACCGTCGCAGCACCAAATGGCAGGACACGGTGAACAACGAGCCTGGGACTATAGAGGAGCATTTAGAAGAGAGTGGAGCCACGTATTCCTCTCAAGAGTTAGTGGAGGGCCGCAGTGTAGACAGAAAAAAAATGCTAAAGGACAGTGGAGGTGGCCGGAAGCGTGACTCTAAATGAATGATCATTTTCTCTATACTTGTTGGCTGTGTAAAAGAGCAACTGTTGGGTAACATGTTTGATATATCAAAATAGCAGGGAACGATGTGAATGCTGTGCTCACAACTTGTACTCTGACTTCAATAAATCCGTAATTGTAGTTTTAATGGAAGTACAGGTTACATTTTGTATTTTGTTTACATATAATGTAAACTACAGCCAAATTAAAAAGAAAGTGATCAAATTTCTTAATTTTCTACTCCATTTTTTTGCTTTTCATGTTATCATTTTGTTTTAAGATAACTTCTGCAGGCCATGTGCTTTTAAGTTTAAAGCCGCACACCTACGTTTTCAGTGTACCCTTATATCTCTCTCTTCTGTCCTCTCTCGCTCATGTGCACCTCACTCCTAACCAGGTGCTTTGGGAGATAACTAACCTTGTATGGTCTGCTTTTATGCCATGGCCAAATTCAAAATCATTTTTGCCTCCACCTTCTCTTCCTTGCCTGATGTTTTTTTTTTCCAGCCATCTCTCTTTCCTCTCTGTCATCCCCCCCTCAAGGCCTCTCTGCCTCCTGCACTCCCTATCTCGCATTTCTTCCTCACTCACTCCTTCCATGTCCATTTTTATTTTCCTCTTCACCGCCCTTCCGGTTCTTCCCGGCTCGGCTGTGTTTTAGCTGTACTGGTGGTGCTCGTTTCATCTGACAAAGCAGGGCTTTTGTAGTGGTGACCTGCTTTCCATATCAAAGGCAGTAATGGCATGATAGGGCTGCTTAGATTAGGCAAGGCATCTTTCACAGAGCTGGAAAAACTAAGTGTGTGTAGACTGTGAGCTTGTGTGCAGAGGTGCAGCGACGCAGATTTGAATAGGTCTCCATGTTTTCAGACATGCACTCGACATGAAAAGAGACTAGCAGTCAAGTTTTCTGTCAGACTGGACAAAGAAATATGTTAAGCCTTTTGCATGAGAGAGACAAGCAGTGTAATCTAATGATGAACCTAATGACCAAAACTCAGTCCAGAAAAGAATATGATGATCTGTCATTAATATTACCGTGAACATTAGCCTGATGAAGCCCTGAACATAACACTTTGCTCATGCTAATCTTAATAAAAGATCCTTGATGATCTACTTGTGTGTGTGTGTGTGTGTGTGTGTGTGTGTGTGTGTGTGTGTGTGTGTGTGTGTGTGTGTGTGTGTGTGTGTGTGTGTGTGTGTGTTCCATCAAGTTAGGAAGTTAAGGAACAAAGAGCTGAAGGCAGACCAATAGTTTTAATGTCAGAAGTTGTGTCTCAAACCCAGCGATAACCGACAGTGACGTCACCCATTTGTTTTGTGAACAGACGTTACGAAGCCTTGACTTCTGATATCGGCCTTCACCATCTTGCTAGTTTGTAGTGGTTTGGAACCTGAAGTAAACACATTAGGACGAGCTGGGGGGAGCGAGCGGTGGGATTGACTCAATCTGATTGGAAACCCCACGATACTACGTTCCACCCAACGATAGCGGAAGCCTGACAGCACCACAGGCCTGTCAATCAAACAGACACGCCCCCAAAACACGGCTTTGTGAGGATTATTTTCTAATTATTCACAGGTTTATTTTGAGGCACTTCCGCATCGACCTCATTTGTCAGACCTAAAGTCTGTCTCAGAGCTGAATGGCTTGACATCTTAGCCTGTTTTCACATAGTGGTGCAACTAATATTGCACATGGATCTCTTTTATGCATAGAACATAAGAAACCGTTTAGATAGAGCTGACAAACACCTGTAAGCTGAGGCCCTATCCGGCTAAGCTTACATTCACTGCAACTGGATCAAAACAAGCTTTGGATTTTTATCTATTTTAAGATGAATTCTCTTTTGTCTTTCAGAGCTAAGTCTTGGTTTATTGTTCTAGTTAAGTATGTACTGAGTGCAAGGCAACACGGCAAACAAGCTCTCCTCACCTGAAGGATTTTTTTCCAAAGCAGTCATGTGAATTATCACCTCACAAAACTGAGGGGAAAAAAATGCTCTCACTTGAGAAAATATTCAACATCTTCCTTTCTTCATAGTAAAAGGAAATAAAAGAAAACAAACAGTTTAACGGTACAAACAGTTCAAATGATTTATTACCATCATGGTTAGAATTAAATATTAATAATAGTACATTCTGTAAGTTATGTTGTTTTGCCACTCAGGGTTAGATTGTTTGAGGTAAAACTTCCAAAAAGATAACACTCACACACTGGGATTCTTTTGCTCGGCAATATTCTTTTGCAGTGTATATATTTATGTATATATCTTATTGTGTATCTGTGTGGTTTTACTACTGGTTATCCTTCTCTTTCTGTGGTAGTTATGGGTGGGTGGTGGATAGAGATTTATATAAACACAAATCCTTTCCAATTTTTACATTTTGTCATGAGTCTGTGACAGAAAAGCAGAGTGAGTGTGAGCATGTGTCTGCAAGACAGAGGGAAAGCGAGAGATACAAATTTCATCTACTTGTCACTGTTCCTCAGAGACAGAATCGATCTTGCAAGAAGACAGGGCTGAAAGTTGAAATGGTAGCATAATCCTCTTCTTGGAGCCTATGCTGAGGGAGAAGGGAGGAAAGCCATCATTGACACCAGGTCCTCACGTAAACCATAGGCAGAGTGGAGCTTTGCTCCCACGTGATCACACTGCCATCGACTTATTGCTGGTATGAACGTATGAAAGCCTTTGTGTCTTTTTTTATGCAATCATAAAAGACTGTTTTGAGAGCAATCCAAATAAATTCTCCCTCAGTTTTGTTGTTGCTTGTGCTTTAGGTTACTGTTTGGGATTGGACCTAAGTGTAGTTCCAACAATGGCAGCAGTGGCAGAGCTACATGACTCAATTCATAGGCAACAGTTTTAGTAAGGCTAGCAAATATGGAGGAGTTGATGCTGTATACCAAGAAGAATGCCTCAAATTAAAACAAAACAAAAATCTGCAATGGTAATTTACAGACATACTGTTGAACTCTGCTCATTGGGCGAGTTTCTCTGTTGCTTGGAAAGTTTTCAGTGCACAGAATACAACATACTATGGTCAGTGCCGATTGGTTAAAGGCGTGGACTATGGTCATTAGGAGGCCACCACTGGAAGCAGTTCTTACTGGCGCGAGGCCAGACCCATGTATTCAGGCAATGAATTTGGGTCTGGTAATGCCAGGATATGTACAGTATTTAATACATTTTCATGTCAACTTTACAGAGGAGGTGCAGATATCTTAATAGCTGGCCCTGGTAGTATAAAGTTCATTGATTTACTTGTCCTGCACTTGGCCTAATATGGAATGTACACACACCACCTCTTTCCTGGCTACATACCCTCTTGAGCTTTGTTTTATCCATAAAATATGTAAGATGGTACAAAGAATGGTCTGGTAGCGTATATATGCTGAGGACCAATGCCTGTGTACTATATCGGTAATGTGCGTCTCATTTGTTAGTCCTTTCTTGTAGGTCTCTCTTGCAGTCAGGCAATATTGCGTGCTAATTGGCCAGACCAGAGTGACCTCTGCAAACAGAAGACACATCACAAAGCTTTCAAACACTTTCATGTTCCTCTTTCATTACATCTTAATTTCTGTTCTTTTTACTTGTTGTCTCTCTTGTTCCCTTTCAAGTTCTGTCTTAGCTCCCTTTCTATGCCAATCCTGCTGAGACCTTGGCAAGGACGCTCACACACACTTACACACACAATCCGAGTCATCCTCTGCTGCCACAATACCGGGCATATCATCCATATTTTATCCTGTTAAAACTAATTCAATGTAAAGCACAGGCATGGAGTTTCCGGCATTCAAAGGTCAGATATGTTTCAAACAAACAACAAAAAAATACCTTTTGTCTGAAATGCCTTTGTGGCTTGTGCGTGAGAGACTGTACACACGCACAGTAAATCATCTGTGGGAAGGCAGAGCAGAACAGAGAGCTAAATAAATATAAACAAATGCCTCGCTAAATGATCCACAGAATCTGAGATCCTTCAATTGTAACGGCAACAATAATGAGTGCAATTACTGGACCACACAAGGGACAGAGTGGAGATGAGATGTGGGGGGGAATGGAAGGAAGTGAGAGAGCAAAGGAAGTGGAGGAAGTGACCAGGGGTCAGCATATACCTGGACGTTTTGAGATTTTGAAATTTGATTATAAATTTAGGATTTTATTCTTTAGCCTTTCCTGTTTCTGTGACATTATTTACATTTTTATTTGTTAATAAAACCAACAATGAATTGATACTATAAGTATTTCTGACACGGCTCATTCTTCAGTGCTTTCGTCTTCCATTTGTGTCCAGGAAACTATAAAATACACATCCCGGGGGTCATTTTCCTTCATCACAATAAACATGGGTCCTTTTGTTTATTTTAAGTCAATCCCACACACAATGTCCTCCTGCTGTAAACACTCTTCAGCACACCCGTGTGCATTAGTCAGCAGATGAAAATAGTGCTCAACAAATACAACATTTACTTTAGGTTGAATAATCGTTGCCGCAGCTACCAGCTGGTTTTGGAAATTAGTTATTTAAAATTGAACTTTATATTTATGGCCCCATTTGTCAGATTCATAATTGATTCCAGCGGGAATCCTTGGGCTTGATGCCTCCGAAACAAAATATATCAAATCAAAAAGAATTGTTGGCTTTGGTCTTTTCATAAACAACTGTCAGTCTTAATGGCCTCCTTTAATGTCTGAACTTGAACTGAACTCACTTTGTAGAAGTTATTTGTAATGAAGCCATATGTTAATTGAAGTAGGAAAACAATAAAAGCTGAGCAATATGTTTTGTCACCCCTGTTTCTGGGAAATAACATTCATTTATAACTAAACTGCAGTTGCAAATAAGTTTTGAAAGAAAAACAACTTTAACCAGATCATGTTCTAGCAAGAAAATTGATCATTAATGTTAATTAACCACACGTCCTGGCTCAGGCTATTGAATAGAAAGGTATTATCTCACATTTGTCCCAAATGGGCTAGAAGTGGCCTACTAAGCTTACTTGTGACCTCTAGCTGATGTAGAAATTACAGAGGGTGCAAAGGAGGAAGGTAGGTGACATAGTTTAAAAAGAGACAAAGTCTGTGCGAGAAGTAGGTTGGGGTTGGTTGACTGTATCAAAAAGAGGACTTTGACCCAGTAGACAGCTGGTTGCTTTCTGTTCATCAATGAAAACACATTTCAACAGGGACTTATTTGAACTTATGTACGTAAGTTGAATAATGTTACGTTTTTACATTAGGTCATCTTTCTCGTAAACTTAATACGTTGGTCTTGGTGCCTTAACTTAATCAAATTGTGTTGCTGCCGCGTGGAGCCCAAACCATGGTCATTTCCTCATCTTGACCAAGTACTTTGGAACCTGAACATAGCTAAACAACAACTATGTCACAACATTAACCACAATCATTACAATGACGACAAAGATCCGGTTCGCCTGTCCCTGGTTCTGTCCAACTATCATATGTCATGGATAATGTTTTCTTAATCCAACTACTAGTTTTAGTATAGGCCCTAACAAGCCCAAATGTTTGTGACAAATATGTGATGATAACCGCCTATTCATTAGTGTGATAAGAGACTAAACAAATGAATTAACTCTGCTCGTTGAAAATATGTTGGTACTCAACATATTAGTTATATATTCTCTGCCAAAACATCACATTTTGCAGCTCACTACCCACTTGTAGTAGATAGCAGCATTATTTAACTTGTATGTTGATATGTGGGTACTCACAGCACTTGGTTAAGGTTCAAGAAAGATCCTGGTCTGGTTCAATTTGGATAAAGTCCACCACACTTGAGACATAACACTTATTTATATTTAGTTCAAACCACTTTTCTTAAGCTTCAGCAAAGTGCTTTTCATTCCGAAACCACACCACCGAGAGGAGAGGCGAGGCAAAGTCTGGTCTCTGGAGTGAGAATTTGATGTGCCTGCCATCCACCCCAACCACCTTCTGCTGACTCTGATCCAGCTCATAAGTGGCACTTCATTTATGAATTCATTCATTAAAAAAAACAAAAAACTAAATGGACAAATGCTGCCTCTGAACCAAGTGTCGTAAGCGATTATGTTGCACCTAAAAACAGGTCTAAAACAATTGACTTAAATATAATTACTAGGACTTGGGTACTAGGGTTGATTTTGTGCACTCTCATATATACATATATCCAGTATATATAGACATGTTCTTGCAGTGATCTCTCAAATGTGGTTATCAAACACTTTACATATGAAATGGAGTCAGGATACAGATTTATCTGAGAGGGGGCAATATCGGCCAATAAACCAGGCCTTTATCATTTGAGCTCAAGTAAATATTTCAAATGTGTTTGTGTGTTTTCATTTATAAGTCTCTAACCGTGAGGACCAATTGAATTTTAGACTTTGGGAGTAACTATACTTTTGTAAAACAAGGCCACTGGATTTTGTCCAGTTTTGACTTTGGGACAGTTCAGACTTGTTTGTAAGTTTTGACAAAATCCGCTGGAAAATCTAGTATTGTGATCGCAATCGTCACAAAAATACTGACTAGGATCCAGGTTAGAATCAGGTCTATATAGGGCTTCTGAGTTTAGCTGTGATGGTTAAGGTTTGGCTAAGGGGCTAGGAAATACATTTTGTCCAAGAGTGTCCTCACAAATATAGAAATACGAGTGCGTGTGTGTGTCTGTCTGTGTGTTTGAGAGAGAAAGAGTGAAAGATAGTGGGGGGATAAAGTGAGTATGTCTGAACTTGACAGTTAGATTTTTAATGGCTTAATTATTGTTCGAGCTTTGTTATTGCCTTCTCTAAAAAACAGCAAACTGATAAGCTGCGTAATCATTACCCCGATTGGACTGTGTGTTTGTGAGGGTGTGTGAAGGCACTTGTGCACATCATTTTGTTTGATATCACTCTTTTGTCTCCCAGCGATAAAAGCCAGCATTTTCCCTCTCCACCGACATCTCCTAACCGTCCTCGCCTCAGTGCCTTTTACTTTCTCCTTGATTGTTTCCAATTATCTTTCTGTTTCACTTGCACAGATTAAAAGGACTGTAGCACCATACTGCAGCCGGATTGGAGCCCGGCTTGTGGACAAACAAGTTAAGGTGTTAGAATGAGCATTGATGGAGAATTGAGAAAAGGGCTTAAGAAGAATAATGCAGTTATGCAGCCTTGACACATCCAAAAAAAGATGTGGGGAGTACTTGGATTAAAATTGTTTTTTGTCATTTTCTTTTATTTATTTTGATTTTGAAAACGGGCCCTCGGCTGCAGAAACATCATTTTTATGTACAATTTGACATGTAAAAATACAGGAAAATATTATGCCTTGTTGTACAATTCAGTAATACACTTATTTTGGTAGGATTACTCATCTTAATCTACCTTTTGGACACCACCGGTTATATTCTCCAGAGTACAAGGAGTTTGTGGGAAACAATCAACAGGATCTAAATATAGAGCTTCACTCAGTGGCACAGCAGTGCAGGAGATGCACATCTAAGCAGGATATTATGACAGTGCTGTGACACATTGGAGTGTGTGTGTGTGTGTGTGTGTGTGTGTGTGTGTGTGTGTGTGTGTGTGTGTGTGTGTGTGTGTGTGTGTGTGTGTGTGTGTGTGTGTGTGTCTGTCTGTCTGTCTGTCTGTCTGTGCAGTGTGGTGTGTATGCACTGAAATCTGTCACATCACCTCCATACCATATGAGGTTTGCTCATCATGACTCTGCCAGTTCCCCACAGCTTAATTTGTCATTGGCAATTACATCACACACACACACACACACACACACACACACACACACACACACACACACACACACACACACACACACACACACACACACACACACACACACACACACACACACATGCAAGTTAATGCTGGATGACTCAGTTGTTTGATGGTTTTCAGAGTGAGCAAATACAAAACTTTAAATGTTAAAGGTCAGTATTCCACACTGGTACTCTCACTTTGACTTAGTGCCGGAGTCACGCTCAAACTTCACTCGCACAACACTTTTTAGGAGGGATGAGTCATTTTCAGCGCCCCTTTGAACTGTGCACAGCCACTTCTCAGCACAGCGTGTAAACAGAATAAGGTGTTTCATACAGTATACATACAGTACAGCAGTTACATAGAGTGCGTCACTAACACATGCTGTGTTGGGGAGGAAAAGTTTCTTTCACATCCACTCAGGTTTGGTGAAAATAAGTGAGAAAATTAAAAAAAAAAAAAAAAAAAAAAAAAGATTTCTTTAGCTGTGGCCTGTCTTCTGCATGAACATGATAGTTATTAAATGAAACACTCACAAAGTGTGTCATACTGGTACTGTGGACAGTTTTCTGACATGAGGGGATTTTGTCACATACAGTATGTCCTGGCATAAAGTGTATTCACTTCTTTGTTTTCTGGCCAACAGATAAATCATTGTCATTGTATTTCTGAAATTAATTAGTCTAGCTTTGGCTTCCTCACTCTGAGGCACCTACATGCACAGAGAATTTGTCTGATTCTTTTTCCAAATCTGCTGATTAATTTTGGATCATAAATATCCTATTGGATCATAAATCAGATTTGTGCCATATTATTAAAGGATATTGTCCTCCCTTACAGAATATCGGTGACAAAGCCAGCCAGCAACCCCAGTAATGAGGAGTAGTGAGGAGCAAATCAGGTGACATTATTACAAAGCCTATAGAGGCTGGAGGTTTGTGTGGATGGGTTGGTCAGTAAAACATTAGACAATTTGTTCACTGACTGAGTCAGCATTTTTTTAAGCATGACCATGAGCATTCCAGGAAATTATTGCTGTCACGATGACCTCAACACTGATCTGTCAAAATCTGTTTCTTTTATTGTTCCTGTATTTGATTTTTGGATGTGACCTTCACTGAAGAGAGTTTGACACCAAAACGTCATTTTCACATTCATCTGCTGATGGATGAAAGTTTCTCTGTGCTCCCTTTTAAATGTGTGTTTAAGACTTTGCTTGTACGTGTATGATCATGATTTTGTGACATCACAAATAAGAAGGAGAACAAGTACATGTAATTTTATGAGTTTTGCACTAATGACGAATTGGAAATATGTTTTGGGTGAGCCTTTCATCACCAGATAAATCTCTCTATATGTCACAGTGTACAGAGTTGTTACTCTGAATGAATGTAGCGTACATGCTCTATGTGCAGAACATGTGCACCAGAGACTTCTGACATCTAACTTTAGATTTAGCATGATACTAACTTGAATGGGGATAAAATAATTCAATCATGCAGTTCTTATCAACTTTCCAAACATTTATCCGGCCAAATGGATCAAATATTAATATTGAAAGAATTTGTTTTGCAGGGCCTGTGATGTATTTAATTTTATTAATCAACAATGTATCCATCTTTTTACACCTAAAACTGCGGCAACAGAGTAGACCACTGCAGAGCCTATGATGTAAGCACGCAGAAAGTTCTTCTCTGCAGATTAAAAACGAACTCTTTTTAGCACCAAATCCAGGAAATCACACTGTAAACACAGAGTTTTGTTTTCAGTATTGACACATTGAATCAAGGAAGCAAATGATACGCACACACATTTCTAGTTTATCCAGCCTTACTTTAACTTTACCCCATGATGGTCACATTTACGGTGTCTTCTGCTCTCTCTCTGCTCTCGATCGTGGTGAGAGTGGTGGAACTTTGACAGTCAGATCATTTACCAGATTGCAGAGCCGCGCTGGCCATTTTACTGCCCACTAAATCTATCAGTTGTGTGTGTGTGTGTGTGTGTGTGTGTGTACTGGTGCCTACATGGACGGTACGAATCGGCATAGTGCCCAGTCAGGCTACATCTTTGAACAAGGATGAATAGTAGCAATTTATTCTCTTCACCAAGTCCTAAATCAGCAGCAGTGAACTTAAAAACAGTAAAAAATAAATACATTTAAAAAAAAAAAAAAGAGCAGGGGTGGAGCTGGGTACACAGAGATGAAGAGCCTGGGTGAAAGGTTAAAGAGTGTGCATGAGTGTGTGCAGAGCAATACGGGGAAGACAGTGAGAAAAGACTTGTGTACCTCTCTTTGGGTGGCTTGGCGCTCACACAGAACCATAATATACAGCGGTGGTGCAGGAGTCAAACCATAAATCTGCACAGAAGTGCACACGTTATGCAGCTAGCTAGCAGCAGACGCACACTTTACACACTCTTACTTTCTGTCCAATTCATGCATAAACTGGAGGAAAATGCAGGTAACGCATCACAATCATTTAGGTGGTAAAATGATCTTCTCGTTCACATTAGAGCAACAGTCTCTTTCATCTCACTCAGGTAAAAAGACAATTTAGAAGACAGACGCTGCAGATAATGGGCCTCGCCTACATTCATAGGAGCAATTTGGAGGGCGCATCACTGTCTTTTGCTGTTTTTCTGGCAATTTCAGAACTGTTAAAGGTTTGTGTGTTTGTGTGTGTAGGATGTTTGCTGTGCACACTGATGTGTACAGTAGAGCTTTCTCTCTACCTTTAGAAAGCTTTGTATAGTTTATTAAAGGCAGGCATGAAGACGAGCTGATATGACTCATCCATGTACCAGTTTTAAAGCTTGAGTGTTGAAATGTTAATGCAGTTAAATGCAAAACTTCGATGCTGTTGTAAACTTCGGGGACTATTTTCACTGTCAACAGTGATGGAAACATGCACAGTGGAAGAATATTAACATTTTCAGTAGTTTGATTAAGAAACAATGATACAAGTATTCTGTTCGTACACATTTTTGCGATAGGAAAATAGGCCCTTTTTACACCTCGTCCACAGTAGGGTTGGATCATGATTTTCAAATAATCAAATAGTCATTTAATTATAAAAAAAAAAAAAGACTAGTATATGTGACTATTGCCCTTTCTTATTTCCCCTGTTTTCAACAGTGTCTGTCCTTCTATCAGAAGGTGGCGCTAATGCACCTAAAAGCTGTCTGCTTGCTGCCATTAAACAGCATAAGGAGAAGAAGAAGATGTTGCTATCAGGCCCTGAAGCTTAGCCAGGTAAAACCGTGTGGCTGAGATTAGATGTAATGATACGAAAAGTAGAAACATGCAAAGTTCTGTGTGGAATTCCTTCAAAACCTGAATGAAGATGAGGAGCAGTACAAACTCTGCAGGCGAAGCTATCAGATCATCAGTCTACCACAGCTATGCACAGTCATTAGAGTGAAACACGGAGCCGACGGTCCATCCACCGATCAATAATCAATAACCAGATGAAGTGAGTTTGATGTTGGATGGGCAGCGCAAACAACGACCCTCGTCTCAAAGATGAAGCTGCAGACGTGCTTCTCCTCTGATTTGTCCAAGGCGATAGTTTTAGAAGTTGGATGGCTTCTGTTGAGCCCAAACGGTGCAAGTGAATCTCTCTTTCGAGGTAGGGTTGTGTGTGAATACACAAATAATAGTCAAATAGTTCAGAGCGATTATCAAATACTATTTTTGCTTGATATGCCCTTCCCTAGACCACAGTCCCATCAGCAGCAGCTGAGGCACTTTTACTGTGGAGTCAATTTTACATGTGGTCAAAAGAAACAGAAGTTGCAAGCAGTGCTCCAACTGTTTGGTTATTTTCTTACCATTTTGTCTGACTGGTGGCGTTTTGGTGAAAAGCGTGGAGTGCATGATGGAGGAGGGCAGGTGCAAACAGGTGGGAGGTTCATTCAGACGAACCCTATGTAGGATGGGATTTCAGGATTTTAGGGGTTGTGTGTTGTCTTGCTTTGCTTAATTTAGATAATGAAAAAAATGATACGAAACAATCCTCTTTCCATTTGTTGAGCTATTGTTATGCGTCAGTGTGACCAGCAAAGACTGACTTTAATAATTACCAAATGTTTGCAAATGTTTAGGTCACAGGACACAAACCAGGTGCAGCTGTGCACACCGTGGTGAGCGGCTGAATACGTTACTAGTAGGAGGAATACAGAATCAGGAGGCTGAGCGGTGGCAAGACTCAGAAATAACCAATCAAAAGCAAATATTTTGACTTGTGGGTTTGAAGTTTTTCTCTTCATAAAAAGGTCTGTAGAAATCCAGTGGAGCTCAGGACTCCTCCTGAGGACAGCTGCACTACGCCACATGATTGACAGTCCTGGAATACAAAATAGCTTCTACATGTGAGGTTTAGTTTTTCATCAGTTTCCAGCAATCCGTATAGATTCTGTTGCCATGTTGGGAGATTTAAATAATTAATGAAGTTGCTGCTGAGCGATCCTTACGAGGGTTCGTCTGAGCAGGTTCAAATGCAAACACAATTTTTGAGCCAAAATGAGCACTTGTCAGCATAAACCCACACCCAGCTGCACCTCTCCTCAATCCTCAGCACACATATTCACACATACTCATTTGGTGTCAGAACATTAATGCAAAGGCATTCAAATCAGACGTGGGCCCACGGAGGAAAAGTGCAGAAGCATTTTCCCTCATGCTGGCTAGTGTGGATGCAGAAAAAGGGCCGTACATTTCTGAAGAGACTTTTTGACTTCATGCTAAATGTGAATGAGCAAAGTGCAGTGAACACATTATTTCTGTCTGCCAATTAATTATACCCACACTGATCTTCCTTCCCTCCTTCCTTCCTTCATTCCTTCCTTCCTTCCTTCCTTCCTTCCTCTTTTCATTGACTCAATTTGTTCCCCCCTTTCACTCCTGCCTTCCACGATTTAATTAAGCTATCAATTCTGCTATTCTGCCTGAATTTAAACGTGTTTAGTTCAATTAGCCTGTAATGGTGTTCTGAAATGTTGAACCAAGTATGTTAATCTGTGTTAATGTTATTACTTCTTTCTACTAATTTTCACTCGCGCTGTCCTCTCGTTTTCTTTCTTTTACCCCCTTTCTTGTGCTCTCCCCTTTCTCCTGCCATCTGGGATGCATTTCAAAGACATAGATTTAATTCAGTTTTAATTTTGAATGCAAAATCAGGTAGCATGGACCTAAACTTTACAAGCACAAAATAGAAAAAAAAAAAAAAAAAAAAAAACACATTAAGATATCAAACCTCTCTTTCATGCTAACAAACACAGAAAAGAGAGGTCCAAGGTTTTTTCAGCCTTTGTCTAAATGTACGTTTTTTTCAAACATACGTTTTAAGTTAAGTTTTGTAGCTAGAAAGGGTGTCGGCCTCCGAGTTATTTGGTGGCAAAGGCTTCTTCTAAGGTTTTGAAAAGCTTAGGTGTGTGTGGAAGTGGGTACATATTGAGTAATCTCTATACAGATGCATATGCTTTTTTTTTTTTTCCACATATAGGCTTCCTTGGGCAGGCTGCCAAGGTATATTTGTCAATCAAATATTTCAGCATTTTTTATTTTTTATCTCTCCGAGAGAACGACGGTATCGACACAGTCGATTAACAAGTGGACAATATCCCCTTGCTCTCCTTCACCTGTGTCTGCTCCCCCAATGTGTCCGTTTAGTAGATGTTGAGCTCTGCCATTAATGAAACACAAAGATCAGAGGACAGAAATGACTGCGGCCGTCGATGCCTGTAAAACGCAGAGCTCTCACTCTGAGCTGAAAAGAAACGGGTTCTCATAAACCAGCAAAATAACATTACATACAATATCTTTGCAACACCGCAGCCATAACTATGAAGTGATCGTCTGTCACAGAGTGAGGGATCAAAGTTACACCGCTGGTTGGCCGAATGTCGCTCGTGTTCCAAATTAAAAGCTTTCCAGTTCCACACAGGGTCCAGCAATATACTAGTATTTGACATAGTCATGTGTTTATTTAAGGAGGAGCAGGAGATCCCTGGGGAACACTGCATATGGATTGTTGCACTTATATATAGAGCGTGCTCATAAATTTATACACGTGTATAAGAAAATGTATTTTGTTTGAATGCATGAGTGCGTGAATAGCAGGCTATTGGTTTCTGTCTCTGTAGTGTGTGTGTGTGTGTGTGTGTGTGTGTGTGTGTGTGTGTGTGTGTGTGTGTGTGTGTGTGTGTGTGTGTGTGTATATATATAGTTCAGTGATGTCAAATCTTGAGCATTGGTATTCATGCTTGACCCTGGGCACACTTACAGTATCACTGGGCAAATTGTCTTGTTTGTTGTTGTTGATTTTTATTTTTTAAGTGAAAAGGAGTAAATACAACCCACGCAGCAAACAGGACGAGATATAAATTTTCTTCAAATGATAATGCTGCTTTTTATTTCATGAACTTGAAAAATAAAAAATATGAGAATATTTTCCAAAAACGAATTTCCACCCACTCTTCCTTGCAGCATTCAGAGGTTTTCAATGACCATTCAAGTCAGGGGACTGTGAGGGCCATTCCAAAAGATTCAGCGTGTGTTTGTTGAAAAAGTTTGTCATAGATTTCGAGTTCTGTTTTGGATCATTGATTTGTTGTAGAAGGTAACCTCTTCTCGGTTTCAGTTTCTTGAATGAACGCACAACGTTTGCATCCTGAATTTGCTTATATCTACTGAAAGCCTTTTGTTCATACTTTATATCTGACTGTTTCCTGCGGTGCAGGTTGCCACACGATAGTTAACACTTGACAGTTGTTACTCATCCAGTGTTGTTTTACCTTTTGTGATCGTGACCAAAGAGCTCAACTACTGTAGAACATCATCTGTCCTCAGCAATTGTTTCACTTCTTTCCAAAACCCCTCTGTGTGTGTACATGTGCAGGATGGGATTGGGGGTGGGGTAATAATGTAGTAATTCATAGTGACTATTGTATATCATTTTTGCTTGAAATGTACATCCCTACTTTATATGTGGTAAGTATACAAAAAGATAAATTAACCGTGGTTCTGTTGTAGTAGGGTTTCTGGACATCTTTTCTGGTATCCTTTTTCTTTATGGACATCTACTGACTTCGGGTTAATGATTTGGTTCTTTTGCCAGTCAATGCTGTGAGCTATTCCCGGACTCTTTCCATCTATTCGTCTTGGGAGTTTCCTTTGGGTTGATGTAATGTTCAGTTTAGGTGTTGCAAGTCCAGTTTTTCTCTCTGGAGAGTTCCTATTTTTGGGGAGTTCAAGCAGGAATCTTTAGGTGTAACATGATGTGTGATGGTACTGTTGGTTTTGCCACTTGGATTTTCCTGGTGGTCGCTGTGGAGTCAGCATCTGGAATTGTGATAGGATTGTCATTATTCATCTTTTGGACCCATTGGCTTCTGCACCTCAGGCTACCATCCTCCTCACTGACCAGGTTTTTGTAGAAGGGTCTGAGCCTGCTGTCTAATTACCTTCCCTGTCTCCTTAGTGGATATAGAAAGTGTATGAACTTAAAAATATATCAGCACATTGAAGTCCTTGTGCTTCTTGGAAAATTCCTTCCCATAATGTGGTGTTAAAAGCGAAGATACGCACAAAAAAAGTGGCTGTCTGATGTGGGATGCTGCCAATGCTGGAGACAATAGATCCACGGGTGGAATAGATTTTTTTTTTTTGTACAGTATTCAGGCAGTCTATAAAACTCTGTAAATCGTTCTTCTACTATCAATTGTCTTTTTTCGCCTTGATTGAAATGTTTGGAAAATCCATAATCACCAACAATTCCTCACTTCTATAAAAGACCTTTTAAAGCTCTGTGAACTGTTAACATTAGAATAAAGACTGTGTTTTAGTGATGGGTTAAAGTAAAGTTTAAGGGTCCAGTTAGCTAAGAATAGAGGTTCCCCATCGGCTCAACCCGTGGACCATAATTTACCAACCCCAACTTTCTGAGTACCACTTCCTCCTGCAGATACCAATACTTTTTTTTACATTAACTAAAATGTAATGGTTTAACCTTACTATAGCCTCAGAAAAGCTAATTAACATGAGCAAAATTTTAAAATCAATAATACATATATTAATGACAGCAGTTGAAGTCAGCAGGGGATTCTGCCAAAAACTGTTATATTTTGGACCTTTGAGCCATTTTAAAATTTCACTCATTCCTCTTTCTAGTATGAGGAGTCTGAATGTGACAGCATTGAACCAATGATAGAAATGCTATAGTGTGTCATATCACATAAATCTATGTGACTAAGCACAGGCAAGTTTTATTTATAAAATATTGAAATGATCCACATTACCCATTATTGTAAATTATGTAAAAGTGTAATGACTGCTGTCTGCTATAAAATGAAATGAAATAACAATGACTTATGACTTATGACTCGGTACTGTTGGAGTGCGATTGTTAGGCCTTTCAGCTCAACGCTCTTGAGTATCACCAGTGATACACGGATAACAGTTTGGGAATCGCTGGCTTAGAACAACTGTAGAGTTTAGTGTGGGAGGCCTGAACAGAGTTGGACTTGAACAGCAAAAAGCACCTGACCGTTCAGCCTCGACACCCAGTGTGCATGCCAACACCTAAACCCTTGTAACTCATAATGGCTTCTCCGGTACAGATTGTGCTGCTTTACTGAAGCAGATCCACTGTGCTTCTCTACCTCAAGGCCATGCTTTCGTTATTGTTTTTGTTTTTTCCCATTGCTCCATGTCCAGTTCATTTTTCTTAAAGATGTCTCTATCAGTATATTTTCAGATTGGGAAATCCAATGCTACCTGAAAAGTCAGTAAAACATGTCTTGTAAATAATTTGTTCTGATTTAAGTTAAGACACTCCACACTGTCTTGCCAGTTTAAACCTGCATACTACAGGCCAACAGATAATTATATTAATAAATCCTACCTTTATCAACCTTATAATGTTCAGCTTTCGTTCACATTTTTCTCTACCAGAGATATGAACATTCGTAAAATCTTCGGTAGGCTTAAAATATAAACACTGGATGGTTGGAAATCTTTGTAGGGACTGACAAGGAAAAGACAAAAATGTTAGCTGGCAGGTTAAATGCAACAAAAAACAGAGAGTTAGCCAAGAAAGAGATACCTGAATGACCTGCAGCTCATTTTGTTGAAGTCCTTGAAGCTAAATGAATCGATTTGCTTTTCAGTAAAGTGTCAGTAAATAAAATGACTTATTTTCCTGTGAAACGTCTTTGCCGGTCCATAAAAAAAAAAACAACGCCTCGATGAACACGCTATTACACCGCAATCAGAAAAGGCTGATGGACTTTTCCTTTTCACTTTGACATGGGAACAACGTACTTTACCACTTATGAGACCCAATTCCAATCACTGTGCAAGAGGAGCGCAGCATATAGTGAATGTAATCCACTTCTATCGTCCGTCTTCCCCTGTAGAGTCACCTTCGGTTTCTTCCCCACACCATTCACTCTCCTACTGTGAACAAGGAGAAAACACTTCTCTGAACTTCCACTGCAACTGTCTGCCGAACACATCTGTGCATGCGTGCGAGTAGGTGAGCGTGCGTGCGTTTTCATGCCTCACGTGTCGACGTGTGTTTGTGCCGGGTGGGGTTTACATGAATGTGTGCGTGTGTGCATGCTGGTGTGACACACAGCAGTCACCGTCTGATGCATCTTTACCCTGGCTCCAAATCAAAAACACTTGTACTGTATCCCCTCAGGGAGCTCGACAGACAGCGGTAGACTGGCAGCAGCAGAGACACAGAGAGAGGAAGGAAGCGAGAACAGATGCAAAGGTGAGAACACAAAAAGGGCAGGGAGAAGATGGACACTTTAAATGAAGGAAAAGGACAGACATGGTGGTGAAAGGGAGATAAACATGTGAGCTGTGAAGAGTATTGTAGGATGGAGAAGGAGAGAGCAGATAAGACTCGGGAGGAGAGGGAAGGTTACTGAAAAAGGGGGAAGAGAGAGACTTAAGGGAAAGAGGTGAGACTTAGTCATGTTGGTGTTGTACGACATCCCCACTGTGCTGGTTCCTGTCTTCCCCTCACTCAACATAGGTCAAATTGATTGTGTGTGTGTGTGTGTGTGTGTGTGTGTGTGTGTGTGTGTGTGTGTGTGTGTGTGTGTGTGTGTGTGTGTGTGTGTGTGTGTGTGTGTGTGTGTGTGTGTGTGTGTGTGTGTCCACTATCAGTTTTGCCTCTCCTCTCCTTCGGATTATGTCTGCACTGGGTCAGCTATATTTAAAAACATGACTTTTCTCCCTTTTTCTGGCCCTTCAGTCACACTAAGCTGCTGTCTCTGACACCAAAAGACATCGTTGTTAGACCGTCTCAAAAAGGTCAGTCTCATCTCAAAAAGTGTGCGTTTGTCTGGACTGTGTTGCCTCTAAAGGCACCATATGCTTCAACAGAAGTGCTTTGTGTGTGTGTGTGTGTGTGTGTGTGTGTGTGTGTGTGTGTGTGTGTGTGTGTGTGTGTGTGTGTGTGTGTGTGTGTGTGTGTGTGTGTGTGGGAGGGGGGTCTTTCTTCAGATATGAAAATCAAATTGGGTTAAAAACCATATCTATGAGGACAAACCCACTTTGACTTTGTTCATACTGCGGGTAAATTGGATCTTTTTCTCAGATTTGATCTTTAGGACAGACTGTCTCCGGTATTATTTAACAGTGTATAACAGATCAGATTCATTGTGTCCAGACATCACCAACCTATCTGCATGGGTTGCTGTGGTAACGACTTACAGTGGGTACGGAAAGTATTCAGACCCCTTTAAATTTTTCACTCTTTGTTTCATTGCAGCCATTTGCTAAAATCAAAAAAGTTCATTTTATTCCTCATTAATGTACACTCAGCACCCCATCTTGACAGAAAAAAACAGAAATGTAGAAATTTGTGCAAATTTATTAAAAAAGAAAAACTGAAATATCACAGGGTCATAAGTATTCAGACCCTTTGCTGTGACACTCATATTTAACTCACATGCTGTCCATTTCTTCTGATCCTCCTTGAGATGGTTCTACTCCTTCATTGGAGTCCAGCTGTGTTTAATTAAACTGATTGGACTTGATTAGGAAAGGCACACACCTGTCTATATAAGATCTTACAGCTCACAGTGCATGTCAGAGCAAATGAGAATCATGAGGTCGAAGGAACTGTCCAAGGAGCTCAGAGACAGAATTGTGGCAAGGCACAGATCTGGCCAAGGTTACAAAATAATTTGTAATAATTATAATATTACATTATAATAATTAATAAGCACAGTGGCCTCCATAATCCTTAAATGGAAGAAGTTTGGGACAACCAGAACTCTTCCTAGACCTGGCCGTCCAGCCAAACTGAGCAATCGTGGGAGAAGAGCCTTGGTGAGAGAGGTAAAGAAGAACCCAAAGATCACTGTGGCTGAGCTCCAGAGATGCAGTAGGGAGATGGGAGAAAGCTCCACAAAGTCAACTATCACTGCAGCCCTCCACCAGTCGGGGCTTTATGGCAGAGTGGCCCGACGGAAGCCTCTCCTCAGTGTAAGACATATGAAAGCCCTCATAGAGTTTGCAAAAAAAACACATGAAGGACTCCCAGACTATGAGAAATAAGATTCTCTGGTCTGATGAGACCAAGATTGAACTTTTTGGCGTTAATTCTAAGCGGTATGTGTGGAGAAAACCAGGCACTGCTCATCACCTGCCCAATACAATCCCAACAGTGAAACATGGTGGTGGTAGCATCATGCTATGGGGGTGTTTTTCAGCTGCAGGGACAGGACGACTGGTTGCAATTGAAGAAAAGATGAATGTGGCCAAGTACAGAGATATCCTGGAAGAAAACCTCTTCCAGAGTGCTCTGGACCTCAGACTGGGCCAAAGGTTCACCTTCCAACAAGACAATGACCCTAAGCACACAGCTAAAATAACAAAGGAGTGGCTTCGGAACAACTCTGTGACCATTCTTGACCGGCCCAGCCAGAGCCCTGACCTAAACCCAATTGAACATCTCTGGAGAGACCTGAAAATGGCTGTCCACCAACGTTCACCATCCAACCTGACGGAACTGGAGAGGATCTGCAAGGAAGAATGGCAGAGGATCCCCAAATCCAGGTGTGAAAAGCTTGTTGCATCATTCCCAAGAAGACTCATGGCTGTACTCGCTCAAAAGGGTGCTTCTACTCAATACTGAGCAAAGGGTCTGAATACTTATGACCATGTGATATTTCAGTTTTTCTTTTTTAATAAATTTGCACAAATTTCTACATTTCTGTTTTTTTCTGTCAAGATGGGGTGCTGAGTGTACATTAGTGAGAAATAAAATGAACTTTTTTGATTTTAGCAAATGGCTGCAATGAAACAAAGAGTGAAAAATTGAAAGGGGTCTGAATACTTTCCGTACCCACTGTATGTGCAGCTACGCCGGTGACGCAGAAACAGTTTACCTTGGCTTCTGTCAGTGGACTGTGGTTTTCCTTGTATTCTACAGTGTGAAAATCTACACTTTCTGATGGCATTTTTTCTAGCGGTAGCATAGATTTTGCTCACTCTGTCTCCCTGAATTTGGCGTTCTCAGAGTCGCGTTGCGAATGATGCAAGAAATCCGATCTTAGCCAACAGTGTCCAGACTGAAACACATCTTTAGAAATTTGATTGAAATCGTTTTTCAAACCAGCTCCAAATGTGGAGCTGGTTTCCCGATTGCAAAATTCATGTTTCATGTCTTTTTTTTTTTTTTTTTTTTTTTTGCAGCTCAAGCTTTCAAAAATCCATCTGGATTTGACAGAAAACAGATTTGGGCCGATAGTCTGAACATAGCATTTGTGAGGACATTTAAGATGGTCCTCGTACCTCTAAAGGGTAACTTTTGGGTTAAAACTCAGTTTTAGGATTAGGAACTTAGTTAAGGTTAGGTTAAGGGCGAAGGCAATGCATTATGTTGGTTTGTATCCTCACAAAGATACAAAGACCAGTGTGTCTGCAATTGCTGTATTATGCGCACACGACACGGCACGTTACAGACGTTAGGGGTGCTTTCACATTTGCTTGTCTGTAACGTGCTCAATTATGTTGAAGCCCAAAGTCTGGTACATTTGTTAAGAGTGAATATGGCATATTATACCCAAAGACAGTACCATCATCCATGCCTGGATACTTTTGGAAGACACAGACTCGGGTCCAAATCAGTGTTCTCAGACACAACATGTATCAGGCGGGAAGGGTCCAAAATCCGGAAGTGCAACGCCGTCGAGGGCATTGTCAAACGTAAAAACTGGTTCTTACCACCGATCATCCCCTCACAAATCTGCGTCTGCTGATTTTAACACTCGCAGCCACTTTACAGATGAGGTCTGGAGACAGGAGTGTGTCGACGGTCGTTCTTGTATGTCCACTCAAAACAAAAGCAGCAGCAAGTACGGCCTGGGTGATGACATAAGTGAACTCGGGTACGGAACATTCTTGTGACGTAAATGCTGGGAGGGAGGACCGTACTCATCCAGGGTACATATTAATCATACCTAATGTGGAATGTCATTGGAATAACCAGATGTCGGATCTCAAAGAGGATGATTTAGCAGTTTGTTAAACTTTGTTAGACATGACAGCGTGGGTGGTGATCTTTATGAAATCTCATATTATTAAGAAAAAACTCACATTTCTTGAACACACCTTTGCAAAATCCTTGAGATTTTTAGTCAGACACACAAACAGAGCAACATCGTCCAATATGTGTGGCCAGCGGGCAGATTTTCAACATGTTCAAATAAGTAATTACACGCCCAAAAAAAGAACAGAATAAAACCTATTTGTGTCATTCTTTCTGCTCCTTCCTCCCTCCTCTCTCTTCCCTTCATTCCTCCAGTCATCTAATTTAGTATTTTCCTAATTAATTCTCTTGATTCATTAGGGATGGAAGAGAGAGAAAATGAGTAGGGGAGTGAGGCATGAGAGAGGAATGGAGCATCTTGCCATCTGCATTTCTCCCCTGCAGGGCAAAACGATGAGTCTGTCTCTCCGAACCGCTGCGAAAGTCCTCGGTGCACTGAAATAATAAAGAAGAGGGGAACTAAAACAAGACTAATCAAAGGAGGAAAATAACTCTAGTGAACTTTGCTGAAGGCAGCCTGACCCGCCCCTGCCTACCCTCTAACCCCTCATGTTTTTCTTCTACCTCCTTGTGTTTTGGTGTCCTCCTTCCTTCTTTCTTTTTCTTATTCTTTTTTTTTTTCTTCCACAACATTTTGCATTTGTGTCATGTTTTATTTTGTGATTGGGTCTGACAGCGACGGAAACGCACATGTTCAGACAAAGGCTGAAATGGTAAAAGAGGCGCAGGGAGACGTGGTGGGATGGACAGAGACAGAGAGCAGACGGAGACAGAGATATATAAAGACAAGAAAGGCATTAAAGATTCAAACTGTGAGATGGAGACAGACAAAAACTGTGGTGACAGAAAAAGAGAGGGGTGCTCCATATAGCTTCTTGGCTCTTTCATTGTCAGAAAGCTTTCTGTATTGTGGGTGGGGGTTGCTTTTGACTCTGAGACAGCGAAGCAGACACTTTATCCTATTTACTATTCTGTTGCAGTTCCCTTTTTGTGTGACTTTCATTGCCATGGTAACGTCCAAGGCTCTCTATTTATTTGGATATTCAGATATATTCATGAGAAAGATATGAAGGTAATATACTGTTGTCCTCATACAAATATTGATTTCATCCATATTTCCATTATTACCATTTGTTTTTAAATGACTTTGATGCTAATCACACGTGATGTCACAGTGCCACGAGTTTCATTCATTTCTTTAAATAATATCATAAATATATTTTTCTTTTAATACAGAGTGCTCGAAATGGGCTGCTGTCTGCATGTCTTCACTTTTGTCCTTGGTGTACTCTGACTTTTTCTTGCTGCACTCCTCAAAAGCTGCAGATTTTTTTTTCCCCTGCCCTCTACATATCAGGGCGATTCATAATTTGGACGTCCTGAGACGATCTGAGCTCCTCCATGAGTTAATGCTTCAATCATATATTCAGTCAGTCAACCCAGTTATTCTTATGAACTCCAAACAACGTCCATTATCTAAAGTTCGTATGATAAAATGGCTGAAGTCACCACTGATTGGCTAAATGCTGCAGCTTCCTGTATCTTTTCCAATTTTAAATCCCCCTGGCGTTTCATACATGCTCCAGCCATATAGCAGGTTTTGATGTAGTTTTGTTGCTCTGAAATGGTTGTCCCCTTGTTTCAATAATTCAATAATTTGGTGATACCAGCAGATAGACACACCAACATGTGAATAAGGGAAGAACAAGTACTTATTTTTTTTCCTCTTCAGACACAGAACACACAAAAAAAAAAAATTGAATACCCTAAAATGAAAAAAATGAAGACTATAATGTACACTAATGAGTTTTATTGCGCAGGGATTTAATACACTCTCAGTATACGTGGTCCCAAACATACGGTGTGACTAAACTGGAAAATTGTGGCATTCGCAAGGTGTTCTACTTCCATCTCTGCAGAAAAATTAAATGGGCCATATTTAAAAGAAATCTGACGTTTTCCCCTCTTGAACTGTCCAATTACAGCATGACAGAAACATTAAATGTTCAGTTTTGTTTGAGGAATAATCAGAATATTCTGGTAAGCCCTGTTCAGACAGGGTTTATCTCTCAAGGGGAGATGTAATGCATAATGTATAACAATTCTGAATTGTTGAAACCACCTGTAAGAGGCGAGAAGTCATTCTTACTCTGCATGGGATACTGTAGAGTGAAGTGAGATTTTGCTGGGCACCCTGTGGATCCTCCTGAAGGACCCCTAAAGGGTATCTAGAGTCTGCGTGTCATAGATAACACTGACAGACAGGGCGGCTGTGCTTCTGCTACTAAAAGTCTGGTCACACTAGGACAGGAGAGAGGCACGCAGAACAGATTGGGAATGCGCAGATTGGTATTCATTGTCCGATGGTGGTTCAATCAGCACTGTCTTACACACACACACACACACACACATTGATGCTGCCCAAAACAGAATGCCAAGTAGCAGCAGTTGGCATTTTATTTGTGCGTGTTTGTTGTGAATCAGCTGTCAGGAACCTGAAGCTGCCGCCACCCATTAGGACATTCAAATGCTGAGTAAGCTTCTCGATTATTTGTCTCAGCACTTAAGGTGAGAGGCCTTATTAGAAGCAAACTTTGGTGAAGCACCACTAGAGGTCCCAGATGGGATCGGGCTTCCCGTTGTACTGCTGAGACCGTTGAGCACTACAAACCCGTACAAACCTGTATATATTGATTTGACTCGGCTGGTGCTGACAGCAGCTCTCGTACTCGCTGCCCTCGACACTTCCCGTACATGCTGCAATGCAGGCAGTACGCCCAATAATACTGAACACACTGCTCGGGAGCTTCAGGGCTCGTCAGAATTTTTCATAAACCTGTGTCAGACAACAGACTCGGTGCTTGTTTGCCTGTTTGCTTGTTAGCCTGTGGATATCACTGCAGATAGTAGCTGCCTGAGGAGTTTGGAGAGACTCACCGCTGCTGTTGGTTTATTGATTGTTAGTGTTAATAATTGTTTTGCATTTTCATTCCATTTTAAGATTTGAAACTTTCTCTTCCATGTCAGTGAAACACACCTCTCTGGTGTTCCTCCAGCTAGTTGTGCTTACTTATACTCTGGTGACAAACTCTCACAAATAATATTGTTGGGTTTTTTTGTATAGTAGGTGAATTTTTGTTTTTTTTCTTCCCACAATGGCACAGTTGTTACAATGAATAAATACAAATGCAGTAAAGTGCAGTAAAAAAGAAGCTTGAATGAGTTTTGTTATGTTTGTTTGATATTGCTCCTGCTGATGAGGTACGTAGTACTTGTGACATTTCTGAATCAGATCATGTAAAGCAGAACCAGAAATATTCATTTCCAAAATAAAATGTTTATTACTTTTCTATAAAGGATTGTGATGTAATAGTGTTTGGGGGGGAAAAAACAAACAGATTTTCATTAAACGATTGGCCTCACTGCTGACATGACTGAATGTTCAAACCTGACAAACGTGTATGAAATTGGTCTCGGCGTTTACTGCCAAACTAACTGGAGAACTGTGGGCTGCAGGACCCGGATGAGGCCCACTGGCCACTGATTGACCTCTTAGATGTTGCCGAGACGTGGCATCATTGAAGGTATTAGTCACAATGTAGTCACGAAGGGGCAGAGAGGTCGCTGAGCGAGGCATGACGGCACATAGAAAAACAAAGGTGTGGGGGGCTATGAGTGGCTGGTGACGCTCATTAGTAAAAGGCACTGGGCAATAAAAAGTGTTCAGTATATCCAAATACCCAGTATAACCATTTCCTTTGGTTGAGTTGGAATAAAATTGCTGTTAGAACTGTGCATGACCGGACCATTACTGTGTTGTTCTCGCACAATCGACTTGGAGATTCTTCCCTTTTGCAGTGTTTGATGTTTATTCAAATGCATTGCATCGATGAAAAATGCCTGTCGTCATTACCAATTTGAATTTCAGCAGTTGTGCGTGTGTGTGTATGCGTGTGTGTGATGAGTAGTGACAGTGGATCCTGACATGATAATAGGTTTCTGTATAAGCAGGGGAGCAGCCATCTGCAAGCTGCAGCTTTTTCAAAACACTCACTGTTTAAGATGCAGAAAGCCTTCGTCTTTAGGAAGGTCAGCGCTCGCTACCTCCACACACTCCCCTGCAGAACAGTTAACTAATGTGACAAACTGTTCTTGATGCTCGGTGATGTAAAAATGAGAGTGTTAGGCATGGATGGAGGCGAGGGCGAAAGGAGGAAGGTGGGAGCAAGAAGGAAAAGTATTCAAAGGCACAAACGGACATCAGGAAGGACTGATTGAAGGACAAAGTAGAGACAAATACTTTCCACATATTAGCTCAGTGTTCAGTGCACGTGCTTTATCAGGTTCATATGAGTATTTCACATTACAGATGCAAGTGCACATGCTCACTGATGATGTCCCATCAGTGGCAGCTAGTGGAGACACTGACCTAGAAAAGATGATCTGACCAGGCACTAACTCCCAAATGAGTATCCTGATGGTGTGAGTGTGTTTTCTGACTCTTCCTCATGGCTTCCTCAGGAAGGTCTTTTCATTTTGTTAGTTGTTTTTTCTAGATTAAAATGCAGACCTGTTTTTTTGTATTCTTTGTGGCCCAATTGTGGACCAATTTCTTGCCTCAATGACCACTTGAGTATTAATAATTAACTTTCATGGTTTTGGTTTTTCTGCCTTTTATTTTAAGCCAAGTTCAGATTACAGAAATTCAGCGTGATTTTGACTCATCTGCAACACATTTCCAATGTCGGGCCCAACAATTGACTGTCAGGAATGACAAACAGGCTTTGTAGTGTGACATAGTTAAAGAACAGCCATGTGGCATTGGTTCTGAGGTGTTTACTTTACATTGAGACCATTTTTGGTGTTAATTCTCAAAATAGCCGAGATAAGTGTGTTAAAATAGGAATTTTGGAACATTTCTATCCATCTAATGATCAGACTACATTCCCAGACCTCTATACAAGTGCACACAAAATCAAACTAACATCAGGAAAAGTGCTTGGTGTTGGAAGTGGAAGACAGAACAGACTATGATTCAGACCATGAGACATCTGATGAGGAGCAATCAAGTGATGAGGAGGAGGAGCCCCACTGAGGCTGTAACCTTCAAGTCAAAGAGAGGAAAATCGTCCTTTGCCCTTTTGAAGACATGCGAACACTTGTGTTCTACCGTACCCACACAAACGCATCACGATGAGCCGCCCGCACAGAGACACTGCAAGGACACGAAACCCAAAGCTGTCCTTTCACATCAGCCCTTATCAGCTCAGATCACTTGGAACCTCAATGGGGGTGATACCAAAAATAGTACCAGGTACCAGGTACTATCCACAACTTTTACCCAAAGGAAAACCACAAAAAACGAGTTGAGTCGAGCTGCTACCAACACTGAAAGTGGAAAAGGGGCTAAATATAATATTTATTTCACTCAAAATGTTTTATGACAAAATATGCGTATCCCATCACATATCACCGCCAAATTCAGACATGTAGATAAAGCAAAAGAATCAGAACTATGTTGATGATTATTTTCATCAAAGAGAAGGATAACTTTTCGCATTAAAGCCAGATTTCAGAAAGTAAACAAAAGTCAGAGGTATTGAAATTTACACCTTTAGTGATGATTGGAGGAGCCTTCCTGACATCAGTGGTAACATTTAATGAGAAAATCAATTTGTCTATATGTCATCCTGCTTCTTGTTAAATGAAATATGAATTTGTAAAAGCTTTGGTAGTTCTGGATTTGGGGGAAAAAAATAAACCCTAATTTAATTTTAATTTGGTGTTCCAAATAAAACACTCATTGCTTCTGTCTCCGACCTGCAAATAAGTACATTTTTCTGCTTCTTTTGCTCCTGACAATTTCATTTACACTTCTGCGCTCTGTGTTACGCTGCAATAGGGAAAACCTTTGTGTTTGGACATGCTTCAGACCCAATATTTTGCCAGCCTGTTTTGTTGTGATATACTCTATAAGCCTGCAGCGCATCTTTGCTTTTTCTGACGGGAGGATGCAGGCGTACTTCGGAGAGTTTGTACATGTTTGTTTGTGTGTGTCTGTTTTGTGTGTCTGTTGTGTGTGTGTGTGCGCGTCTCTATGTGCGGTGCTCGCTCTTGAGAGCTAAAAGAAGATGCTGATTGGCGATAACCAGTGTGAATGACTAATTAGCGAGCTGGTGGCAGGCAGAGAGACTGCCTCTGCCACTTCACTGTGAATGGGCCTTTGATGCTGGATCCAAGCCCTCTGTTCAGTTAACACACAACGCACTCACATACACATGGACGCTTGTGTAAATGGTGATGAAGAGGGCTGCACATTCAGACACATATTGACCCATATTAATGCAAACACATGGACAAAAACTGGCACACTTTTGTCCATATTGAGCCTATTGAATTGCTAATGCCTGTTTAGTCTCAGTAGTAATCAGGCCTATTCTATTCTATTCTGTTGTATTCTACGCTATCCAAATTCCGTTACATTCCTCACACTGAAACAGAAATAATCCATTCATTTCTTCCAGAAAGTGCGATAATCAAGTGGCATCCCACGAACAGTGGATGACGTCATGGTGGGTTGAAGCCTCAAGTCTGTCATTTTGGCCGTCTCCATCTTGGCTTTTTTGGAGCCAAAAATGAACATATTGAGATGAGCTGGCGAGAACTGAACAGTAGATCTCTCTCAATCTGACTGGGAACCCGAGGACACGATGCCCGCACACCTAAAGAGAAAACCCCAGGCCTATCAATCTAACAGACACGCCCCCAAACCTAATATCTAATTATGGAATTATTATCAGAACGACCACCAGAACACTGACCAAAAGGAGTATATTTAGATAATGACACCATAACAACTTGTGAAATTGTTTTTATTCGCATGCTATTTCATTAGGGAAGTTGAATGGGAATCCATGGAGCCAAAGGATTATTTGGAGTCAGGCCCCAGAGGCCCTTGTTGGTATTGCACTGTTAGGCAGTTCTGCATTGGCCACAGTACGTCCACTTTTATACACAGTCTATAATCGGAAGGAGGGAATTTAGATAATGACACCATTATGATGAATAAAATACTTTCTATTTCGTGACAGAAATTAAAGCTTTTTGCGATAAGTGGAGTCTACATCCTTTTTTAATATGCAGTCTATATTGTTAACCCTGATTTGTCGTGTTTACTTTCATTCCTACATTAATCTTTTATTTCTTTTATAAGAATTCTGTGTAATTGATTTGCTTCTCATTTATTAAACCTGCTGTCATACTTGGACCCTGACTAAAGTGACCTATGCGATCCATTATTTTTGCTTCGTCCGATTTTCCGAATTAATCCAGAGATTTAATCTGTAATGTTCACAGTTCCAAGACAGCAGATTGGCAGAATCAAACAATGACCCTTTAAATATATAATCACTGATAAATTTTGCCTCGGGGTGTCTTGTATTTCTTCGCTGACATTCATGTACACGTCAATTATTCCTGTTCTGATTGATTGTGATATTAAACCCATGTTATCTGGGCAGTAAGCGGAGCGGATATGTTACAGAGAGGGGTGAGATTGAGGTGATAGTTCATTATGTAAAAATGGGGCCACTTATACAATACTGGCATACATACACATTTGTGTGTGTGTGTGTTATTATGTCAACAGCCTCAAACATTGTCTTAAAGGTTTGACGTGTAGCATTTTAACACGTGTAGCTCAATACTGTGGGTAATTATTACTTACGAGCATAATGAGATTCTAAGAATATATGCCAAAACCGTACATTTGATGCTTGACTGAAAAGTGGCTAATTTAGCAGCAATGGATGAAAGTAAATGCAAATGTGTACTTATTTAGAAACTGTTACTTCTCTCACTACCTCGTATTTGTTTCCCTTCTCTCCTGAACACCCCCAATCCGAAAAACAGCGGCACACACTCTCACAAAACCCTGCAAAAAACTCAGCTGTTCCACTGCTGCTGATTCTGCTGCTCTACTTCGATCGACAGCAGCAGTAATGTATAGCTCACACTGCCCCCAGTAGGCGGCAGCGAGCGGTGCAGCTCAACCTGACGAGGCCAGCTGCAGCAGCAGCAGGAGCAGCACTCGTGACTTCCCAACTGAGATGACGCAATGTAAGGC
This sequence comes from Brachyistius frenatus, assembly GCF_029030835.1. Lineage (NCBI taxonomy): Eukaryota > Metazoa > Chordata > Actinopteri > Embiotocidae > Brachyistius > Brachyistius frenatus. The sequence continues at coordinate 1,146,831 of NW_027210687.1, forward strand.
CAGACAATAGATATGCATATGATACACAGCAACTCCTCACAACATCAGTATGAGACAGAAATATGATTAAGATACTGATAAAGGTTGATATTGTGAATTATCTGTACATTTACTGCTATGCTGTATTTGAACTTTTAATGAAGATTTGGATTTGAAATAATAGAAAATATGCAAATCGTTTGATTAAGGATTTGATTGATTTCAGATCAATAAGATACATTGACACAAGTAAGATGATAGATAGATAGATAGATAGATAGATAGATAGATAGATAGATAGATAGATAGATAGATAGATAGATAGATAGATAGATAGATAGATAGATAGATAGATAGATAGATAGATAGATAGATAGATAGATATCAATTATAAGTCATTTCATTGAATTCTGCATTCAAATTATTTCAAATTATCTTGACTGGGCTGCAGATATATGGGATGATATATATATATATATATATATATATATATATATATATATATATATATATATATATATATATATACACAGATGTATAATAGAAGTTAAGCCCTTTGCTCGAGTAGATATTGCATACATGGACAGATCCAGTCACTATGTGCACATGCAAATGCACATACATGTATTCCTTTCTATGTTTATGAGGACACTCGTGTCAAATATTGATGTATTTGACTCCTTATACCCTTACCATAACTTTTACCCTCATCACTTCAACTTTTACCTTGATCTAAACCTGACTCTAACCTGAATCAAGTTTCAACAATCTCTTTGAAAGTATAAGGACCATCCGGTGTCCTAACAATGCAGACACACACAAACACACGCATAAACACAGAATGTGAGAGGAATGACATTACCTTCACAAGACCACTTTCCAATCATTCTATATCATCTCAGCCTTCATTCATTCATCCATTCATGAGGTGTGTGTGTGTGTGTGTGTGTGTGTGTGTGTGTGTGTGTGTGTGTGTGTGTGTGTGTGTGTGTGTGTGTGTGTGTGTGTGTGTGTGTGTGTGTGTGTGTGTGTGTGTGTTAATGTGATATGACTTGGCTGAGCTGCCTCACCACAATGCAATCCAACAGCCATGATCTGTGGCATCCATCAAACATGCATACACACACACACACACACACACACACACACACACACACACACACACACACACACACACACACACACACACACACACACACACACACAGATTTAGAGGACTTGCCATCTTGATCTGAGTGCAGTCCAGGAGAGGTTGCCACTCAGGACACACACACACACACACACACACACACACACACACACACACACACACACACACACACACATGCACACACACAATCATACAGGCATGCACCTGCTCCACAGCACATTAGAAAGCTAACTGTAAAATGGACAAAGCAAATTTATACAAGAGCTGTGATTGTAAAAGAAAAATAACACACACACACACACACACAAATTAGACCCCCAGCTAAACACTTAACTCACTTCCAGTGAATCAAAGTACTGTACACTGAAGGGGAACTGCTTTGTACTTGTTGGATTCCCTTTCAGACAACTTTCAAAATCACTTTGCAGAGTTTAGTGGAGCCTTCAAACATACACAAAGATGGACTGCAGGTTTTAACAGAAAAGATGCTTCTCTGTTTCCGGTCTTTATGTTAAGCTAAGCTAACCGGTTGCTTTATGTGGCCACAAACTGAACAAAACTGCTTCCAATAAGAGCAAATAAGCATCTGTCCTAAAATGTGGAACTATTCCTTTAATGCTGGTCCTTTGAGATCCGCAATTCAAGCTGCCGCGCTGGCAGGCATGACCTCCCTGTGGAGACAGACGAGCAATACCAGTTTCCTTTAGGGGTCAATGACGCACACGCCCGTTAAAAATATTCCTTAATCTACAATTCAAACAACTTCTGAAGGGAAAAATAGGTCAAACGATGAATCCCATGACCTTTCTCACATGTGCCGTCTTCTGCCGAGCTTCCCTCCTCATCATTGAAATAACATAATGCAGTTCTAATCAAAGACGAGTGCACAGTGGCGGCACGGGAGAGAAAAGCTGAGGCAAAAAGAATTTGTTGTTGAGAGACAGATGGCAAATGTGGAGGCACACAACAGAAGATAGACGTGTTCAAAGTATGACAGAGACAACAGTTGAAGAGATGGGGAGGAGGGATGGACCGCAGAAAAATCCAGGTGTGTGTGTGTGTGTGTGTGTGTGTGTGTGTGTGTGTGTGTGTGTGTGTGTGTGTGTGTGTGTGTGTGTGTGTGTGTTTGCAACTGTTCGCTGAGTCCTCTTATTTGAGAGTGATTAGTCAAAGCCCTGAGTTTGACACAATGAGATCAACCCATGAGGAAAAGGCATACATTACTGTTCTAGGCCATCACACACACACACACACACACACACACACACACACACACACACACACACACACACACACACACACACACACACACACACACACACACAGATTCACAATGCATCACACACACATAAAGGCAGAGAAGGAGGCACAGTGACGTCCGAGCCCAGAAATGTATGCAGGTGTGTTGTCAGTCACAAAAAAGTGCAGAGACACATTGACGTGTGGATTCTCCTTCCCTTCTCTATCATTGCTCCTTTCCCCTCAGTCACTCTGTCTTCTTCTATAATCACTTTTTCCCGTCTCTGCATTTATTCCCCCCCACCACCACCTCCCTCCTCCTCCACAGATTCAGCCCCACACACCTGCTCCGTTTCCACCCCGCCGTTTACCTGCAAAAAGCTGTCTCCTTGATCTCTTGTCATTCTTTTGTTTTCACCTGGGAGCAACGTTTATCCTCTTCACCCTCTCCCTTCTTACGATCAACTCTTCATCCCCTTTTTCAAAACCTGCTTGTCATCTTACACCCCCCTCCCCTCCTCCCATCTTCCTCTTCCTCCTCCCCCTCCCCCTCCGCCCAGTGGTTATCCAAGTCAATTTACCTAACTGGCGGCCTTTCTCTGAGGAATGAGAATAAAATGTCTGCCTTTTTTATTCTATCCTGTTTGCCTACTTCCATGCCTCCTCTCCCTGTTTGTCTCTCCCTCTCTCTCTCGTTTCTCTTATGTAAAGATCATCAAGTGTGTGAAGTTCACATTAAGTTCAGAGCCTGCAGGAGGAAAAATGGACATCTGCTATTTGTTTGTGGTGGAATTATGCGCGGTAGCATGCATTTTTGTGATGATTTCAATAGAAATGATCAACCACAGATAACCTACATTCCCATTGTTTCATTTGTATTGGAGGATTTTAAGTGAATTAGTTTAAACCTTATTGTAGCTTCAAGTCCTCATCCATTGACTCACACTGATATCCTTTAATAAAGCTCATTATCAGTGGATATTTGTGCTTTAATTTCCTGTGTTCTTGAGTGGCACTCCGCATTTCCACACAGTTTCTCTTGGCGACAGACTGGACAGCGTAATCCGTGCTGAAAAGAAAACAGCAGTGTATGATACTGCAACAATATAAGAATCATTTTATAACGTGTACATGCCAGCAGCTACTTCGAGGGTGAGCAGTATCAATCACTGCATGTTTGGAGAAATTGATTTATTGACAGAAGCGGAATTTAAATGGATAGAAGATGCATTTTCGAAAGAGGGACTCTCCTCCAGTTTGTGTGTGTGTGTGTGTGTGTGTGTGTGTGTGTGTGTGTGTGTGTGTGTGTGTGTGTGTGTGTGTGTGTGTGTGTGTGTGTGTGTGTGTGTGTGTGTGTGTGTGTGTGTGTGTGTGTGTGTGTGTGATACATTTGAAATTTGTGCATGTTTGTCTCAGTGCCACAGAAGGATGTATGTATTTTAGCTGCCTCACTGCCTAAGTGGGACACTCAAAATAGCTCCTCGAGCCTCGCATCAAGGACACACTCTACTGTAAATTTCCATGTGTGTGTGTGTGTGTGTGTGTGTGTGTGTGTGTGTGTGTGTGTGTGTGTGTGTGTGTGTGTGTGTGTGTGTGTGTGTGTGTGTGTGTGAGAGAGAGTTTGTACATTGAGTTATGTGTGTGTGCATTTGTCTGCAGGACATATTTACATTTGTGCGTGGGAGCATCTGTGCATTTATGCCGGTGCACCTGATATTATTTAGCGTCAGGTGTTCCTCACTGTCTCATATCACTGCAGTCGGGCTGAAGTAACATGTTCAACAAGCGGAGGCAACTTCATCAGACACAAATCAAATAACTAACAGTTCCTTGTTGCATTGGAGTTCCAGAAAGCACACAGCAGCACTGCACCATGCATGTGAAAAAACAGGAAAGGAGAACAGCCTTTTATTATTTATAGCTATGTGCTGAAGTGTAGTTGCACAGGGCGGGAGGCAATGTGGTCATAGTTTAGTTTTGTCCTGTAGGTTACAGAGTGAAGCCTGTGGAGCGGTCAGTCTCTGCAACAACAGCAGAGGAAAGTGCACATTTACCACATCGGCCCAGACTAATGCTGAGATCTTTGCCACTCAGTGATATTGACTCTACGTTAATTTATACAACAGATCAATCGAGAGTGGAGACCATAGTGCACTTTTAATCACTGCATTCATCCACAAAAAAAGTTTGGTGTGCAATCTGTTCTTGTTCTGCAGATTTGTCTGGAGGTCTAGCATTGGAGGCCTTAAAGGGAATTTTTCAGATATTGTTAATTTTGGTTTTAATTAACAAATCTTTTTTTTTTAGATCATTTATGTTGTAACAGCCCAGTGAAACCTGATCCATGGTACACAACTGTTCAGTCGTGACTGAGCAAGGTGGGCGGCTTTAAATCAACTTTTTTTTTTCTTTACAATTGTAATCTTATTTATTTTTCATAGATTTCATTCCCATGGCTACCGGTACCAGTAAGTGCAGCTTAATACTATAGTAAGCACACATTGAGCAGCTGCTTTGCTAGAGGTTTACATTGCACCACTGTTGTTCTAATAAAGAAGTCAGTCAATAGTCTGACTTTTTTCATCATTTTATGTGCAACAAGGATTGGATTTCATGCTGCACATGGAGTTTTCTTTACAAAAGCAAGGTAGAGTGAAAGTTGGTTGGTTTCTGAGGAGCTGGTGGTCTGCTGTCTGTCGCCTGCAGCTTTTTATCACACTGGAGTTTCCTCTTCCTGCTCCATAACATGGTGCGAAACTTAAGACTTGTTGTGAAATATAGCTCAATCATGAGTGCACAGTAATAGTAAGGATGATATCAAGAAAAGAAAAAAAGAAGTAAAACAAGAATGCTGGATTACATACATTCATCATGAATCATGTGATGGCAAGATGTGCAGGGATGGTGAACAATAACAATAACAACTCCTATGTACTGTCCTGTACCAAGTTGTTACAGAATGTAAAATACACTGAAGAGCTATCACAGAGAAAAGGCAGACCGTAAATAGTACAGTCAAAATGTTTTATGGGAATTTATGAGGGTAGGAGGTACGATCAAAAAAGTAAACCAAGTTAACTCGCTAGATCAACATCAGCCCCTGTGTTACATGTGATTTTTGACCACTAGTATGTGTGCTTCTGCAATTTCAACATGGACTTAAGCTGAGGGCGCACATTAAATGTTGTGTCAAATTGTGGAAATCGGCAACCGGGACTCATGAAATGTTCCATAAAATCTATGGAAATCAGGCAGTGAGTTTGGTGAGGTGTTTTATGGGCCAGAATGTCACTGTCCAAGACTGAAGAAGGAGTGTCAGGTCTGGTGGGTTTTCTTTGACATTTGGGGTCAGACTGTCAACACCGAGTTCAGCTGTGATGTTCTGAGGCTTCTGAGGGAAAATGTTCGGTGCAAACAACACAAACTGTGGCACGATGACACTTGGCTTCTCCAACATGACAACGTACACAAAAAGTAAAGGTCTGTCATCCACATCAATGCCGTCTTAGCTCCCCACCACCCCTCCTTGCTGAATTTTGCTCCTTGTGACTTTCTGCTCCCCAAAATTTTACGCAAAATTTGAGGTGCATTGAGAAGTCATGAATGTGGATATACCATGGGCCACAAAACGCATGAAACACAGATTTTGATGTTGATCAAGCAACGTGACTCTGAATACTCACTCGCTGTTTGTGCGCAACAGGAACAGTCCCAGAATGTGTGAACAAAAAAGTTCACGGTGAAATAAATGTACTGTTTCAATTTCCCTCAGTGAAAACTGTAGAAACCATCAATGTTCAGAGCCTTTTTTACTCCACTTTTTAATAGTTTTTGCTGTTGACACCCACATGTGGTTCTGTCAGTACATTTAAAAACGTCTAAAATGGTAGAACGTTTAACTCGTCCTCTTTTCATTGCTTCAAAGTAAAGAAGCTCGGACATTGTGCATTAGAGTTGCTCTATTGGTGTTGGCAGCGCAGCACGACACAAAGCTGATTTATGCCTTCTATTGCATGCGTGACCACTCCAATCCAATGTTTATGTGTGGGTGTTTTATATATAAGATAGTATGTGTGGAAAAACATTAGTTCAGTCATCTGTAAAAGCTCATAAAAATAAAAATAATAATAAAAAAAGGTCAAAATTTGAGAGAAAAAAAACACTAAATAAGAACAAAGTCAGAGTTCTTAGGCTGAGGGCTTGTGTGCAATATGTGAAAGTAATGTGCGTGTTTATGTGTGAAATTAGTGATGTAAAATATACGCAATGTACATGAGTTCTCAAAGTAGGCATGACTGAGCAGCTATCTCATCCACTCTGCTTCATATGCACCAACTGCCCTGAATTTATTTCTCTGTTATTGTCACTTTCCCACATTTGTGTGTGTGTGTGTGTGTGTGTGTGTGTGTGTGTGTGTGTGTCTGTCTGTCTGTCTGTCTGTCTGTCTGTCTGTGTGAATATTTGTCCCACTGTTTTCTTCGGGATGTGCAGCGTACAGTAATGGCATTTCATTCCTGCTGACATTTCTCTGTCTTTTGTCCATTAAAGAAAATTGTCACTTATCTTTTATTTGTGTGCCACTGATTGTCCTCTCTCTAATGTAAAAGGAAACAAGTATTGTCAGTTGTGAGTCTATTAAAAGGCGATAATATAGGGAGAGGACAAAGTGATGGACCACAATATTTTAATGACCTGAAGGAAAGAAACTAATCTCCAAAATAAATCTTCAAAACAAGAAAAAAGAAAAAAGGGTAAATCCAGGCACCTATCGCGGTTTCCTGCTCCGACCGTACAGCTGTGTTGATGTCGGCTCTGTGAGCTGTGTGATATCCAGACTTGCCCATAAGGCCCCGTGCGTCCTGGAACATATGCAGAGGCGGTGACGTGACGCTGGGCGCTTCTGGTTCAACCAGTGCTCTTCTGCATTTTATTCAAGTATAAAAAACAATCAGCACAGTTGTGTTAAAGCCTCATTGAGCCTCATTCAGTCGGACATTTTATTCGTATGAACAATTCTCATTTTAATTGGCATGTAAACAATTTCACAGCAGATTCTTTGATACAAATAGCTATCCTGAATGTTTGGGGTGTAAAATTTAGGAGGATCTGTTGGGAGAAATTGAATATAATAGTCATAATTGTGCTTTCATTCGCGTATAATCACCTGACACTGAGAATAGTTGTGTTTTTAGACTATCATATCATCATAGGGGTGGGTCCTTTGTCAGGGAGGCCGCCATGTTGCACTGCCATGTTTCTACAGTGGCCTTTTGTTTTACCTGCCACCGTAGATTTACTTACACACTTGGAAAGGGATGATGAGGAAAAAGGTGCTCAGTAGGTTGTACAAGATGCCACTAAATGTTACGCACTGCTCCTTTAACTTATATGGTCAGACTCACTTAATACATCTATTTGTTACAGATTTTTTTTTGCAAGCTTTTTGTAATTTTGCTAACAATGAGCCTGACCACAACTCATTTTCAGACCAACTAACATGTGGGTGCTCAGATGAAAAAAGACAGTTGTGTTGCGGTTGTTGCCCTTTGTGTAAGATAGATGATGGTGCAGCATAAGAGAAAAATTAACTTCTCGATTGAAATCCACATTTAAAGACAGTTTTTATAGTATTTACCTAAATTCTTGAGGCTGAGTTGACATTTGAAGCTCTAGCAGCTATCCTTACTGTCAATCACTGATGTTGACATTTTGCAAGTTGTGTAAGCATTAACCTCAGTCACGACAACACTACACAGCATCTGAGTGCATCTCTTACAATAAAGAAGCCCTTTTGCAAGTTTCAAACCTTGTTACTTGATTTAAGGTTGAACGTTTTCCTGGATGAAGCCTGTTATCTTTGAGATTGACGTTTAATCAAAGAAGGAATACAGTAAATTCCTATAAATAAAAGCTGGTATTCAGAAAATATTTGGAGTAGGGATGCTCTAAGCAAACTCAAAGATAGGTAGGGGGACCAATCAAGGAATTTTTTAACTGATCGATATTGGCTATACTGAGCTATATTTAGCCCTTATCCTTTAGTTTTACATCAATTCTCGCACAAGTGGCATGAATGGGGAGTACAATTTGAGGCAGAATGCATAAGTGTAGTTTGACATGTGGCCCACATGTGCTGCTGCACAAAAAAAAAAAAAAAAAAGAAATATTTTAATAACGGAAGCAGCACTACCGCCTGTAATGTCTGCAATGCCAGCATTTATTGGTATTGGCAGGAACTCAATATCAGGTGCAAAAACAAACTTGGTTGGGACATTTTTAATATGTGTCATCAAATATTGGCTGGTCCTTCAGTAAGAAACAGAAACCAATTAATGAATGAAAATAGCCTTTCTGTTAGAAAGATTCAAAGAGACAGATTGGTGAGACTGGCAGGTGTCTGTCAAACAGGACATTTAGACTGTAGCGATGTACAGTACAGAATCCTCCATCTACCAAGGGACAAGAAAAGAGCAGTGTTACGAAACAGGGAGCTATGACGTCAAAAACAGCAGAGAAATATGAAGCATCTCTGACACAAACATAACACAAGGTACAGTATAGGCAGGAAACAGAAAGCATGATTAAGATGTCACAAAGTGCTCCGGGGCATGAACTCAGAGTTATATACTGTGTGTGTGTGTGTGTGTGTGTGTGTGTGTGTGTGTGTGTGTGTGTGTGTGTGTGTGTGTGTGTGTGTGTGTGTGTGTGTGTGTGCGTGTGCGTGTGTCTCACAGTTAGACGTGGGGTTCAGTGACTAATGTTGTGTTGTGCGAGCAGTCAGGTGCCAACTCTACTCAATCTGATGAGAGAAGGAAGATCAGACGAGAGAGCAGCAGAGAGACTGATGGTTGCATGGAGGAAAGTAGTTACGTGGTGCTGTTGTTTATCCCTGTTTTCTTACTGGAATAGATAATGATGCCTCCCTAGGACATGATTTATTTGTCTTAAGTAGAATGATTTCCATCTTTCTTGTAATGCTAATCAGTAATTTGTATTCTATCCAGGCTATAATTGTGTGTTTGCAGTCCAAATAGCTGCTGTTGTTTCAGGGTGTTGGTGAAGTGTCCAGACATAATTTAAGTTTCATAGCTGACGGGCTGCAAATACCACTCCTGTGATTTTGTCACCAAATATACTCGACTATATATGAGCTCCCTCCTGTATTTTGGAGGAAAAAAAAATCTGTAATTGTATTTTTTTGGTTCAATGGTCTGATGGTATAATGTTTTTAGTTTTTGAAAAGCATGGCAAAGTTTGTTATGACCAACTTTCCCCTGGAATATGAATTCCCTCTGGAGATTAAATATCATACCCACTTGACTTCTATTATGTATGGTGTCATCAACTTTTGTTAAAGAATCTTCCATCTTGTTGTGTCTTTTTGTACCTTCCCTTTTCTTCTTTGGTACCTTATTTTATACCGCCATCCCTGTTACTCTAAATAACATCTGTCCACATCCTTAGATGGAATCTCAAAGTTGATCCCAGACCACAGTTTTGGCTTGAAGGTAACTCAAGTTCAGGATTTTAGCCACTTATACCTTCTTTACCTCCTGTTTACCTAGTCATTACAGGCTCATACTTGCCTCTCAACGTTGTTTAAAACCAAATATCCTTATTTTGAATTCTAGTAAAGATTCCACAGTTTCCAAAGATATCAGAGATGTTTTTATGGGAGATGTATTGTAAATGGACTGATCCTTGCATTCAAATATTTCATTCACTGTCAACATCATATAACAGCTGGCTCGGGTTTGTAGGGTGCCTTCTCCAGTCTGCATGTTTCAACTCTTTCCATAGATGTTTAAAAGGATTCAGATCAGGACTCATAGAAGGCTACTTCAGAACTGTCCAATGTTTTGTTCTTTTCCGTCTGGGGAGATTTTAAGTGTTTGTTTCAGGGTCATTATCCTGTTGGAGGACCTGTGACCTGTGACTGAGACGGACCTTTCTGACATTGGGCAGCATGTTTGACTGCAGAGTGCCACGATAGTCTTGAGATTTCATTGTGCCCTGCTCAAATTCAAGGCACCCTGTGCCAGACACAGCAAAGCAGCCCTAAAACATAACTGAACCTCCACCTTGGTCTGGGAGTTCAGCTTGTATCTCTTTGGAAGTTTACTTTGTTTCTTTAACATCCATTCACATGATTCTCCTGTTCAGCCTAGGACCATTTTCCTCTTGAAGCCACATCCAGGGAGGTCAGGTACAGCCCCATCGACCTTAAACCTCTTTATAATCTTTGCAACTGTGGTAACAGGAACATCACGTTGCTTAAAGAAGGTTTTATAGCCTTTATCTTAAACATGATATTCTACAATTTTCTTTCTAATCTTTTTAGACAACTCTTTGCTTTGATTTCTCTGGCCTTTGTTCAGTGTGGTGCACGCAGTGATACCAAACAACAAAGTTAGGACCTTTCTCCATATGAATAGCCTGAATGACTGATTACAAGATTGAGGACGTGTGTTACTAATTTGAGAAATTTGATGGTTTGAAACATCAGTATAATCACATTTTTTTATCATCTTTTCTTGGGGAACCAACAAACCTACCAGGGGCTATTTTAGAATAATCTTTGTAGAAAATACAATCATTTATGTGTTAGTATTCTATGACATGGCAAACACAGGCAAGTATATATGAAAAAAAAAACTGCTTTTAATTTCATCACTTTACAGGAGGAATGAAGCATTGTTTTAATGAGCTGTACGGGTACCAACAAATTAGTCCACATCTGTACGTTGAGTTAAAAAAAGCAATACTGATAAGTGAAGGACACAATAAAAACTCTGTTTGATATACTGTATGTGTGAATTTAAATAGTTATAGGAGCTGATTTTGAGTCCACATTGGCATTTGGCAATTTGAAAGATGAATCAACGGTGAGGAGAAAAGGAGCAGTTTTTACATTCCTGAAGCTGGTGTAGCCTGTGGGTTTGATGTTCTGCTGAAATAGATGAAAGTGGGGTGGATATATACTGTACAGAGTATATATATACTGTACAGTATATATCCACATTTGTAAGACTTCACAATTGCCTGAAGCTCTATCTGAGATATCCTAATTTCTTTTTTAGTCTGAGCAGCACTGCAAAATATATGTTATTTCATTTAATATCAGAGGACTCAGACAAAAAAACAGGAAAATATTGATATTGAAGATGGATAAAACAAGGAAATTGTGCCTGTTAAATTTTTTTGACTAATTGTTTCATCTCTAACCAACACTAATGTGCATTGTGAGTACTGGATTTAGATCACTTGAAAAGATCCAAAGCTATCCTTTTCAAAGAAAACCAATATTGACTGTGAGTGTAACCGCACCATAATCCCATTTCAAAATGGAGCTGAAAGGGAGCTGTTCAGTTTTAAGTGAGTTGTAGAGCTGAATTGCAAGATGATCCCTCTCTCAGTCAGAGAATTTCCTCTTTTCCCATCCATCTCCATCCACTAATACCAGTTCAGATGCTCGTTTTGCCTGCAGACATTCAAACTTTTTAATAATGTGAAGCAGTGGATTTAGTGTCTGTCAGTGCAAGCAGTAAATTTTTAATCTGAGCACCAGTAAAGTGGAGGCTTAGAATGGAGAGGTACACTGTGCCGTGGTAAATGTGGCAGCAGAGCTCGCTTCTTTAATCAACTGTGTTGACCTCAGTTGAGTTCAGTCACACTGACAAAACCCATTAGCCAACACATGAACACATGAACACAGCCACACAAACACTCTGACACACGTGCTGCATCTACACAAACTAATATACACACTTAAAGACATGCAAACCAGGATACATGGTACTGAGAGACACAAGCCTACCCCCCCCCTCCACACACACACACACACACACACACACACACACACACACACACACACACACACACACACACACACACACACACACACACACACACACACACACACACGCACATACATATTGTGATTAAAGACATAACACTGGAGTCAGCAGAATCACTCTTTGGACACAAGAGGGGTGACTCAGAAAGCTGAATACCACAACAGACACAGACACACACATGCATACAAATACAAATACACATGTATATTAAGGAAGAAGTTGAGTCATAAAAACCCAGGAGCCCCTGAGGTGAGACAGAAGAAAATGCATTTGAACAAAGTGAATGTGAAATTTGATTCCACTGAGAGATGCCATAAATATTATTGTTGTGTGTGTGTGTGTGTGTGTGTGTGTGTGTGTGTGTGTGTGTGTGTGTGTGTGTGTGTGTGTGTGTGTGTGTGCGTGTGTGCGTGTGCGTGTGTGTAGGCATCCATGCTTGTGTTACGTTGAGAGATTGAGAAATTCCAACATACAATTCCACATTATGCAATAAAAAGATGTGAAGCCTGTAACAGTATATGGAACCTGCCATCTCAAACTTGCTCGTCTTTGTAGATAAACGACTTAAGCAAGAATAAAAGCAGTCGAGGAAGTCACCATTTGGATTGACCAACGGACGGGTTCGCCCACAGACAGGCTGCAAGATCGACTGCATGCAGCTTCACAGTCAGAGAGGTATCTTCACACCTTTGTCATGTGTAAAAGTGCTAATATAAGTGTAGGTGTAAGAACCTGTAAAAGTGATATCATGCCAACATATTTCCAGCTCAACAACAAAGTATCTATATAAGAGACCTTTTTTCATAATACCAACAATCATCCAGGGAGAAATCCATCACAGAACAACAGATTTACCAATTTCTTTTTAGACGGGAACCAAAAAGAAGAGAATTCAAAACAGCCATCAGACATGTTGAGTTCTGGGAACAGACAGAAAGTCTCACCCGGTTATTTAAGGGAATGGGTTTCAATGTAGCAGAACCAGCAAGAGCAGAGCTCTGCATCCATATAGGTCCACATGACATCCTCAGCTCAGATCCAGGTCCTGACTACACGCTTCTCCATTATGGGGTAGCTATGCAGAGGATGTCCATTAAACCTGCTAAAACTGCTTTGTGCATCCCACTTCCCATCTGTCCTGCTGACTCGGTACTGAAGTTGCAACCCCATACTCTCATGTGTCATCCAGCCTTTCTTTAATTATGCTATGCAAGTAGAGTCTGATGATACTGGATTTTTGAGGCCGATACTGATAATTGAGAGTAAAAAATATATAAACACATTTTTTCCAACGATCTCTCCATTGAGTTAGGATATTTTACAGTTTGCTGTCCACACTGACATCAGAGCACTGAAACAGTAAACTTCACTTGTAATTGAATAATTATAAATAATAATTTTTTAAAAATGGAGCAGTTTGTAATAAACCTCAGGCTTCCTCTTCTTTATTTGTGCCAGACATTTTTTTTTTCCCGTATTGGCCAACATGTACGCCGACACTGATATATCTGGGCTAGACTAATATCGACCGATATTGGTCAAGCTCTAGTTGAAAGATGGGTTTACTTTTTGCTGGCGTTCTTATGGCTTGATCTTTCTGTTGTGGTCCCATTTAACTGTTATTTATGCCACTGCAGTACAAAGCAGTAATCGCCTTTGGTTGTCAAATGGCTCCCTCAGAAATCAGAAGTAGATGAGACATGTCGAAGGGCAATTGATATAAATGAGAAAATGTCACCCCTTCAATGTAAAATGATTCTTGAAGTACCAGAGAGTGGATTTGTTCTAACCTGTGTTCTCTCACAACCGCTTGACTGTTTTGATTCCATGAAGATTAGCACAGCTGTGTTTAGGATGTCCCTGAGCTGATTGCTGCTTTGACTGATGACATATCATTTGCAATTTTCGACATCTCTTGACTTATCAGCTGCAATAATACAGTATGTATAACATAGAGTAGAGTAACAGAGCACCAGTCTATAAAAAGCTCTGCGCCAGTGAGCTCCCTCTGCCTCCTTGTGACTCCCATCACAAACATCAAGCGACTGGTAAACAAACAACCTCACAGCACAGGCAAAATGAGTGCAAATATTTGCTGGGGGATATTTATAACTGAGGTACTGTTGTCGAGAAACTCACAGAAGTGGATTTAAACTCACATAATCACATTTAGCAGGCGGCAGATTGTCCACAAGAGGGCCGTGTTCAGTCATTGCAAGATCAGTTTTAAGCATTTCTGAAAGAACGAGCAGCACTTGGTGGGGACCAAAAACAGCTAAAAGGAGTAAATATTCTACTTACATTAACCTCGATAGTTTTATCTAAGGTGGATACAAACAGAAATTAAAATGAGTGATAATATTGCCTCATTTCTGTTAAATGTGTGCGACTGTTTGTTAACAGTTTTTTCATATCCGCATTTTAGCGGTGACGTCAATGTGGTTTTACAGCTTGTTTCTGCTGCCCCCCCTCCCCGTGTGTGTGTGTGTGTGTGTGTGTGTGTGTGTGTGTGTGTGTGTGTGTGTGTGTGTGTGTGTGTGTGTGTGTGTGTGTGTGTGTGTGTGTGTGTGTGTGTGTGTGTGTGTGTGTGTGTGTGTGTGTTTAGAGGGTGGCAAGCTTGGTAAACTCGCTGCTGATGTCAGTGACTTGAGCAGTTTAAAGCTAGAGATTTGTGTGATTCTTTGCCTACTGGGACTTTATTTGCTAATATATTTAGAGTTATGGCCCCGTGGAGTAAAATAGCATCTTCAAAATTCTTATTATGTGATTTTTGTTTTACTTTGTAAAAGTATTCTCATATCATTTTCTGTCTTTTTTCAGAGTTAAAGTGTGTAAAACGCCTCGGTGTTGCGGCGGATTGTGCTCCCTGATAATGCTGAGTGTGTGAATATGTGCTTCAGTTTGGGACTTGCGTGTGTTTGTGAGCGTTGCAGATGGCTAGGGGAAGCGGCAGCCAGTGGCAGTGTCAGAAAGCATCTCATCAGGGCTGGGGTGCAAAAAGAGAGGGCGAAAGGGAAGAAGAACAAACAGACAAGTGGAGATGAATGAGGCGTCGCAGGGTGGAGTAGAGAGCATCCTTCTCATCTGCTCCCTGTACGTTTCTGCATCTGTTTTCTTTGCTTATTTGCTAAAGGTATATCCTCTATGTACTCGCCGACTTTCATTGTTCGATGTAGGAACAAAAGGCAAAAGGGGAATACTGAATTTTGCAGTTACCTTATTTTCAACCCTGTTTTCTATCCCGTTGAGCTTCTTCATGGCAGTGATACAGTAATTGTGACCATGTTGCATAAAGTCTGAAGCCTTCACTTAGTGTTAGGGGCTCTGGAGAGAAAGATGTTAAAAAATTGTAATTGTCTTTTGTTTGTTCTTCATCAGAGTGTAGTAACATCAGGCTCAGCTTCTTGCCCCGGGCTCCAATTTTTGTTCTGGGGGAACCGAAGCAGAACACAGCACAGCTCTCTTTCTGTGTGTGTGTGTGTGTGTGTGTGTGTGTGTGTGTGTGTGTGTGTGTGTGTGTGTGTGTGTGTGTGTGTGTGTGTGTGTGTGTGTGTGTGTGTGTGTGTGTGTGTGTGTGTGTGTGTGTGTGTGTGTGTGTGTGTGTGTGTGTTGTGTGAAGCATCGACTGGCTATAGGGAGAGAAGGAAGTGGAGATGATGGGGGAATGAGGCTGGAAGAACAACAGAGATGTAAGGATGAGAAAAAACTGAGGGAAGGAGGCCGAAGAGACTAACGGTGGAGAAAATGCTTGGAGGTACATAAAGGGAATGGAGTGGAGGCAGAGCAGATATGATCGAGAATAAGGAGAACGTGAGGTTCGGGGATGGGCAGAATCTGAGAATGATTCAGGCTGAAGGAGAAGATGTAGGAGTCGAAGGTGGTTTGGGGGGAAAAAAACAAGCAGAGCAGGAAAAAGACACAATTGACAGTTTGTTATTTATTTTTTGTTTTTCTCTGTCTTTGTTTGCTGTCTGATTCTTGTCTCTGCTTGTCGACATCTTACATTTGACCATGTGATATTATGTCATTTATCTTCCAGTTAATTTTCAGTGATGATGGGATACTGGCATTTTTAGTTTCTAGTTAATTACCAATTCAAAAAATTGTGTCTGCTGTTTTATGTCAAGTCTATTAAACATAATACCTCTTGTTAGATGTCAGCTGCGGGTCTCATCTCTCTGTTGTCCTCTTTGCCATGTTCTTGGGAAATGTTCCATGTTTTTGTTTACGGCTGAGCAGGTTTCCTTTGGACTTTTCTGCTACTTTAACAATATAGAAATGGATCAATAGTTACCAAGGGATTACAGTTGTTTTGGTTCAATGACGGACCACACACATACAGTCAGCACTGTTTTCAACATAATAAACACAATAACAAAATGTTGTGTTATACTTCTGTAGAAAAATGTTCCTCCATCATTTGGTGTCTGACAAAGATAGGAGCCTCCAGGTAAAAGGCCGAGGGGGACCACTAAATACTGTAGGAGACAGACGTTGGTGTTTGATGGATGAGAATGGCACGTTCAGGGTACTTTAACAACATTTAATCTAGGCAACAATTGCGACAATATTTACGATTTGTTTTTTTTGTTGTTTTTTACGTCGACAATGTCACCTGTCTAAAATGTAGCTGACGAAACAAATTGGTAGTATTGAAATGCAATTTCTTCGGTACAGGGTTGATACAGTTTATGATGCAGAAATGTCACCCAGTTAGACAGCAACATGTATTTATCAATTTATACCTGTACGCATATGCAATTTAATGCAGGCCTAAACAGCAGCCGTCCAAGAAGTCACCAAAACTCTTGTCAGTGTATCAAAAGACACATTATTCAACACCAAGGCCAGTTCTGAGGTTGTAGATAGTATTGGTGTTGTTGTTTTTTGAAAAAAAACACCTTTTCTGAGACCGTGTCATCAAAAACACCCACGTAGGTGTTTTGTGCAAGCAGCTTATTTTGACCCACAACTATGTTTTAAAGTTTAACAACCTCTAACAGATGTCTGAAAAAGACAATCTGGTGTCCCGAAGAAGGTCAGATGAAGTTTATATGAGGTGAGTTGTCCTGTGTTAGTAGGCGGTGGGTTGGGTGCATGTGTTTCAATGTAGTCCATGTCAGGACATGTGTGCCGGAGATCATTGTTCGTATCTGGTTTCCAAACACAAATAAGGACAGTTTTTAAATTTGCATTCGCTGTTGTCAAGAAGACGAAGGTTTAACAATGGGTGCAGGAGAGACGGCTGTTTGCATCTTTACTTCCAATCAAAAGTAGGGAGCGTTTTTAAAATCACATTTGCTGTTGCCATGACGATGGAGGTTGTATAACGCCAGATGCAGGGCAACTCTGTTCACATCTCGTGTCCATTCGGAAATTGGGACAATTTTTAAAATCACGTTTACCGTTGCCGTGACGATAAAGGTTGCATAACGTTGGCTGCAGGAGACCGCTGTTCGCATCCCAATTCCAATCATGGTTCGGCTCAGTTTTAAAATCTCGTTTACTGTTGCCATGCTGACAAAGGTTGCAAAACTTTAAGGAGATAGTAACTTTAATGCTCAGCAAGGTTCAAGTCATCATTTTAACCTAAATTATTATATTTCCCAAACCCCAGCGATGTGTTATTTTTTTCCTAAACCTAACCACTAATTTAGGAAACACTGCTGTGTTGAATTTGAAGGTAGAAACGGATGACCTTTATGGTTGTCTAGGTTGGAGGTCTATGACTATCTTCTTTAAGGTTATTATTGGAAGACATTCCAGACTGAATTAGGTCAGAGGAGGTGTAGATAACCAAAGTGCCTCTTAAAACTTGACAACAGATACTGTAAGTACTCAACATGTAGATGATGTTAGTCATTTAGAAAATACAACATTGCTCAGTGTAAATGCCTGCAGTAAAAGTACAGCCTCAGTATCAATTTACAAATTGATCCTTTAGTTCAAGCATATTTTAAATTTGCCTGAACTCCTCTTGCCTTATACCTTGAATGGCATTCATGAATTACTTTCAGTTTAACATCATTGCATGAATATAAATGTTCAATTGGAGCCAAGCATAAATTTAAATCTCAATCTCTGACATTTGTACCTTTCCAGTAAAATCATATTAGTTGACTGTCAGTGACGATGCAGCTGCTGTCAGGGCCTTTTTCAGACTCTCACAACAGCACCAGTTCACTTGCAAATTTGACTTTGACTTATTATTTTTCCATTAAATTTTTCATTTGCATTGTTTTCTTCTTCAGATTGCCTCTTGCTAGATTTGCATCTATATCGGTTTAAGGGTGAGGAGGGAAATGTATTACTCCTTAGATCCAGATGACTGGCAAACAGCTCCCACTCCAGACAAGGATAAATGTTGACTTTATGCATGTTTAGCAGTTAAATAAAATATCACTTCTGTTGTGTTCTCTTTGTCTGTATTTAATCAATCTCAATCAGTTTCCCTCTTTTTCTGTCTCTCTGGTCACTTTGTTTTCCCCGTCTGTCTTTCTCTTTTTCTGTGTCATCCTTGTTTTCTTCTTCTGTCAGTCCCGCTGTCAGTGGTGAACTTTCTGACATGCTATGTGTGTCTATGTAGATGTGCGTATGTAGACATCAAAATAGGCTACAATTGAAAGAGTCACATTTTGAATTCAAGCCCTGAGGGAATGTACGTCCTTTTACCAAAGGAGAAATGTGCAAAGCAATGATCAGGCAAGCTGAAACTCGCATAAACAGCCAAATACACCTGTGTGGATACACTCTTTGTACACACACACACACACACACACACACTTTCAGTCTTAAACGAACAGAACACAAACTCCCAGGAGATAAATACGCCAAGCAGCCAACTTGCACTGTCACAGAAAGACAGGCGAAGGTGATAAAATGGCCAACATTACCACCTGTCAGTGTCTGTCTCCTCCCCTCCCCTCTCCTCCCTACGGATTTTTTCTTTTTTTTACACACATACACGCCAACATGAACCTAACACACACACACAAACACACACACACAGAGGTGAATTTGACGTGCACACTTAGATGCGCTTACAGACTGGGCTGGCAGTGACATTCCTCTGTTGATCACATTTCCAAAACATGGCGCATTCTGGCTGGCAACCAGAGCTACTGGGATTAACACAGCCACGATGCAGAAAAGCAGAAAAAAAAATGAAAAATGACAGTTAAATTATTATAAAGTTCTATAATTACATGGAGTATACAACCAACAATGACGTCCCCCATTGGTTTGTGGAGTTAGGATTTTTACTGGCGCCATCTTGCAAGTTCAGAGCGGTTTGGAGCCAGAACTGGCCACATCTGGACTTGCTGGGGAGGAGCGAGTGGTGGATTTAATTTGGAAACCCGATGATACGTCCCACCTACCGATAGCTGTAACCTGACTGAACCACAGGCCTGTCAATCAAACAGACACACCCCTCTAAACACAGCTTTTTTGTTGTTGTTGTTTTTGGAGGATTTCTTTGCCTTTTTGAGGCTTATTTTCTAATTGATGACAGGATTATTTTCAGATGGACTGGCAGAAATTTAATAAGAAGGAGCGACTTTAGCTACCAAAACCGAAAAAAAAAAAAAAAAAAAATTGTGGAAAAAATTTATTGCTTTAGAATTTTATGAGACTAGTTGAATGGGAGTCTATAGAGCCGGAGGCTTTTAGGAGCCAATCTTCTAATGCCACTCAGTGGGATGACATCTTAAGGCACTTCCGCATCGGCCTCATTTTTTAGACTCGGAAGCTATGTCCACTTTTCTATACAGTTTATGATATAGCTTACAGTATGAAAACATCTATTAATTATAGTAGCAGGGAGAAAGGTCCCACTGCACATGTTAAGTCTGGAAGGGAGAGTAAGGTCCCCGGACTTGAGGTGCTTCATTTCCACTGGGGTCCTGAGATATCAGCAGTGTCATCCTGCCACAAATGCATCAAAACACATAACTAGTTGATTTAACACATTTTCCTCCTCAGTGTCTTCTCTCTAAATAAATATGTTACACTGCAAGTGAATTAAAAATCCAAGAAAACCACACAGGGTTAAATACTCAAGAATTACAGGGCAAATATAACTCATCTAAAATGTTTACCTTTACGAGGTGTGGACAAGTATCGCAAGACCCAAGCATAAGATTACATTAATCTTATGTTTGTTAATGAGTGACTGTTTCTTTTCTATTCAGAGCATGAATGAGTTAAAAAAAAAAAAAGAAGGAAAATGCGTTCTTTATTTTCTATATTTATGCAGAAGGTAATATAGGAAAATAAATTGGATTCAATTTAAAAGAGGCTAACTTTTTTTTACATGCCCGCCAGTTCTCTTTGATAGTCAATTGCATCAATTACTGCCACTGCTGAATGTACAGTCATGATCATTCAGTGCACTAGAAACTGTGTTGGTCTGAGCCAGCCAACTTCCTGCCCAGTGTAAGCTCGTGTGCAGTAGCTGCAGTTTTGCTACTACAGCGAGGTGTGCTTCACACACACACCTGGCCTCTGTACAAAATATGAATCTGCTGTTGGCCACTGCAACTACACTGCCTCACTTGGGGATTATATGAACAATATGCAACTTTATGCTACTTACTGAGGGAACTGCCGTCCATTAAACCTCCTTAGGTGCAGGATAAACAGATGGCAAATGCTGCCAATTTGTGATAAAAAACAAACAAAAGGCAATGCTAATATTTATCGTGATTTGTCCTTATGTCTCTCACTCGATTCACACACACACACACACACACACGCACACTTTGCAACACTGTTAGCTACATGAGACGATGGTGATGAGAGCTGGCATCAGCTTCAAAACATCAAAACCTGGGGTACACACACATACACGCACACAATTTCTGCATGCATACACACAAATACCAAAAACTGTATTGCTGTCATTTGGTCTCTTGACTGTTCTGCACCCCAGATGTCCCAAACTAAAAAGTCCATTGCAGGCAGAGTGAATCCAGACAGAAAAACACAGACTGATAAGGTTTTTAAATGTGTAAAATAATTGTCAGGTTTAGCAGTCGTTTTTGGACTTAAAATAATATCTTGAATTTCTAGCCAATATAAAACAACTGGAAAAATAGAGGAGGGACGAACAGGAGTGGGAAAAGCAAGTCTTTAGTTTCGATCCCGATGAACCATGAGTGTTAAAACGCATGTCTCCAGAGATGGCACCTCAGGTTACCTTTCCGTTTTAGCACAAACAAAGTTCTCTCAAGTGTAATTTTATGGGTTTAGAGATTAACCAAGGCACACCAGCTCCACCCCGCCTTAACTGTTGTGCTTGAATTCTCCAGACCCCTGTAAGCTTGGCTATGCAAGATTAATTTAGGCCAAACCACAATCATGTTTTATTCAGCTCTGCATTTCTTTTTTTTTCTACACCATAGTTGTGACAAATGGTCTTTCAGGTGGTGAGGAAACAGAAAAAGGAAAAATATTGCAATTCCCTCGACATTCAGTGACAATTCAAACCTATAAATACTGTGGCTAAGATACAGGTTAGGTTCATTCGGGGTCCAAAGACCAGAAAGACGAACGTGGTAGATGTTTGGCTATTCATCGAGTATTTGAAGGCTATTTCTTTCCTGTGTCTTATTTCACATTTTACAGCCACATAAGACAGGTATCTCACTTATTTTACTTGTACTGTGCTACTGAAATAAATGTAATTTTCTGCCCCATTTTTACTTGGGCATTTAAAGCTGTATTTCACAATGGGTGCATACCGACTCGGCACACTGGTACTGCATTCAGTTTTTTTTTTTTTTTAACTATGCTGATAAGTGGATCAGTACTGAGATGCTTTAGGTAAGCAATTTATCTCCTACCTGTAAGCCACTTAAAGGGACTGAAATGCCGTAAAACCCTGCTGCAAGTAATGTAGAACTAGGGCTGGTTATCAGTCACCAATTTTCGATTCCTTGACTACAATACCGGCTCTTGGTTTTGAATAAATTATCATATTTCTTCAATACCAATTTTATCAACAAAAAAAAATGACATTACAAATCTTTAGTTTTCATGTAGTTAAGAGAGAGGCAGTGTAACCCAGGTTGTTTTCTGTACTACAATTGAGATTTACTCTTGCATAAGTGTTGCAAAAGTTATGTTTTTTTAAAACTAGAATGATTTAGTGTGGATCTGGCCTAAGTATCAAAATTTGGTACCGAATGACAACACATTTTTCAATACCAGATAATATCAAAGTAATTAAATTGATGCCATAACATTATTGAAGTTTGGTACCCATCCTTTTGCATAACCTCATTTACTACTAGGTAAGATGAATCACTGTTGTTTTTTGTTTTTTTTTATTGTTGAATTTGTATGCTTTTAACTCTTAATTGGAATTCTACAAAAATAATGAATTACTGATTTGCGTTATTATCCATATTACCAATCCCTCAAAATCAAAACAACAAAGCAATTATATTATGCTATATATATATATATATATATCTTTTGTGTGACCATTAGTTAATGACTTGCATAAAATCCAATTAAGCAAAAAAAAAATTTTATTTTTATTTTTTTATCTGTGAAATGTGTTTGTCAAACAAGCTGTTATTTCTGTCTTTATTTTTATGTTCCTGCCTGGGAAAATTCTGACTATGATAAAACAAAATTACTACAATGTCAGTAACTATCAAAGGGAAACTCCTAAAAATTAGATGAAGGATAATTCATGAATAATTACTCTGCGGTAGGAATATTTTGAGATTTGATTTGAGATGATGAAGAATGAGCCAAACTCTCAGGTAAGCGTACAGAGCACAAGATGCTGTCGGGACTGTTGTGTGCTGCACTTGTCGAGATGTCATCCAAACAGGTCGTAACCCTAATGTTTCTGCAAGCATGAAGTAAAGACTCTCTGTACAAATAACATTAGAACATAGTGTAGCCTACATGTTACTTCAATGTGTCCTGTCTGTTCTTATCTCATGCCTCACTGTTGTTTATGCATTTCCACTCTGTCTTGCAATTGATAGGCTACTTGCAAACTCACTGAAGTGTACTGCACATGCTGTTGGCTAGTAGCTGTTGAGGAGGGACAACCGACAAATATACAAGGAACACACTGTTAACAGGAAATGAGGCGACCAAGTGTGGTCCATCAGCACTAACCAATGGTTGAAGTGCAGGGAATAACAGAAATAATAAGTCAGTCATACCAAATACTATCCAGAAGCATTTGCTTGGGCCATAATGATGTTATATGAAACTTATAGGAGCTTCATGGTGATGGGAAAGTAACACATGAATAAGTTATCGATACAAAAGGAGTTACCCAAACTCTTGAAATGTCTCAATAAATAAAAATGAATTTCCTGTGTTGAAGGCAGAAGACCAGCTTTAAGGTTTACTATATAAAAATACAATATATTTGTGTTGAGTCTCATTAGAAAAAAGGGGCACATTATCCTCTGTATAACATCTTTGTTGGACTATGATATTGATCAAGCGACAGAACTTGCAGTACTTATTCCTGGAGGTTATAGGTTCCTGCTGCAACGTGCATGTTATGGTGATAAGCACCTTTCATGTGCCACAGGGGCAGTCAATTAACTTTTTGATCCAATCTAGAAATATGAACATTTTAGGAATGAGACATGATTTTTGAATATTCTAATACTCATTAGAATATATATATATATATATATAAAAACTCAATTAGGATACACGACTATCGTTCTTCCTTATTTCCACTGTTTGTATTTTTTACCGGCACCTGTTAGTAATACGTTTCTCCCATCAGAAGGTGGCGGTAATTCGCTTAAGAGCTGTCTGCGAAACCGCCATTAAACAACATATGGAGAGAACATGTTGCTGGCAGGGGCTCCAGAGCCTTGCAGGTGAAACTGTGTGGCACTGTGAGATAAGATGCCACTGTGTGAACACCAGAAACGAAAAGACAACTACAGCTTTCAGAAAATGCTGTGTGGAACTCCTTCAGACCATAAATGAAGATGAGTTGCAGTCAAACTCTGCAGGTAAAGTTAGCATACAGTTCCAGTCTGAGCACCAGTCCATCAACAGATCAACAATTAATTGGCCAGACGAAGTAAGTTTGATGTTGGACGCAAACAACGGCCCTCATATCAAAGATGAAACTAAAGACATGTTTCTTATGAGCTTTGTCGAAGGCGAGGGTCTTAGAAGTCAGATGGCATTGAGCCTGAGTTTATGCACAACTGAAACTCTACTTCTCTTGTGTGTGTGCAGTCGGGTGGTGAATGCAGGTGGGGCGAATATTCGATTAATAATCCGAGCAAATTTTGAATCGTATTTTTCCTGAGCACCTTTTACTTTTACTCTGGGATCCCAATCCAGACAAGATCACTTTCAGGCTCAGCTTCCTCTTCTGTTTGCCATGATAGTGTAGTGAAGTGTCCACAGAGCTGCGATGGTGCAAATATCAAACCTTTCAATGTCACGTTCCATCTTCTTACCATCACACGCAGCAGGAGCTTCTTCCCAAACTGGATTGGAACAATCCACCTTTTTTTACCTTTATTTTTTGTTTGCGTTTTTTTTCAACTTGGTATGAATTATTGAAACCGTTTCAATGCAGCAATGACAGTTCTCACTACTTGTAAAGCAGTGTAAACTTGTAAAACTGCTTTGTTTCTGTGGGTTATTAAAAAGAGTGCAGTTGGCTCTCGCCTACTTGTCTCTTGCACTACATCACAGGACATTTGCATTAAGTACAGTATTCCCTTACTTTCAATCCCCTTTAAATCTTTGCAGCTCAATGTACCAGGTCCCATTCGCAATGAAGAGTGGCCGGCTTTTGAGTCGGAATGTGTAAAGACAGAGCTGAAGGTGCTGACTCTCAAAACCGCTTCACACTCAGCTGCAAACAAAACTGGAGGTCACAGCCTGATGAAGCTGGCAGAACTACATCATCAGCAAAAAGCAGGTCACCAAACCGTCCAGCGCTCTACGAGGTCTTGACATTCTGACCATGAGAAGCACAACAAGAACCTGGGACAACACCTACAAAGAACATGCAGAGGACGCAAACAAAGGTCTTTCCATCTGGTGACAATGTCCAAGTCAGGATAATGAACAATTTAAACAAATGTGGGACGATGCCTGTTCATGCTTGCCTTATTTTTATTTGACCTGGCCGTTATCAGCCAACATAAAAGCACAGAAAAATTGCGTGACTTCTCTTTTTTTTTTTTGTTAACATTGATTGTGAAAAGATGCTTGACAAAAATGACATGATCCATACAGAAATGAAAGCAATATGATGACACAGGGCCTCTGAAAGGATCGTTCTTTCTGCGCTCCATGTAGACTGAGCAAGCGGCAACCAACCGTGATGTCACCCACTGGTTTGTGAACTGTCGTTCTGAAGCCTCGAGTTCAGCATTTCAGGCGTCGCCATCTTGATATTTTGGAGTCAGAAGTGAATATATGTGGACGAGCTGGGGAGGAGCAAGTGGGGGATCTGAATTAATCTGATTGGGAACCCGAGGACACTATAGCCACCCACTTATAGTGGAAGCCTGACTGCACCACAGGCCTGTCAATCAAACAGACACGCCTCCAAACATACTGCTTTTTGAGGCTTAATATTTAATTCATGGTAGAATCATTTTCAGATGGACCGCCAGAAAACTAATAAGAATTATGAAAACTAAAAATGTATTTAATTTGTACTTCATGAGCAAAGTTGAATGGGAGTCTATGGAGCGTAAAAACCACCCAGGCCTGGTGGCCGTCTGTGGTATTGCACTTTCAGGTACTCTGTACTGGCCTCACTTGTCAGGCCCGGAAGCTACATACAATCTTATATACAGTCTGAGCCTCTCCTACTCTTAACGCAAGCACCTTCTGGCATCCCATTCTCCAAACTGGCTTTGAAATAAAACAAAATGAAATGAGGTCATAAAAGATGATACATTCTACACACTTTTGTGCAGAACCGATCAGACAGCCATTACGGATCAGGTACTGACACAAAAACAATGAAAAACCCCAAATCCTTAAAGATTGACCAGTCAGTGAAAAGAATGGGAGAAAAAACTGGTAATTTCACAGAAATTCTGTGTCATATTTGCAGGGCCCTCCAACACCAACGTGATAAGACTAATATGCTAACGAGATGTAGCCACACATATACTACCTCAGTCATCACGAGGGATAACTCCGACATCATGTAACTTCAGAAATGATATTCAAAAATGGTTTTGTCTTAAAGCAGATTTTGTTGTGCTTCACAATAAAAGAGCATGAAAATTATGAAACCATTAACATCATAAACAGGAACCCTAAATTGAGCTTACAGCACAACTACAGTACGAAGACACGATCTCGTCTCCTTTAAGGTTTACAAAGACAAGAGTGTTGATGAGGTTAGATTATAAATCAGAATAACAACATCACTGCAGGTACGTGTTTGTGTCTACACCTGCCACAGTGTACGTGACCAAGTACAGACAGAGATCGGATCTCACACACACACGTTAATATCCCATTGTTGTGTGCCATTTATTTATCCTTATTTGAAATCATCACTTGTGACCTACTTGGAGTGAAACTCTGCCTCCTGCTGTGATGCACGGTTAAAAATAACTCGGAGGAAAACACACACGCACGCACACACACACACTGCTACTGTATGCTGACGCACACGCACAGAAAAAAACATGCACAATCAAATCCAAATATAAACTCGTGCACACACACACACACACGCACACACACTGTTTATTCCACACTGCTGACCACAGTGATTCCCTAAACAATCTCAGATTTGTGCACGCATGTCGTCATATACGCACCGGCACACTCACAAGGGCATAAGTGAAGCTACATTCAGACACACATAGAGCACACACACACACACACACACACATATAGAAGGACACATGTAAACATGTACAAGGCCGAACATTCATATACAGCACTGACACTTCCACGCACAACATCAAGCGTTCTCAGCAGGGAAATGCAACACTCTCACTGTTGTGTCAACTTTTGTTTGTCTCTCCTTCTCCTGATCTGTCGTTCTTCTCTTCTTCTCTCTCGTCCGCCAACTGTGCATCCGTTCATCCCTGACCCTGTTATCTTCTGGAGCATCTCAGAGAGAAGGGGGAGGAGGAGGAGGAGGAGGAGGAGGAGGATGAAGATCTCTCCTCTCCTATCTCTCCTCTCTCTCCTCTCCTCTCCTCTCCTCTCCTCTCCTCTCCTCTCCTCTCCCCTCCCCTCTCCTCTCCCCTCCTCTCCTCTCCTTTTCTTCTCTTCTCTTCTCTCCCCTCCCCTCTCCCCTCCCCTCTTCTCTTCTCTTCTCTTCTCTTCTCTTCTCTTCTCTTCTCTTCTCTTCTCTTCTCTTCTCTTCTCTTCTCTCTCTTCTCTCCTCTCCTCTCCTCTCCTCTCCTCTCCTCTTTTCTTTCCTTCTGTCTTTTTCCAAAACAAAACCCTCTTGCAGGACTTATTTTGCATCCGTTTGATTTTAAATTCTGCTAAATTAAATGCTGCACACATACATGCTGTGCAAGTACCCGCACAGAGGGCGGCCGTGACAAGCATATAAACACAGGACTTTGAACTGGATGATCTTCTTTAGTTAGTGAGCTGTTTCAAGAGGCAAATCAGCGGATCTTCGTTCACGGGCAGATAAGGATGAGAGCAGGAAAAAAGAGACACGGTTAGACACGGAGAGACTAAGAGAGGGCTCTTGAAAGTATAAAGAAAAGTCAGGTCTCTGCATTACCCACGTTCCTCCTCTGCCCTCTTTCTTCCTCTCTCATCATTTCACTCGTGGTGTCTTTGCTCTCCTTCTACTGCAATGTCATTAACTTCCACTCGGGGAGAGGCAGTAAGGAGGAGGGCAGAGCAGAGGGAAAAAAAAGCAGAGGTTGACTTGGTCTGGCAAGGACTTGCAGCAAGCAGAAAAGTGGTTTGTGGATAAAGAGACGCAGTGGAGGGAAATGCGGACGGAGGGGATTTTTAACTCCTCGTTAACTGACAAACAAATTACACTTTGTGGTAAACACAAAATGTAGTTTTGTTTAGTCTAATTCGTTTTCTATGTTGAAATACAAAGGGAAAAAAAAGGTTTGATGCAAACATTCAAGGATAACGGGCTTACCTCAATGGAGTTCTGTATTACATAGGCATACTGTATTATGTGAACCAATTTTAAACATTTTAGAGCCAGTATGAATAACATGTTATCATAATTGTCGCATTATTTCCTGGTGTCTATTTCTTTCAGTCTTTCTATCCTTGGGTATTTTTGTGGTTTTACCATTTCAATGCAATTTTACACATTCTATTAAACTTTTTAGGGCATTTAGTGTCTGTGTCTTTAAGGCGCTCTGATATTAATGACCCTCCATTCTGATTGGCTCGCAGTTTAACCACAGGTTGTCTTCAGTATTGCAGCTTGCTAGCTCTGCGACGGAACAACCGGTTGGTGTTTTCTTCCACATAAAAGTTATTAGTGGGAAAGTGCTTGAGTTTGTATATGTCTTTGTGGACTAAACGTTTTGACACGTTCAAGGTATTTATATAGCATCTAGACCTGCTGTTTAATCTAAAAGGAAATGGCCTGATTACCTTACCAATTTTTTTTTTAAACCCCTGCTTGTAGCATGACAAAATTACAGATTTTAACCGAACACAATCAAAGTAAGAGTTCTGATTATTCCGATCTTCAAAACATTTAGCCTAATCTTTTTTTTGTATTGTTTCTGATGGAGTGTGCTGTTTCATGCTGCATTCAGACGGCCCTCATAGGCATGATGGATTGACAACTTAGCATTTATGCCAAGGATTTTTTTTTTTATTTGTTATTTTTTTATCAGCGTCATTGTTTACTGCACTCCCTGCTGCCATATTAGGGCATTAAGTTACTGCTAATATAAACCAAACATTTTCACTTTGGGTTTTGGTGGCTTTTATTGTGAAGCAGTCACAATAAATGAATTATATTTGTCACATAAATTAGTGCTGACTGTGACTGTAAACTGTAAAATGCATCTAAAAAAAACCTTTGCTTTGATTTTCAAGATTTTTTTCGTCAGAATAACATTACAAGAAGCAGCCAGAGTGAGCAGTGAGATGAAGGATGAAAGATGACTTTACATCTCAAACTTCTTAGTAAGGCACCTCATGGAGCATGAGATCAACATGTAGGTCATGTAGTTGCTTTGATCCATCTGTTTCTGAACTAGAAAATCAAAACAATTTCACAAACAGGTGATTTGACGCACCATGAAAAGCTGCCGGTGTAAAGGAGAACTGTCAAGTGGAAACAATGCCTTCCCCGCGTAATTAGGTATTACGTGTCAAATTTACACACAGTGCATTTCAGCTTTTACTTCTTTCATAATGAGCCACGTGTTTGACACCTCGAAAGCTCAACGAGGCCGAAGTTTAAATCACTAAAACGAGGCAAATCAGTCCTTTTGTGTTGTTTGTGGTAATGAAATTGAAATATTTGCTAATGAAACCATTAATGCACATAGTTAATGACTCCAAAAGTAGTTATGTTTGATTTATTATTGTCATCGTGGTGGGAAATTAGGCCGTTCAAACGTCTGTTTTTCACACAACAAAATCACATAAACAAGGCTGATTCAAAGTGTTGTAACCACACAGACACATTATATGGAGGATATAGATCTGCAATAACATTTTAGCGAGCGATTACTCTGTCATTAACAAGCAGATCTAAAAAGGAGCAGACGACAGATTCACTGTGCCATGTTGGAGATCACTTTATGAGAAACAGCAACAGTATAATAATCATAAGCAGCATAAACGGCGAAGCGCAAACAGCAAAGGCAATTTAGAGTCTTCATTCCCATTTAGCTCCTTATCAAATCGCAGCGACCCCCCCTCCACACACACACACACACACACACACACACACACACACACACACACACACACACACACACACACACACACACACACACACACACACACACACACACACACACACAGTCACACATACACACTAACACGGTTTAAGATCCTATTCAGAATGATTGGCCATTATGCTGTAATAGCAGATTACACAGTAACGGTAAAGGAATAAAACTGTCAGCATCATTTATTTACACATGCCTATTATGTACACACACAGACAGCACACACGTAGACACACAACACACGTAGACACACAAGCGTCTCAGTAATCTTAGAAATACACACGAGCATACTCAAAAACACACAGGTGCAATAGTTGCATCCTTGCACATTTACACTAATCCTATCGCACACTTTCCTGCACTTGTTGTACACGAGGAATATATTGTGCATTGCACACACACACGCGCGCGCACACACACACACACACACACACACATGAAGATAAAACTGTTGCATCATTGCACACATACTTTCTTTCATCCTAACACACGCTATTTTGTGCACCTACTGTACACTAGGAAGATTTTGTGCATTACACACACACACACACACACACATACACACATACATACACACCCGCACATATATACATATACATGAGGAACAACAACAGATGGCTGAGTGACCCTGAGGTTTTGTCCCTGCGTCATTTTGCTTGACATTCTGGACACAGTTGTCACTTAAACTTAGAAGCAGTTCTGCCCAGTCTCGCAAAACACACACACACGCACACACGCACACGCACACACACACACACACACACACACGCGCGCACACACACACACACACACACACACACACACACACACACACACACACACACACACACACACACGCGCGCGCGCGCACACGTACATTTACAATCACAGAAAAAAGTAATATCATGCACATTGAATGAGCGTGGACAAATATGTTGCTTTGCAAGGACCTCCAAACTGTCAGCGGCTTTTGTTTGTCCTTAATTGTCCTGTGAAGCATGAGAAATTAGTTTTCACCTCAAATGTGGATTTAAAGGTCATTTTTCAGACAGAACAACAAAATCTGATGATCTTCAAAGCTAAGTCCTAAACAAAGTAACACTTCTTTTTGTTTTTGGCAGTTTTTGTCATGCCACTCTAAATCAAACGGTTTAAATAAGAACTGTGTGTGTGTGTGTGTGTGTGTGTGTGTGTGTGTGTGTGTGTGTGTGTGTGTGTGTGTGTGTGTGTGTGTGTGTGTGTGTGTGTGTGTGTGTGTGTGTGTGTGTGTGTGATTCACAAGGGCTACAAGGGTGATGAATGGCAGATCATTTTCTATAAACTGTGATTATATGAGCCTTCATAAGTTCATGTACTGTGAGCGGCACGCACACACTCGCATAAAGGTGGTGATTTGTGGAGTAATAAGGAGGAAATGTCAATTCCACGCTCCACTCTACGTGAAGACCTTCATGGGTCTTCTTCTATATCAATTATTAGTGGCTGTAGTGCCAGCATGTAATGGATGGCACGAGACTCTGTACACACATGCAAATACACAAACACAACACCTTGCGGGTGAACTCAAAATACACAGAGGTGATTGAAGTGAGTAGATGCACATACGTCGTGATACATAATGTGTTTCAATATTTTACATCAAAGAGTGAAAAATGAATAACTGCCTGTTCTCGATTCAAATCACAGAAACAGCAAGTATCTTGTCGCTATAATCACAGCTGTGTGATCATAATGGGATTTTGATGATTTTAAGATTGTAATGGTGCTTCACATGACGTCTTTTATTGTAAAATGCTAAATCAATTTTGCAAGTTGGCGAATATATCAGGCACGACCTTAATAATGATCATCTTTGTATTATCACATTTTTGTATTTCCACATTTGTGCAGTAATGCAAAGAATGGATGACATGGAGCTTTTTGTTGCACGTCGGTGGTTTGATGTTTTCAAAACACAGCTTTTTTTTTTTTCTGCTCTGTGCGTGCGTGTGTGTCTGTGCGTGCGTGCATGTGTGTGTCAAATGCTAAAACAAAGAAGGGAAGAAGTCAGGAGTGTAGAGGACACAAAGTAATTGAGACATTTTTTTCTTTTAAAGTGGAGTGAGAGGATAGCGAGACTTGTGAGAGAAAGTTGTGGGGGCAGCAAGATGGAAAGTTACATCAGCTTTTGGAAGACGCTGTCATTAAAAAGACATTCAGTCACTTCCAGCTGCGTACGTGGAATGAATGTTCACAAAGAGAAATTGTGGTTCCTTATTGATAATAAAAAGTGACATATTTTGTATTAAATGCCCTCGCTGGGACTTTCTTAAAGACATTACAATTGGTTATTAGTCCCTGCATTAGTCAAGAGTCTGCACTGCTTGTAGATGAATGAAGCTCTAATAGTTTCTTTTCAACAAGCCATTATATATTATATATGTTTTTAACCCTTCTTTGGACAATCTGTGTATTTGTACAGTATGTATGACTTTGGCTACTTTAGACAACAGCCTCTGTGTATATGTGTGGTATTTCTAAGTGTAACGCATGAAGTATGTCTAATTTATTCATACAAGTCGCTTCTTTGAGAAGTGTTGTGTGTTTTCCATGCAAACATGCATCTGGCAGGGGCTACACTGTGGGCAATTATGAAGCAGCACTGTGGAAGGGTCACAGACTAATATCACACTCACTCATTAACATTTTCTAATGTACCAAGCTTCAGCTGTTTGGACTCACGGCAGCCTAAAACTGTCCAGCTGCATAAAGTCACTGAGTTAATGTAGAATTTCAAGAAGAATTATTAACTAGTTTTAAAAGCCGGAGCACTGATTGGTTTCTTTTTCTTCTTAAATACATTTGAACAAAAGCACAGCTAAACGCTGCCTCAGCACCTGTTAATAGATTGCTTGTAATTATATTCTGTGTCGTAAGGCATGTATTCATTTGTTAAAACAGGCTTATCTTGTATTACAACAAGCCTACTAATTATCAGCCAAACCATTTATCCTCTTAAAAGAATGGTGTTTATCATCAAGTTGAGCTCATATTAACATCAACAGCAGCCTCTGTGGTCACAAATGGTGATTACAGGATTATGGTGCATTCAAGTCCAATTCACGACCCTGCGTGTGCTGGTGGATAAACCCAATAGTGAAAGCTCTCAGAGCCACCATAGCTACCCCTATACTCATAGAATCAGGGGTTACGTACAAAACCAACGTTCTCTCCTGAATATAGTAAGAAAGAAATATGACACCGAAAAATGTATGGATGTGGTTAAATTGGTGAAAGCAAAGGCCAAGATCCGATCCTTCTGTGCAGGGCTTCAGTTCCCAGTCAGTTGTGTTCACAGGCTGCTGAGGAAGGGTAACTATGCGGAGTGTATCAGCACCAGAGCTCTGCTGTGTGACGCCACCCGAAATAACACGATGACCAGAATCTAACACACTCACCAAAGTTACATAGTGCAAGAAGAGGCGTTTGGGGACAGAGTGGGAATGAAAGACGCGCCTCTCATGCTATTATAAGTCAGAGTACTATCAAAATGATTTTGAAGCTATTACTTTAAGGTAGGATAGAGTTGCATATTGGGGCTTTAATTGACTGATAGATTTAACTGACTTTCTCTGTGGTCACACACAGATCATGAGCAATAACCAGTGAGATTCCTAAGATGTGAAATGCTATCAGTAATATCAGTCAATGGCTAAAAATGGCATTGCCTTATATTTCAGGGATAAAGTCTACAAACAAATGATGTCATCCTGCTGAAAGTGGTGTCAGATCAGAAGATGCTTTCATGTCTCATTCTGGGAGGCAACATATTTTGTTGTTTAGGAGAAGTGGATTTTGTCAGGAATAATGACAGATTGATAGAAACGGCAAAGGAAACAAGACTCTGTTTGGTGCCAATGAAAGGAGGTGTTTAATTAGATGAGAAGGCAAATAAATTAGATAAATCTTTTGCATAAAAAAAAAAGTAAAAAAAAATAATTAACTAACAGGGAACACCTCCAATTCCACTTTTTAATTTTTTTATTTTTAAAGATCAAATAAAAATAAACACCAATTTGGAATTCCAACTGAGTTGAAACACATTTTTGGGTGTTTTTTTTGTTTTGGTTTTTTGTGTAGCTGCTATTTGCACCATTTAGTGTCATCTAGGACAGTGAAGTGAATTACAACTTTCTTTTATGACAAATACAAAAGTTTCATATGTTAGTCACATAAAACTTGACCCCAAAATGTGATGTTTTGTCCAAATCACTGAGCTTACTGGTCGCTTTGTAATCACCTCTGTACCTCCCAACACAATATATGAGTGCATAAAAACAGAAGGCCTTCCTGTTGCTCAATCTGGTTATGAGATGATACGTGTGTTCAAGTGTGTTTTTAGAGAGAGAGACAGGGAGAGCAACGAGGAAGAGAGTGTTAATTAACTAGTACTGACAACTACAAGCTTTTTCCTATTAGGATCCGATTAGGGGAGAAAGCAGGAATTGCAGGTGCTAAGAGAGAGTTAGAGAGTGGAGAAAAGTAGGTGGAAAGACTGACAAAAGAGGGGAGTTAGAACAGAGAAAATGGGGAGCAAAAAAGAAGGAGATGAAAGGAACAATCTCCACTCTGTTTCCAGGTTTAGAACAGGAATATTTCCCAGGGGGCCGAGCTTTTGCCCTTCAGCACACAGTGAAGGTAACTGACAGTGGACCTTATTTAACACCCTCCCATACACACACACACACACAGACACGCGCACGCACGCACGCACACACACACACACACACACACACACACACACACACACACACACACACACACACACACACACACACACACGGCCCTGTTAATAATCCTGTTGTTTATTATGTTTCCACATTAAATGGAATTATATCATGGTGATGCACTGATATTCTTTTATCATGCAAATTGCAATTAACAACAACAAATGTTGTGTTTATTGGGACCGCGTGTAAAATGCTCAAGGGCTTTTAATTTGAAACAGATACAGGAAGCCGACAAACATCTTTAACACTCCCTCAGTGACAGGCTTTTGTGTTTATAGGGCCAGACCTGTTGTTTTGATCAAGCTATATAAAAAAAAAAAGTAGACTTTAGACTTACTGAAGTTTTGTTTTGTATGGTGTGATGCATATACTTCAAGTACATGACCATCAATCTGATTATCTTTTGTGGAATTTTGCATATTGTTATCATAAAACACCAATACCACAGTATAAATAGTGTGTACTTCAAAAGTAAAAGTACAAAATTATTATCCCAAAAATGTACAGAACATTTGAATAAAAAGTTGTATACAAATTATGATATTATGTATTATAATATATACAGTATTTATATTGTTAATACAGACAAATCATTATTTATCAGCATTTGACTCTAATAGCCGTTATAGTTGAACTTTTATTTACAGTTAGGTAGCTGAATGCAGTGGCTCCCGCCGTATGGGCCCCATTCAAAGGGTAACAATGTAAATCTTATGATTTGTATGACAATTGACGGAGTACAAAAAGAAAAACATTTCTGCCACAGTTCATATTCAATTTTTAAAATGTGTTTGTGAGATATCATCATTGTGTATCTGTGGCCTATAAAGAACTACTTGGGCCTAAGTGGATTCACTTAGGGCGGTGCAGTGGTTAGCACCGTCACCTCACAGCAAAAAAGGTTCCGGGTTCGAATCCGGTCCTGGGCCTTTCTGTGCGGAGTTTGCATGTTCTCCCTGTGCCGGCGTGGGTTCTCTCCGGTTTCTCCGGCTTCCTCCCATCATCCAAAAACATGCACCTCAGGTCAGGTTACCTGGCGCCGCGCTAGTGGCAGCCTGCTGCAGCATCTCCCCCCTGAGAGCCCCCCTGCTGTAGTAAAGAAATTTCCCCTCGGGGATTAATAAAGTGTATAAAATCCTAAAAAAAAAAAAAAAAATCATCCTCTAAAAGGTTTTTACATTTATATCCACACACTAACACTTTCTCACAACTCATGCACAAGTGTATTTGAGTTTGAATCTTATCCAAACGCAAATATCCACACTCTTTTTTTCTTTCTTTCTTTTGTTACCCCACTACTTACATGCTATAATAAACTTAAATGTTGTATCATTACATTGGATGAAAGACTGAAATTAAAAGTGTAGCACAACAGAAGGAGTTTAACTTTAGTAAATGACATTCAGCAGTGCTGAGCACAAATCGTTTTGCTTGTAAATCCCTGTCTGTATAGACAAATTTGTCACTAGTGTCAGACACACTGGGCTCAATGAATGCAGTATAGAAATATTTGAAATCAGGCATAGATGTATGCACACAAACTACCATTTGGGATGGGAGGGACCTCTTCAAAAGCATGTTTCCTGGAGTGATTTGTGGTTGTTTTATAGAGCCGTGGCAGCAGATTGCTCTCATGTAGAGCTCATTCATCAATGTCACCACACACTCTCACACATACACAGTGGACAGACACAAACACATATTCTCACAAGCATACATGATGTTTGGTGGAGCAGCGGCAGAGATGTCTCCCTTCCATTTCCTGCATCTCACCCTAGGATCCATCTATTCCCAAAGCATTGTCATTCCTTCTGAGCCAAAGCCAGAAGCTTCCTTATTCCGCCTCCTCTGCCAGGTCCTTAAGTGCCCTCTTCACCTTGGCGCCAGTGATTCAAAGAGGAAGCACGGAGTGGATGTTCTGATAAAGCCCCTGAGGCCGATTTTCACATGGCAGATGACTGTCTTCCACCCTGCTTCTGTGAACTCCATTGCCAGATCTTCTTCCTCTCAAAGTTCATCTCCATTCCCTCCGCCCACAGGACAGTCAGCTCAGCCATGATCAATAGCTTGTCAGAGATGACCAGAGGATGATGTCTGGCCATAGAGACGTTGTGATGATCTCTTCCACAGCTTCAGTAGGCAGTTGGGTCTCAGGTTCTAATTGCATCCACGTAACAGGAGGGACCGCTCCTTCTGGGAGTTGTACTGTACCAAAATCCCTGTCTGAAGAAGTGGAAGAGTCATTGCGATGTTCCTAAGCTGGCCATGTTTGCGAGGCTCCAAGAGCTTTGCTTACTTTGGGACCCAGTCGCAGCGCCATCTGTACCGCCCTGGGTCAGTGCTGCTTTGCAACTGAAGAGGAGGTGTTGCAAGCTTGGCTTCTATAATATGCAGAGCAGGCAGGTTTCCTTTAAGCCACACCAACTTTGCAGGTATTTGGGGGTAGGAACAGTGCTGTACATGAGAATGCCCAGTCTGGCTTGGAAGTCTTCCATGTATCAGCCCAGGTTATGGCTCTGTTGATCATAGCTTGCCAAGTTGTTCAGTTCCCTCGCTGTTGTTTCCTTACTGCTCTGATTTTATTCTTCTGGTGTTACATCTTCACCACTTTGGAGATTGACCGATTTTCCTTTCCTTTTTTGTTGTTTTAGACCACAGAAGACTAGCCCTACCTGCCTATCGCCACCTGACAATACCCTGGTGTTTGAGCAGGTTGGCAGGTGTCCTCATTCCACTTGCACCTGGGTCTTGGTGTTCTGCACAGCTGAGTAATGTGAATCTCTCAGTTCAAACAAGAGCCTTAACTTCTCCTGTTTGTAGCCCAAGCTTATGGATTTTATCGCCAGCTGGAGAACATTTCTTCCAAACAGGGCTGTATTGGTGAGGCACTGGGGAAGACCCAGCCACGTAAGGATCCATTTATTGACTTTTGAGTCTAATGTAAGGGCTGTTGTTTCAAGGGCCACATCAGACGTTGGTATAAGGTTTACCTGGTAGCAGCAGACCTTGAATTTCCCTGCAAGGTAGTTCCAGTTTAGTTTGTATCCCTGCCCACTCCTTTTCAGGAGTCTGATTATGGAAGCCACAATCTGGAGGAGGATGGTGATATCATTCGTACAGCTTTGCAATGGTATCAATGGTTGGTGAGAATGACTTTGAAGGTTGCTGTAAACAGGATGGGTGAGATTGAACAATCTATCACTATGCCTTTCTTGAGTTGGTGCCAACCATTTGCCGTCTCCTGGCTTTCATAGCAAACATGGAATTTGTTGAAGAAGTTTAGTACCTAATTGTGAATGAAGGTTGGAATGTGGAAGTATCTGAGTGAAAGTGATAAGCCCTTAGGGAACCAGGTGAAACAGAACTAAGAGGACATCAAGTTTTATGTGTTTGGCCGTACTGCACACATCCAGGGAACTGCCCACTGAGTAAGAGTTAATGCAGTTGTTATCCAGCAGAACAATATCTTCCTCCCTGTCGTGTTCGGTAATACCTCTGAACCGGTTTGATGTTGTGGGAATCCTTCTCTTTTGGAATAAAGATTGTCGCAGCTCTGCTCTATACAGATGGAGCTCCTTTTAAACAAGCTATATTGATTGTATAAGTGTTATTATAGACTTTTTGTTCAATAAAACTGCCAGTGATGGTGGCTTTCAGTGTTGACACTTTGTGTTTTTTTTCACCAAGTGGGAGATACTGTAGCTGCCATAAATTCCTGATATCTCCAACGTAGAATTACTAGTAGCAGGCTGATATGACCAGTTTTTCTGACTCAGCTGCTCCTCACTGGGGTACAGCTAGAGGTTTTGAATGATGAGCAAGAGAAGAAAATGGGAAAAGAGACATACAGTAGCTCTTACTCACAACACAACATCTTTTATAGATGTATTGTATCCTAGTCCAACAACACTACTGCTGGTTGAGGGACATGTTTTCCCACCTCACAGATACAACTGTGTACAAGTTATGTTACACGTAAAAAATGGGCTTCAAAATATGAGCTATACAATATATGTTTTGGTCATATATAAAATTGGAGGAACAATTACTTTGGTTTGAAAATGAATGGCTGAGATGGGCTGACGCCAACATAAAACAAACTAATGGTTCGCAGTTAGCGTGACTTTGAACTGTGAGGGGAGAGCCATTCTTTGAATGCTAACTAGGGAATTCATGAGAGCAACCACCTGTTCCAGCACATGGTGGTACCATAGTCATATTAGTGGCTCACAATGTGTGTGTGTGAACGTACATTCCTGTTTGAGACAGAGATGGAGATCGAGCTTTTTCTTGCATTCAGCTCAGATAGATCAAGAAATATAATTTT
This sequence comes from Brachyistius frenatus, assembly GCF_029030835.1. Classification (NCBI taxonomy): domain Eukaryota; kingdom Metazoa; phylum Chordata; class Actinopteri; family Embiotocidae; genus Brachyistius; species Brachyistius frenatus. The sequence continues at coordinate 1,186,040 of NW_027210687.1, forward strand.
TCGTGACTCTAAAGAAATACTTGAGACAGAAACCTTACTTGCAAATAGATAGCCTTTTTTTTTAAAAATTTGACTACTACTTTATTACAAGTGACATATGTAAATACACATCAGCATACACACGTGTAAATATAGTGTGTTTAGGCGATAATAGACGTCCAGACAGACTCTGACTGACTGTGCCGCCGCTCTCATCCTCTCATTACATAATCTCTATTGACTGGAGAACATCATCATGCACACTTGTGCATACAAGTTTGTGTACAGTATTCACGTGTGTACATATATATATATATATATATCTATATAGATATAGATATATATATATATATATATAGATATAGATATTCATATTTGTTTTATATACTTTCTCTCAGTGTCTTTAGGCAGAGCCAAACACAACACTTTCCGTCTCACTTGCGTACAAGCGCATGCACACACACACGGTCATCGGCACTGATGTGGTGTGACAGGACTGTAATTTTAGCTGTGCTGACTCTCTGGGCTTTTCTCTCTCCCCCTCTTGCTCCCTCCTACCCCTTTGGCTTACGATCACAGAGTGGTGTACATCAACCGTTGCCTGCAGCAGTGCCTGTTTGTTTGTGTGTGTGTGCGTGCGTGTGTGTGTGTGTGTTTGCCATTTTAACATGCAGTTTTTCCCGGGGTTAGGTCACGGAGTCATACTAAGGATAAGACTCCTTCACTAATACATTCCAAAATCTCTTCACAACACACACATACTGACACCACGCACCAGTGTGCTGTGCTTACAGCACATCCAAATCCATCTTTATACAGCTGCACTCGCTGGATATGTTCCCTTGTGCACTTTTCAACATATTTAAATTAGATTATGTTTTCATCCAGTTTTTAGGCATACCAATGCAGCAATGAACAGTTCATCTCATAATGCAAACTTTGTTTGGCTTATATTGATTATTGCAGCCCTGTCACATTACTGTGCACCACCAGTGTTGTGGATCCACACTTCAAGCTCTCGTCTTGTGTAAATTCAGATTTTCTTGTCTTTTGTGATTAAACAGCAGGTCTAGGTTCAATACAAATAATTTTAAAGTGTAAAACCGCTGAGTCTACACAGCCCGTATTCAGCAACTGTGGCTTTTAGATGAGCTGTTTGGACTTCTGTAAGTTTGTGATGTTACGCTTATGTCATTCTGTATGTTCACCCCTAGCACAGTCCATTGTAAAATAACACCCTTGCAGTGTTGTTTGACAATTATTTGGCAACTTGTGTGTATTTTAAAACTGCAGAAAGCACAGAGTTGCCATTCTGTCACAGAAGACTGAAGAAAACGTGTGGTCGGCCTCAGAAAAGAGTTAGCCAATCAGATGTGAGGGTCATTTATATGGATATCTTTAAATACACAGACATAAAACAGCCTGTTCTTGGTAGAGCTCCCAAAAGATTCTTAAGAGAGGAAATGTAAAACTATATTGAGATGTATTTTGGTATGGATATGAAGACTGCAAATGAAATCATTGGGATAATGAGACCTTTGTGTGCGGCTGTGGCTCAGATGGTGGCAGGTTGCGCTCTTATCATAAGGTCGGAGTGAGTGAGTGAGTGAGTGAGTGAGTGAGTGAGTGAGTGAGTGAGTGAGTGAGTGAGTGGGTGAGTGAGTGAGTGAGTGGGTGTGTGTGTGTGTGTGTGTGTGTGTGTGTGTGTGTGTGTGTGTGTGTGTGTGTGTGTGTGTGTGTGTGTGTGTGTGTGTGTGTGTGTGTGTGTGTGTGTGAGAGTGAATGAATGGGAGACGAACTGTAAACTGCTAAGCATGATAAAACACTATATAAGTGCAGACCATTTACCATTTAAAGGGCCACTAACAAAAAGGCTTGTTGGCTCGGTGGGACAGTGCTTGAAACCACCTGCATGTTTTTGATGGTAGAATGTACTGGACTATGTCTGACCCTCTCTGTAATACTTCTAAACCAACTATCCAACATGCACATCACTCACAGTGATTGGCCAAGGCAGGGATTCAACTCTCTCAAGCTCGTTCTATATGTTATATAACCACTACAACACAAGCCACACATACAGACCTAAAGAGAGAGAGAGAGAACTGTTAGAGAGGTGTATTAGTGTTTTTTATGTTATTTTATTTGTCCCTTTGTTGGTGCTGTAAGGGTCCATGCATCTTGTAACTCTGTTCATGTGTGTGTTTTTATTCATATGCAGCCTTTAAACTGCAAAGTTCCATTTATTATTTTAGTCTAAGGTCAGTTGTCTGTGTAATACACCAGACATTCAGTTTGAACTACTACAGAGGCTTTTCAGAGGTTATGGTTATGGTATGGTTAGGGTACAAATGGACATTGGAGAGGTGATAATACACTGCAGCTGTATGTTTGAAGTACTGTCTGAAGTACTAAAATAAAGAAACGTGCCTTTAATAATGAGATTAAAATTATAGCGTGCACTCTTTCATGAGCAGAAAGTGAGTGAGCAAGAGAACAGGTAATGTTACTGATGTTTCTCATTAGAATCCCGACACCTCAGGCCTTATAAATTATAAGTGTGTGTGTGTGTGTGTGTGTGTGTGTGTGTGTGTGTGTGTGTGTGTGTGTGTGTGTGTGTGTGTGTGTGTGTGTGTGTGTGTGTGTGTGTGTGTGTGTGTGTGTGTGTGTGTGTGTGTGACAGTCCCTGTTAAGGCCACAGCGTCGTCTGTGTGTCACTAAATAATGACTGTCTGAGCTGCGTGCCCTCTGGGCTCTCCTGTCTGCCCACAAACACACACACACACTCTCTCAGTGTTCTGGCCGGCCATGGCTGGTTGATTCCTAAATGTCAGATGACTTCACTCCTGGAACAATATTTATTGAGCCCAGTTTCTCGCTCTCTGCTAAGTTACTAAAACAGTCTGAATTACTCAGTCCATTTAAACTTATTGAGATTTGGTGTGTCTGTCTTTCTCATTGACCAACCACATCCTCAGCGTCCCGGCTCCAGCAGCTGAACGATAACATCATGGTCTCTAGATTGCGTTCTTTATAAGCCCCTCAGCTGCTGCTCTACCTCATGATTCAGAGTGAGATAATAAATGTTGATACATTTCATATTGAAGCAGTCATCACACTTGTACTCACCATCAGCTGGTTGTTCGACGATTTATACACAAGAACAGTGACAGGATAAGAAAGATCTGATGCCCACGAACACCAAAGCATGATCATTTGGATGGTGAAATAAAATTCAAGCGTATCTTTGAGGCTCGTTTGAGTCATGGATTATTGATACGCTTTTAATAATCTCTGAATAAAATACAAGAAGCAGCCAAAAAAAAACTACAGGATGTCAGCAAAAAGTCTCAAATGTAGCAGATAATTATTCTGCATCTAATTTCAGAGTTCTAGTTGTAAATGACCTTCATTTCCAGGAAGGTTTCTGTGTTTTCCCTTTAGATGTGTACGCGCGCGCGCACACACACACACACACACACACACACACACACACACACACACACACACACACACACACACACACACACACACACACACACACACACACACACACAGAGTCATTAATGATAATCATTCTTGTTCTGCTTGCAGGTAAACTTATTTCCATCGAGAACAGAACGGACATCAGGCAGCGTGACATGAAGAGAGAGAGGTAGATGAAGCAGTGAGTGAGAGCGGTAGAGGAGAGTTGATATTCGTGCTAATGTTTGTAGGTTTTTACATCTTTTTGGGAGCAAATGGACTGAATTATAACCAGCAGACTGCTAATGTAGTGGTTCCAACAGTCTTGTATGCATCCTCACGTACCCAGCAGCTTAGCCTGTGATAGTCTGAGCTAACTGACAGGCAGAGCTGTGGATGCTGCAGCCCAGGATGGATGTCCAGAACCAAGCTTTTCTCGAGAGGTTACAAAATAATGCATTTGTTTAGCTTATAGTATTTACTTATACCAACCTGTTGTTGCTGTTGGAAAAAAAAAAAGTGTGTGTTTGTTTGTGTGTATGTGTGTGTTTGTAGTTAAATGTCATTCCTCTGTCTGTCTGGGCCAACTCGGGTCATTACAACATCACACCAGAGGACAAGAGTGGAGTAAAGCTGACAAATGAATCCCTCCTATTCATCTGAACACACACACACACACACACACACACACACACACACACACACACACACACACACACACACACACACACACACACACACACACACACACACACACACACACACACACACACAGATGGTGATACAGTCTCGTAAGTCAGCAACCTGATGGAAATCTGGCCTGGGCTAACCAGCTGGAAAAGTGACCCCCTGGTTAATGGAGTGGCCGAGGAAATGAGGGGATGAGAAAGAGAGAGCGGGAGAAGATTAGTGAGCCAAAGTTACGGATAGAGTACAATAGGGGTGTGTGTGTGTGTGTGTGTGTGTGTGTGTGAGAGAGAGAGAGAGAGAGAGAGAGAATGACTCATAAAGAAAAATGTTCAGATAGAGCACGTAGATGGGGAGAAATGAAGGAACAAAGAAAGGAGAGTTCCTGAAACGATAAAAGTAAAATAAAGAAGTCAGAAGGGACGAGGAACATAAACAGTTTATTTCCACCACAACAGCTGTGATGTTTCGACCACATTGCCTTTTATCAGTGATGTTAATAAATGAATTGCATAGAGAGCTGTAAGTGTGCGTAATTTACTTCTGCTCACTCCTCTTCATCGTTCCAGCACCTGATGTCACTGTTGACGAGTCTTCTTCGTTCACTTTGACATTTAATTAATGACAGTATTTTCTGTCTGTAAGACGCAGGTTCTTTGTCTCATATCCTATATCATTCAACTGCTCCCGAAACTGGGCAGCTTTTCTCATAATACCAAAGGAAGAGTTATTTTTGATATCAGTTACCCAAGCCAACATCATCAGCCCATGGAGGTCAACTCGTTTTACCATAAATTCATTGATTACGAGTTTGAGCCTCAAATTATGTCAGTTGAAAGTTTGGATGGTGGTGCTGGTCTGCTCCTTCTTCAGCAGGAAGGGAGTGACGGGGGCTGCTTTGATTGAATTGAATTTGGCTGTGACACACCTTCTAATTATCTATTCCTCCTACTTCACCATTGCACCATGCTGTGCCACAGATGAATGGTATTTTATGGTTAAAGGTCTGCACTTGTATCGCGCTTTATCACCTTAGCGGGCTCACTGTTTCCCATTCACACACTAATGAGGCTCAGCTGCTATGCAAGGTGCTCACCATTAGGATTACATTCACACACCAATGGTATGCCATTGGGAGCACCTTGAGGTTCAGTGTCTTGCCCAAAGACTCTTAGCCATGTGGACAGGAGGAGCCGGGGATTGCGTTTGTGTTGTAAAAAAGTTGACCTCACCTAAATGTGATTTTAGCTCACAGAACTTTGAACTGCACTTGTGCTGCACCACAACACAAAAACAGAGTCCTTAGTTGTAACAGGTTGTCACCTTATACTGACTTTTTATCCCGCCATAAAACTTCTCAAAATGAACAACAGCCAGAGTGCTAATTTGCTGGTTAGCTTGCAGCAAACTCACCTGAACGTTCGATAAAGACGCAGTTTGGGTCGGGAGCTCTGTGGCTGTTGCGTAACTCTCTGGAGTCCCTCCTCACTGTCAGCTTTCCTTTTTTTCACTCTCTACTTTTATAAAGCGGTAACTTTGTTTTCCAAACGTTCCTGTAGAAGAGCTTCCGGTTAGAGGCTGCCATTGTGACTGTCTTTGTATCGCTCTCTCAAGTACACCTCTGGCGTGCATTGATGGATTACAATAAAACCACGGGAGTGACTCCTCAAATGTTGTTATACCTGTCTGGTGACTTCAATAGACCCCAGTATCACAAAGAGTGTGTAGATGTGAGAAGAACACGTGCGTGAACAGACGAAGGTCACGTCATGGAGGTCGTGTGACAAACCTCGCTAATTCATGAGGCTTGACAGGTGGGTTGATGGTTTCAGTTTGGGAGGTGACGCAGTCTCTTTGAAGTTTTTTTTTTTTTTTTTTTCTTTTACTATCGCTAGCCATATGGTTTTCCACATGGTTTAATTTTCCAAAAGCACGTGACACGGATACGCCTCACGAGACAAAGATGTGACACTAGTGAACGGGCGCGGGTATTGCTGCTACAAAAGCACAAGTCTTTTTACAGGTAAAATTTCCAACTCAGGAAGCCTGAAGGTCTCAAAAACACTAAATCTCCTGGAAATCATTGGCATTCAGCTGCTGTGGTCACGGCTGGAGAAAAGAAAGCGGTGCCATGACTTTCATATAAGCTGACAGATGCACTAAAAAGAGGAACTGTTTGGCTGGAAAACTTCCACAAAAGGGCCGGACATGCTACATCCATCCATTCAGTGAGAACGTAAAACCTTAACATCCGCGAAACAATAACACTGGTACGTTACAAGCTGATGTGTGCAAGATAAGAAAGAATTAACGTGAAATATATTAGTTTGCGCTGAGAAATGTTAATGAATTTAGAAAATAACACATTTTTCTGACATGTATAGCAAAATGATTATAAAAATGTCATGATTACAAAAAACACTATAAATGTTGGTTATTGTTAACAACACCATCTGACAATGGTTTAAGCATTATGATTTTATATACGGATTAATCTGCCTCATGTCAATGTTGGTATGTGTCATGCCACTGCAACCAATGGTGCATTTCACCTTTCTTGGCTCAATGTGTGCACATGTATTTTAGACTGTCTCTGAGCATGCCCATACCGTGGGAATACACGTGTATTTGTGTGTGTGTGTGTGTGTGTGTGTGTGTGTGTGTGTGTGTGTGTGTGTGTGTGTGTGTGTGTGTGTGTGTGTGTGTGTGTGTGTGTGTGTGTGTGTGTGTGTGTGTGTGTGTGTGTGTGTGTGTGTAATGAAGCAAGGGCAATGGCCCAACAGGAGTGAGACAAACAGTGGGCAAAGTAAAGAAGGGAAAGATGAAACATGTGTCTGGTCAGCACTCGGCCTGCCATCAGACAGCAGCTGATTTCACCTTGGAATGTCGGACACACAAACACACACACATTTAAAAAGGGCATTGTGGCTCAAGTAAAGCAACAGCCTCAGACATACTTCACATAGTGAAACTGTAGACAAAATCACTTAAACATTCCAACACAACAAAATATAAGATCTGTGCTGAGAAAGTAAACAAAGAAATGACTTACACTTCTTTTGTCTTTTATGTCGTTCCTCTAAAACCTGCTGTAACGCTCCTATGGCTCTGTAAAAAGCAGTCCCCTGCAGGTGTTTACTTCTGTACCCAAGGTCAGACTTTTCAATAAAGTATTCTGCCATGTGGTAGATGGTATCGACAGCAGGGGAGAAAAATAGGCTCACTATGGACAGTGACAGTGGATCCCCAGGGCAGGTGAGGCTGGACGCAAAGTGCACTTCACCTATTGTGCAGCAGTGTGTGGAAAAAGTTCTGTCAAAGTCATTTTCAGAAGGAAAATTTACATCAGAATAAACTATATTCACAGTATATTATACTTTTTTGTTTGAATGTTTATGAAAGTAGATCTGTTATGTTTAACTTGGATGAGGATCCAGATGCAGATCACAGAAAGAGGAGTAAAAGTTGTTTTAGGGGAGGGAGTGATGGTCGGAGCTGGTGAGAGCAGAGTGGCCAGGAAGGGAAGGCTGGTGGTTGACGCGAGTGGTGATGAGGCTGATGGAGTGAAGCCGACAGGCCTGGCGAAGCAGGTGAAGGCGATAAGTTCCACCAGCTAAGCTCCCTTGAACAAGTTTTACTCGGGCAGACTCGACAATCTGCTGAACACTAGATGAATGACCGGTGTATTTATTGAGAGCGGCTGATGAGACGACCGGCTGCAGGAGAGTCGCCAGGGAGTCAGAAGAGGTGATCAACAGCAGGTGTGAAATTTGGGAGCGAGGGAACCTACTTTTGGCTTCCAACATTTCACATTCTATGTTTTGGGATGTAGCAAATTGTATTCTGCTGTCCTAAATAGTATCGTAGTATGGGTGCTAAAACGCACAGACACACACAGACAATGACAGACAGGAGATACTGTAATACCTCACCTGTTGCAGCCACCACTTGCAACAGGTGCGGTACCAATGAGCTACACATTCTTACCTTGGTTCCACTGAAGATTGTGTTTACCCCGTTAGGAAGCTGTGTTATCATGCAATTCTGCACTAATTTATTTCCCCTTTTAGCAATATTCTAACATTTTTGGAAATAGAATTGTTCAAGTTCAAATGTAGTTGTAGTTTAAGTTTTTTTTATTTTGCACATTTAAAAAAAATATATATATGTATATATATATATATTAATAGAATGACAGTGATAAACAGTGCAGTAAGAGGCAGATTTTATTTGAAGCCGCAACCTAAGTCAAGTTACTTTTTCACAAAGTTATAAAAAAAAAACATAATTAACATATAGGAGTTGCCACTGTCACATCTGTGTTAGATATATGGCGAGTAGCTGGTTAGCTTAACTTTGTACAAATACTAGAAAATAAGCTTAAAAATGTGCCTGGTTCTGTCCAAAGGTGACCGCCACCTGTAAAGTACACCAATCAACACAACCCATCTCATTCGTTTTATTTGTACAAATAGAGGCATCCTTGGGCGCAATAGAGTCTCCACTTGGCAAGAGCTTTTAGCCAAGAAATACTTGAGCACTTAACCCCGATAAAATGAGAAACTGTCCTTTCCACACTTGGATTTTTGCACAATGAAATAACACAATATATAAAGCGTTAATTATTGAGCTTTAGAGTTGCTGGCAGGCAGATTCTATAACCTTTGGATAGATGTCATCCCTGTCTCCAATTTATATGCTTAACAAAGGTAAATCGGCTGCAGGGAGTGGTTTCATATTTAGAGTGGTATCAGTCCTCATGATTAGCTCTTGGCAAGACATGATTAACTATTCATTTCCAAACTATTCATTTTGAAATGATTTGTGACATCCTTTCCATAGTTATAAGCCACAGTAACTTCAGCAGTGGTTGCAGGTCACCTGCCAGCAGGAAGAGGACGAAACTTTAAAATAGAAAAGAGAAACGACATTTCAGTCGTGATTGCTCTGTTGAATTTGGAGCGTTTGAATCTGTATTCTTTATTTTAATCAAAAACAGTGGTTTACTGCCATATAAGTAAGAATGCACAGTGATCCACACTCACATCCTCTTGTTGTCCCAAAAGACACATTTTAAGCAGTTTTCTTCTGAAATGCAGCCACCTGTGTGCCGTGTTGCCACAGTTCTGGGATAAACATTCATTTGTCTAAATTATATTTTATTATTTCTTGTATGAGTGCATATCCTTCAACCAGGAGGAGTTAAGAACGCTGCTAACATACTGTAGAGACATATGTCTGGCATGTGTTGGCCAGACTTAACATAAAACCATTCCTTCACAAACTGCACAAGCATTTTGGCTCAGTACATTTAATCACATGGCAGTCACTAGCTAATGTTTAAACATTATTTTTTCCTTGGCCCAACGGCAGATGATCCTCGAGCTCTGCAGGGGCACTGTTTGGTTCATTCAGTGAATGAAATCTCAGGCCTCAGCTCGCCTTATCACATCTGAAATCGAAGAAGAGCCTCATTTTTACGAGTTGAGAAGAGAGATTCTGATACAGTGATAATACGAAAAGACACAGACAATGATTGACAGTCCTGAAAGTAGTCTTTCTCATGGGTAGAGGAAAAAGAGAGAAATAGACATAGACACAGTTGTTGCAAGAAAATGAGATAGAGAGGCGAATAAAGAGATTAATGGACACTGAAGCAAATAAAGAGACAAATCGCTCCCTGCGGTGAAAGCATTCATAAGGAGAAAGATTTTTCTCTGCAGGCAACTGGATGGGTCACGTTTAGTTTCATGTGCAGCGCGTTGCAAACTTTTTTCGCCATTGCCTTCGATTTTCTATTTCTTTCTCTGCGTCTCTCCTCGTCTGTATGCTTTTCTCACTCTCCATCAAACACACGGCCTTTCACAAAATGAATGATGAGATGAAGGACGGGCGGGCGTACAGCACTGAGAAAAGAGAACTCGGGGCAGATGGGAGGGAGGGGACGGGGAGCAGGGGAGCAGGGGAGGTGCTGTGGAGCCGGTGTCATGTCTTTTTTTGGGGACAGGACAGCGAGTATAAATAGGTGGTCACTGTGAGTGCAGATTGTGCCACGCATACACCTAAATACTATTCTTACACATACATACTGCAGCAGACGGAGGTTATGGGTGAGCCACTGTACATGGTGTGACCTAGTTGGTGGAAAGTAGGCTAGAAAGAACGAACAGAGAACACACACACACAAACACACACACACACACACACAAACTAACTGAGTCGGCCCGAGGCTTGACGTCAGCAGTTTGCTTGTTTTTAAGCACCGTGTGGACTGATCTCTGAGGGAAAAACTTCAGTTTACATTAGTAATATGTTTTTCTGGCAAGATACAGAGCTGTCAAATTGCGTTTTAAGCTGCACCTCATAACCAGTACGACTAAGCCTGTGTCTTCTGTGGAGCTTTCTATTGTTTGACAAAATAATCCTGGAGCTCAAGAGTTAAGAATTTAACCAGACTGCATGTGTTACAGGCTGCAGGTGTGCAGTTTGAGGAGGCAGAGGATGGTAGAAAGATGCCACTTGAGTTATAGGAAGTGTAGAACCCGGAGTTTTGGGTGATTTAAAAAAAAAAAAAAAAATTATGTGATCAACTCATCTCGACCTCTGCTGCTTTAATTTTGACCCTTCTTTGTTAAAATATGTCTCCGGTGGATCCCCAAATATTACAGAAGTGCAATAATATATTCCTTGAGTGGCTTGAGGTAATAATCTTGAAGATTTTCATTGAGATAAATGTCTCACTGACACTATATCACTGAATTAAGTAATACAATGATGATTGAGTCTGTGCTCCACTGATGAAAGCCCTTACAGTTGCAATATTATGAACTGAACGAATTAGGTTAGTTTTAGTCAAGTTCCGCCTGCGCCCAACTATTCACTGGTGATCGGAGCACGATCACCAGTGATCGATTTATGTCCAACCTTGAGCTTGATCTGCTCTGAGGTCATTTAATGTAGACAACGATAAGCACCTGAGATGAAGGCGGCAGCAATCTTTGTAGCCAGGTGCTGCAGTTGCTCTCCACCGACTGCACAGCCCTAGTGCATGATGGGAAACACCTGACTCTCACCTGATATAACAGCTGATTGGTTTAGATGTCGGCTAAACAATATAATGTTCTGTAGAAACATTTGCTTTTTGTTGAATTGGAGAGATTTTGAAGATTTATTGTGTTGATGGTTGATGGTGACATTGATCCGTCAGAGAGACTGAGTAGATTCAGATTCCAGATCAATACATCACAGTTTAGTCTGTTGTATATGAACACTGGACTGATTAAATTAATTCAAGTATTTGACAACATCAAAACTTTTAGTTTGACGTGAGAATTCTTCAAATACCATCTGTATGTGCGTGAAGCCCGGACAGTCTTCTAAATTATCAACAGTGAAAGCTATTTTGTTGTACCCTTTGTCTTTGTAGTTAACTATTTATTGAGGTTTTAAATTTGTTGTTGTAGTTGGAGAAGGACAGGTCTGCTGAGCTCATTTTTCTATCGCAACAAACTGATATGATGCTTATTGACATGAAAATTACAGTTTACTGCAGCTTGCACCATGAACAGAGATCACAGATCGCCTGTACAGCATTTTAGACGGCTATCCTATTATAATTTAACCAGGTTATAGACAGAAATTTTATTAAGTCTGAATGAGAACTAACAGGATGTGTTGTTGTGACTTCCTGTCCGAATTGACTGCAACTTTTTGTCTCCGTCCCCACTGTCTTCAGCTTTCCAGGCGAGGTCCAGTTCATCTGAAATGTGCCTGATATCACGGCAAACAGTTAAGTGACGCATTTTCTATTCGTCAGTGTTGTTTGTTACCAGAGAGGGAAGATGGCGCTAACACAAGCTCACTGTTCCTAAATAACTTTGTTTTGTTTTGTTTTCATGTGTAATGGTGACCTCGAAGTGCTACTCAGGTGTAGCTCAGGTACCAACTCAACTGATGTCACACGTATTTGGATCTATGGGAAATTAAGTCAGAAAACACAGCTGCAATTACCTCTTATCACCACAGGGGCTGCCAAAGACAACAAAACGGCTGCAACAGCTGCAAGTTGTTTTTTGTAGCTTTGATTTGATTTTCTTTTTATTTGTTTGGTTTTTTATAGAACAACATTCATTCGGAGTCATGTTTGAACCTGCCTGGCGGATGTAAGTCCAATATTCACTCTCCTTTTAGCTAAATACTCCACGATGTCCACCAGGTAAGATAATGAGCTCCAGGAGGTTGAAAAGGTCCAGCTGATAATGCTCTACTAGCAACACCTTCTCCATTAAATATTGATTATAATAAATAATTTGTGCGCAGCTTCAATTCATGAAGACTTGTTGCAGAAAAGAAAAGCGAGCTCAGACTGCGCTGACACCTGAAAGAGGTTGTGTGTAGTTTGTCGGATATTCTCCAGCAAATCTGAAGATTTAGAAAAGCTAAATGCTTCCCTGTGTCTTGCAGACTTTATCTCTCTCTCTGCTCCTTGTCTTGGTCTACCTGGCTGTCAGGTTGACTCGCCCCCCTGTCCCAGCAGACGGCCTGCTGTTGATTTGTCAGTCTAGCTGTGCATTTGGCTGGTGAGCCGTTTGCCTTTCGGGCTGCCAGTTTGTCTGTCCAGATTGCTATCCTTGTCTTTCACTGTTTCACTCTTCCAGAAAAACTCACACTCACTCACCCACACATACACACACACACACACACACACACACACACACACACACACACACACACACACACACACACACACACACACACACACACACACACACACACACACACACGCACACACACTGACAGTTTTTTATTTTTTTATTTAGTCTCAGTCTGGTTGGACAGCCGACCTTGAAGAAGCCCTTTGATTTTGACCACACCAGTATTTCTGCTCCATTGGGGACTTTGATTCAGAGGGCTTTTTTTTTTTTTTTGTCCCCCCACTGATGCACTGTAGTCACTCTTTCCTGCCTTACTGCAGTGCTTCCCTCCTACTCTTCAGAGAAACAGTGACACAGAGTGCCATCTACTGGTCAAAATGCAGTACTGCACCCCTGCTGTCTTCACATGGACTCCTTAAACCTGACCAGTAAACAGTTAAGAGTCCTATTGTCATTCTCATTCATAATGGAGGCTGAATGGCAACTTTTTTTTTGTCAAGAAAAAGCTTACTGTGATAACATCTCTTTGTACATGAAAATCAAACACCTGCTGATATCAAATCACAACAGTATTGCTACCAAGTGCCCAGCTGTCATTTTAAGTATTTTTCAGAATTATTTTTAAAATGAACCACAGGAGGACTTTGTGGTAACAAAAAGCAATCAAACCACATGTTGCCACGTCTTTTGTAATCTCATTTTTCACCACATAATGTTTCCAAGTGATGTGAACATACCGCAGGCAATTGGTGGGAAAAGCAAATGAGAGTGCTTGTTGAAACTTTGACACACGCGGTGAGTCAGATAATTTAAGGAAGTGCCGAGTCATGCGCTGGGGGGCCAACACAGCCACTGCCTCAAACAGCTGCATTGGACGGCAGCAAGAATCTGAATGACCTCTGGGTGACAAAGGCCACAGCAGGGATATGAACCCCAATGAACCCTCTTGAGCCGTAATGAATATTGATCTGTTTGCACAGACTGGTGCCGCAGCTGCATAACAGTATCCATTCACGGAGCTGGGAGGGGTGCGGCGTCTCGTTCAAGGACACTTCAACAGAGCAGATGTTTGCTCTCATGGGACTGACTTGAACCAAAAAGCCATCGGGTGAAAACATTCCACCCTGCTGCCTGATGAAGAGGAGCGGATCGCTGCCTCCAGCCGAAGAGGAAAGATACAGCTGTTCAGTTTGGGTTTCAGTTTGCTTCAAAGGATCAAGGGCGCAATATTCTGCCAAATTCAGTCTCTTTTCAAATATGTCCGTCCTTTTTCTCATTCATGAGTCCTGCTGGTGAATTAGCGCAATTGAAAATGTGGTCGGGAGCCCCGCAGCAGCAGGATAACTTTTACTGGAGGGAGACAGGCAATTTGAATTTCATGGGAAGAATTCACAATTTTGTATTTATTTTTTCAGTTTAATGTGGACCGAACAGTGTGATATGTGTAGAATCAATCAATTTGGGACAAATAACCAGTAATATTCAGCACACTCTCATATCAAATACCATCTGGATCTATATTAGCTAGAAAGATGTTGCAAAATAATTATAAACTTGCAACAAACGTTACAAATTTGTTTGGCTGATGTGCTGGTCATTTCCAAAAAGAGACACACCAGTCCCAAGAGATTTTGTGGCATCATACCATAATAGAATATTTAGCGAATATGAATTAATATGCCTGCAACTGTTTTGATAAACTTACAGTAAGTGCAGAGTAGTGTCAGATGTATTTTGCATTAGGAGTGTGGAGAGGGCTGCTTCTGGACAGCAGAAATGACTATTGAGCTCACTGGAGGTGTTGTGAGCCTAATTAGATGAAACATCTGTGATGGAAGGATAACGCCACACACACAACCTCAACTATGTAACACTGAGAAGGGGTAGGTTGTACATATGGCTCTGTGTGCTCTGTTGGATACGTTTGGTGTGCTCTATAGCGGTTACATGGGGTTTAAAACATCCCTGTTTGACACTGTGATTGCTCACTTTTGAAGTGCTGCAACAACAACTCAAGTGTTGCGGCAAATAGATTCATGCATATCACCGTGTCTAAATAAATATCAGCATTATTATGCTATAATTCTCATTTTGCCTAAGTTGTTTGAAGAGGACTCGCCAAAAGAAAGTCCACATAGTTAAATTGTAAAATTTTGTTTTAAAAGTTGGCATAGCATAACGAAAAGCATACCGTACATTAACTGGAAGGTTATACAGTAGCAAATGTGAAGATGTGCGCAAGAAACCATCCACACATATTTTCAGGGTCATTTATTTGTTGTTTGTGTTTATTCACCAAACCTCTACAGCTGGACAGATTGTGTGCTGGACACTGAATCTAAAGTGGTTCCGCTCCATCCTCAGACAGCTCCAGTTACTACAACTCCACATGAGAATCTTTTTTTTATTATTATTATTATTATTGCATCACTAGGAAGTCATATTTGTTCTGTGGAAACATGTTGTGAGATTCAAATTGCACCCTTTACAGAATAAACACAAGTTTCTCATGTTTTCCACATGGGACACAAGCGATCACATGTATGACACATGCTTACTCCATGTTACAACATATGATGGAACAATGGATCCTAAATGGGCTTCACACACGAAACCATGAAAATGTTCCATAACCACGTTTCCCATGGGCAAAATACATTTCACGTGCACAATCACAAGGTCACATGCGTTTTTTGCACGTGAAATGCATGTTTTCTTTTTGTAAGGAGCATCTGTTTACCCTCTCATGCCTTAACAAGTATGACTGCATTTCCACTATTGTCTATTTTTTGTCTCTTCCATGCCTGCAAAACCAAACAGATTCGTGCAAAATCCGATGTGATAAAGCGCACTGTACTTCACTAAGTGATGTAATGGCACACTTAAGCAGCAGTTTAAAACATCCCAATGAGTCAAATTTGGGCAGTGAAATGGAAGAGTTCCCGATTGTTTGGCTGCTTCAAGTCCTCACGTCTTTTGCATTTTATTCTACATTTATATTTTAGGTGTTTTGCAGAAGCTCTTATCCAGTGAGGTTTACATGCGCAGGCAAAGGAAGGGCTTAGATTTGTACCATATTGACAGCGCACAGGGTGGTCAAAAAAAAGAAGCAAAGTAAAGCTTGTTTTCAGTGCTCTTAATGTGTAAGTGGTAGAAGCTTCATGTGCAAAAAGACAAAGAGGGGGAAAAAAAGACATATTTTAGAGGGAGAAATGAGACTCAGGGAAGGGAGTTGAATAAACTGAATTTTTATACGGCAGCTTGGAGGGACACAAAAGGACAGCAAATGTTTTAATATGTTGTTGTTTGCAATAAACTTGACAAAGCAGAGATATGTGTGCTTTATAGATAATTAAAACACTAAAAACAACAAATCCAATTATGTGAATTGGATTTAAAGAGGAAAAAATTGGCAAATTACAAATGAATTAAAAAAAAACCTGTCTGTTGGAATTATTTAATAGATAACATCTCTCCTCAGAAAGGGCGCCGCAAGGCCTTTGGGCACAGACAGCAGAGACACAATCCCCTCAGGATATCCGGATGGACTTCAGTACGGCTGGGAGGGATGATGAGCAGGAATGATCGGGGGTGGGTGGTCTCTGCCTAAGGATTTGCCTGAGCTGTGATGTGACAGAAAGGCAAAGAGCACATTAAACACCCAAACAGAGAGACTATAAAAAAAATTAAAAAAAAGACCTGGACACCAGAGAACAGAGGAAGAAACAGGTGTTATATTTTCAGCATGATGTGAGAAGAACGCGTTCACTCTTTGTCAATCTCTGCGATAAACACACACATTCGCACACTTTATTTCTGCTTTAAAGAACAAACATGTTACACACACGTCATGCCTCTGCTTAGTGAAACCACTCACTGGTGCAGAAACCCCTCTGACTGACTGACTGACTGACTGACTGACTGACTG
This sequence comes from Brachyistius frenatus, assembly GCF_029030835.1. Taxonomy (NCBI): domain Eukaryota; kingdom Metazoa; phylum Chordata; class Actinopteri; family Embiotocidae; genus Brachyistius; species Brachyistius frenatus. Next base: position 1,202,753 of record NW_027210687.1, read on the forward strand.
TGTGTGTGTGTGTGTGTGTGTGTGTGTGTGTGTGTGTGTGTGTGTGTGTGTGTGTGTGTGTGTGTGTGTGTGTGTGTGTGTGTGTGTGTGTGTGTGTGTGTGTGTGTGTGTGTGTGTGTGTGTGTTTGTTTCCTTCTGGCAGAACGAGACAACAAGCCTGTTGTGTTTCTTCCCCCGCTCCTCCATCGCAGTGAAACACTCCAGCACACACTAAAGAGGCACATAAGAAAATTAGGAGCTTTTGATCAAATTCACTGCAAAGATGGTGAGGCAGTTTCTATCTATTTCTTCAAGTGAATTTGATGCCAGACCTGTCAATCTGTTGGTACTAATCACTGATTAAGTATTAATCCAGAATGTAGTTCCCATGTGATGCTGCACAGATCAGTGTTGAGGTCACTTTAGAGCAGCAAGCAGGTGTACTTGTTAGTTGCCAAGAGGTACATGGACGGATTGTAGCTCAATTTATTGGGGAGATATGCAGAAATTGTGGTTTAATTTTAAAATATATACCAAAAGTGTGTGTTTATTGTCAGCAGAGAAGTGTAAAGTTAGCTCAAAGCAGGGGATGGAGGAAGTATTCAGATCTTTTACTTAAGTAAAAGTATTAGGTGGTTCTAGTACTTTTATTGTGAAAATACTCCACTACAAGTAAAAGTATGTAAGTAACAACAAAATATACATTTCTAAAGTAAAAGTTCTGATTGTGCAGTGAAATTCTCTGTCAGTTTCATCTATTATATATTACACATTTGGATTAATATTTCTGCTGCATTAAAGAGGCAATCTTTAAGACGTATAGTTTAAAACTAATGGACTAAATGGAATCAAAAATGGACTGAACCGCTCCACAGTATGTGTAGCAGTGTTGATGTTTTGTCTTGCAGTGATATCTGCTGTAGTTAGCAGGCGGTCCGGTCGAGCTGACGAGTCCAAGGTTGAATTTCTTTACATTGTACACCTCTGTCTAACATTACTGTGAGCGTTAATGTGTTTAGTTTTCTGTTAATACGTGGTTGAGAGCAGTTATCATGGCTGAGATTATCAGGTCAATTAGCTCGTCCTCTAGCTACCAAACCGAGGTACAACTGGAATTTTATGTACCAACAAACCAGGGATACTGACCTCGTTTGGACAATTCAAAACAGAGCAGCTTCACAACACAAATAATACTGAAAAACATTCCTAAAGCAGTCGATATTTGGTTTTAATGGCTTTTTTTTTTAAATTTGTTAACATAAACGTACTAAAAAAAAAGTGGGATAAGCGAGCTATAACGTAGACTACAGCCTGAAGTGATCACCATTTTGTATCTATCCATCACTGGGTGGATACAGTCTAACTTTACAATTATCGGGTATACAAAAAACTACTGACTAAATCTGTCCCCTATCAGATCCTCCAGCCTGCTCTGACACTCATCACGCCTAAACCTGACCAACCTGACCCACACAGTCAGTCACAGAATCTGACAGGTCACAGATTTGACTGTCACACCAACCTGAGGGTAGATTACCTGGATGCTACAGTGACTCACTATCGCCTCCTAATTTACAATTCTTAAAAAAATACACCTTTATTCTGTAGGTTGCATGTTACTGCTATTTATGTTTAAGGGTAAGCCAATTTCCACTGCTTTATACAGTACTGTTAGTTATTTTAATATACAGCAATGCATCATGTTCCAGAGGATAAGAGTCAACTTGGCATGAGCTCAAATAAACAGTCCTGTTTTCAGCTTAGTGATGATGCATTTTCCAGATAAACTAAGTGGGTTGCTAAATGGCCTATTTAGCTCCAGAAGTTGAAGAATTAGCTCAGATGTAATCCTTCAGTTGATCAGAAACATTCAAAATCTTCACATTTGGAGATACATAGTTTCCACTGGACAGGAAAGTTATGGACAATTTGAATCTTAACTAACTAAAGCTATAAGACAAATGTAGTGGAGTAAAAAGTATTACATTTTGGGATATAGTGGAGTACAAGTATAAAACTGCAAGAAATGGAAATTGAATTTGTACTTAAGTATAACACTTGAGTAAATTTACTCAGTTACTTTTCACCACTGGCTAAAAGTAATGAGAGAAATTTGAAATGTTCTATTTCTGCCACTCTAATTAGACTCAAACAAACTTAAACACTGACCCTGAAACTATTTTTGTATATTGTTAAATGAAACCCAGTTTACAGTCTGTTTGGATGAAAACATTTGGAATATGACAGGTGGTGTTGATGATGGGTCACTTGGGACAATTTTGCCAGACTGGACTGGCTAAAAGTGGCCCAGAAACCACCCAGTTGCCCTAGAAGTTTTTTTTAACTTCAACTTCTCTGGAAAGTGGCCTACATCTGTACCCTAACAGATTTAAGATTCAGCAAATCTTACATCACAGAGCTCTGACCAAATGATAATTGGAACAGAAACACAAAGTTTCAACTTAGTTGTAATAAACTGAAATGACAGTTTGGTTTTGACAGTCATATCTTATTAATGATTGCATGTCAAACTAAGCCTGCCGAACTCAGTGCCCTGTCAATCTCAATCATGCTGCTTAGACAAGAGGGGATCTGGGAGAATGTAACCAAACTTTCGATTGGGGGAAACCATCCAAATGGTGAACCAGCTGAGCAGAAAACCAGCCAATCTGGCAACAATAACAAACAAAAAAGTTGGGAACCACTGCTGCACCGTGCCTGTCATTTATTTACAGATTTACTCTTAAAAAATATTGTATTTGGTGATGAATAAATGCATCTTTATAATGTTGGAAGTTCAAGGAAAAAACACAATTCAGTGACTTTAGAAACCCACTAAGGCTTCAGAATCCCATTTAAAGTGACAGGAGCCTGTCAGCTCCATGGCAACAAGATGATGATGGGCACCTGAGTGAAATATCATCCCTGTTTTCACCTAAAGTCCTTCAGTCATTAAGAAAGAGACAAGCGCCTGAAAAGCCTCACTGACACTACACAAATATAGGCTTTTTAAATTCATCAGACACACTGCTGACCAGTGGACTGGGCCTCACTCTCCTACTGGTACAATAACAATTGCAATTTAAGCAGCAAACATTCTTGAACCTCTAATCTCCCAATCAATATGTATGACTTTCTGTAAGCTGTCATACCCCGAGAAATATTTATAAAAAGAGGTCTTCTCGGGACCGGTCTGTAAATGAGTTTGCTGTTGGCTCGATCAGCTTTCATCACGTCTGATTTTTATCTCATCACACGTCTGTCTGTCTCAACCCATCCAGTGTCAGCAGGGTGTCACACTCAGAGGCTGAGCGAAAGAGACGAGGGAGCCAGGGACTGAGACAAATATAGAGCGACAAGGAGAAGGAGATTAAAATGACAAAAGGATTAATTAGTGTGTTCTTTTTTTGTTATGTATAAGTTCACAGATCACATTGCCGCTGAGTAGCCATCAACACCTTCAACCTGTTAGTTTAACACTCAATAGCCAAATAGGGAAATATCGTCACTTTTAAAGAGGGTAAAGGTTATCAATTGAAGCAATCAGTTCCTCAGTGTGTGCTATATTGACCGTGACAGCTCAGTTTTTCTGAGTGCTGTCTGACGCGTGTCAGCAGTGCCTACATGTCCCAGGATGCATTGTGCTTTAGCTTCTGACACCTCACTACAAATCCTTCAGTTCCTTCTACGAAGTCTCTCCTCTCATAGCAGCCATCCGTCAGGAAGCTACTAGTACTGGTCATACTGTAATGTCGGCAGCTGTTCTAAACGCAAACGATGCAATGTCTAAAGAAAACTGTTTGTCCATTGTTTGTCCATGAATCACCACCGTAGCCTACATTTTAGGGTCCAAAACACAGGTGACAAAATTACTCACTGAATCTTCGTCTGCCTTCTCAGCCCTGCTGCTTTAGGTTGTTATGTATCTACAATATCCTAAAGTAGGTCACAAGCACACCTCTGTCCAGATGGGTGATAAAAGTTTAATGCAGTAACGCACACATGGGATGTCCTGGGTTTGGTGTCGGCGACAGCATTTAGCAAAACCTGGCCACTCTGAAACTCAGAAGAAGGATTCAGTGAGCTGGACACATACAGTAGCTCGATTGTTACTCAGGATATTTAGAGAAAGAATACTATTCGCTGGGTGCCATTTAACTTCCTGTCCCACGCCACGTACACACACACACACACACACACACACACACACACACACACACACACACACACACACACACACACACACACACACTGAGTCTTTCATGCCATAAACTCAGGCTCGACAAATGCCATCAAACTTTGATGACTCTCATGCTTGACAAAGCTGATGAGAAGTATGTGCTTAACTTCCTTTTTGAGTTGAAGACTGTTCTTTGCTCTGCACGTCCAACATCAAACTTCCTTGGTCTGGTAACAAAGCTAGCAATTGATTGTTGACCCGAGGACGACCATCAGCTCCATGCTTCGCTCTCCAATCGCTCTGCATTGCTTTAGTAGACTTATGACATGCTAGCTTTACCTTGCAGAGTGTGCACTTCATTTTTTTTTTTTTTTTTGTTTTTTTGTGAGTTCCACACATGTTGGGATGATTTTTGTAGTTTTTGCATGTTTCTGTTCTGTTTATTGTTACATCTAATCTCACAGCACCAGTCATGTTTTACCTGACAAAGACCTTCTTCTCCTTTTGTTGTTCAGTAGCGGTTTGCCAACAGCTTTTAGGTTCATTACTGCCACCTTCAGGCAGAAGTAACACATTACTACCAGGGAAACAAGATGATAGACTCATTAACTATTCAAATAGTGTGTGTGTGTGTGTGTGTGTGTGTGTGTGTGTGTGTGTGTGTGTGTGTGTGTGTGTGTGTGTGTGTGTGTGTGTGTGTGTGTGTGTGTGTGTGTGTGTGTGTGTGTGTGTGTGTGTGTGTGTGTGTGGTAAAAGGACCAGTGTGATTGTCAAATGGTTCTGTAGCTTTGAAAAAAACAGATATCCAAGTTAAGTCACAGGGAGATGATGTGAGACAACAGGTTTAAATATGTTCATATAACCATCACTTCTCATTGATATATTTGATATATATTTTGATATATTTGAATTTTGTTTCGTTTTTTTTCTTAGTCACAGATCTTCAACACATTCCTCATTGACTGGAGTACACCGAGCATTCAAGTCAGCGGATAATGAATATTGTTTATCGGCTGAATGCAACTCAACAAAGTAAACTATTACTTGGATCCTGAAGTTGAGAACCCCCCCCCCCACCCCATCCACCCCCCACTCTTCTCACTCTGTCAATTTCTATCTCTATGCACCTTTGTTTAGGCAATTAGAGAAATGTGCAGAAGTGCACTTTCCTCTCAGTAAGGACTTGACTCAAGTCCTGCTCTGTTTGTTCCCAGAGGTCAAACTTAGTGGGGAAAGAAAGGAGACAGAGATAGAGCGAGAGCGAGAAAGAGAGAGAGTGTGCTTGTTTGTGAGGTAAACTTGTGCCCTCCTTTTAGAGTCGCAGTCTCAAAGTGCTGGCTTGGCTTTTCTGGAGGAGGGAAAGAGTGAAGAGGCGCAAAAGGAGCAAGAGGACAGAGAACTACTTTACCCAATGCTCAGAGAAGCAGGGGTCAGTCAGCTATGACTGCCTCCCCCGCCCTGACCTTGTTATTACTTCCTCCCGTCTCTGTCTGCATTAGTCAGACACTTTTAACCCTGACGGACTAATAAGTAAGTGTGGGAGTTGATGTCAGCCCGAGGTTTAAGTATAGCCGGCCGCGTTCAAGCTAATCAGGTCGGAAACGATCCCCAACAAGGCCACCACTGCAGCAGAAACAAGTAATTAGAGATGGGAATAATAAACGTTCACGTGCACACACAGTACATACAATGCGGCGAAACCCACACAGCGCAAACTGGCACCCACCTGAACACAAGCGATTACTCTCCGAGGACGGAAAGAGCTAGTCCGTGCAGAACAGAGAGTTATTAGCAGAAACACTTGTTTAAACAAGGAGGAGGGGAATCATGGCATGAAGCGAGGGACCTGAGGAGAGAGAGACTCTGCATGCAATAACGCTGTTAATGGCGAGGAGAATATTAACAGGGTGTGGAGGCAGTCTCAAGGGCATATGCAAATTCAATCCAAAATGCATCTGTAGGTGGCGAGATGTGTTCCGTGCGCTTGCGTTTATGTGTTAGCGCCGGATTTCTGTAGAGTCAAGCTCCCTTTGCTTGACTGAGGTAAGCGTGATACGCGTTATTGTGCATGCCGGGTAATGAACCACCGTACGAACACTTTGTAGGCTGCCTTATTAAACGAGCCGACTCAGTTCATTCATTCACTGCTGATGTTACACTTAAGAAATTATGCATGAAGGAATATCTCTATCATTGAGATAGCTGCAATTTATTTGACGTTCATGTCGTTCGATGTACCATAACTGTCTTTTCTGAGGTATTTCGGAGTTGATTTCCCCGCCTGCTTGATAAACATTCAAATAGAGAGGTACGTAGGTTTGCAGTGTGCCCCTCAGCTCGCCTCAGCAACAACTTCCCCTCCTAATTTCCTAATTTGCAAAATGTTCTCATGGCTTGGTTCCCAGAACAAGAGGCTGAATTTCTCAATCAGATCCTTGTCTGGAAAATGATTAATACCCCTGGTGTACATCATGAAACACATCTGAGCAGTAATTCGGATAATACATTTACCTTCAACTCGGACAACCAGGATTCAGTCAAGGTTCAGTTTTATTATTTTACCATTCCTTACCACAAATTGTATCCTACCTCAACCAAAAGTTGATTTAAAGGTGACTGATGGACAAACAAATACACTTGCCATCTCGATAAATGATCTATTCTGGATGGTTTATTTGAGGTTTTGTGTGTACTGTTGGGCGGTTGTGCATGCGTCAGCAGAAGATAATGGAACACTTCCCTCATCTTTCTAGCAAAGGGAAGATAAGACTCAAAACAGTTTTTGATTGGAGGATTAAACTTTTATCAGTCTTCGCATGGGAGCCTCATTGCAGTCTCTTGATGATCAATAAATATTGATGGAGGGATCATCAATCATTTATTAAAGCCATGAGAAGTGACAGACAACGCTAAATCCCTCAGAAGTTAAAAAGAAATGCCATCATCTGCTGTCTCCCTTCTTCCAATGAGGGAACATTTGTGAAGGCTGTTTAGGATGTTTCAGTTTTGGTGAAAACAAAGGGATGAAGATATTTCAGAGGATAAAATGATACCACCATTTACTGCCCATTCTTTTCATTTTATGGCCAAACAAATTCCTCTCTTTGCAAGTTATATATATTTATACAGTGTGATTTATTTGAGTTTATCACCACAGAACTGTAGTTTGATCTGCATTGTTTGGCGATAAATCAGTCTCAAAAACCCTATTCGTGTATATATTTTTTTTCTGTTTATTATTCTGTTTCAACTGTTGATTAGAAGTCATTGCCTGGGCTTTTGTTTGTGTTCCAGTTGCTGTCATGAAGGGTTTTGTTTTTCATATTTTGGTTGAACTCTGTTGTGAGGAGAAGCCTTTTACAGTAATCACACAAAACCTCTTCATGCTGCAGCTAAACATGAGACGCTCTGAGGTTCAAAGAATGGTAGAAGCTCTACAAGTTTAAAATAATCTATATTACTTTTCTAGTGGCATATAAAACTTGATTTCTGTTGTTATATGCTCATATAAACAGTAAATGGAGAAGCTTTACATACTTCAAAGATGGCAGCTTTGTGTTTTTTATGTGATAAGTATATCTTCCTGTTTGAACGGTACATTTTGGCTTGATGTCAGCGGTGAGAGGTGAGGCAACATGTTGTTGCAGTTTGAAGGCAACATGTTGAAAGTTTGGTTACAACGTGTCTTTAGGTTGACAGGATCAACAACAACATCACAAACTGAGCCTTCTTTCATATAGTGGACTGCTGGTGTGGTATTAGTGTACATCTGTGCTGACAAATGGATCATCCTGTTGCTGTCAACACTGTGTCACTGTCTTTACACCCCAAAGCCTGCAGCCACCGTAGGGAGTTGACATATTTGTGTGTGTGTGTGTGTGTGTGTGTGTGTGTGTGTGTGTGTGTGTGTGTGTGTGTGTGTGCGTGTGTGTGTGTGTGTGTGTGTGTGTGTGTGTGTGTGTGTGTGTGTGTGTGTGTGTGTGTGTGTGTGTGTGTGTGTGTGTGTGTGTGTGTGTGTGTGTGTGTGTGTGTGTGTGTGTGTGTGTGTGTGTGTGTGTGTGTGTGTTAGAGAGAGTGAGGTAGAAAGATGAGTCTCTCCGAGGCATCCTCACCTTAAACAACCTTGAATCAAAGTGATGTAATTACACATAAGATTGATGCTGGATAGTGACAGTGTGAACTTTTACCTTGTGATTCCTTGTGCTCACTCTATTGTGGGCATGGATACATATCCATCTATAATCAGATGTATCTATTTAATGGAAATATAGAGAGTATTGCCAATTCTGGTTGCCAACTAAATGCCAGAGCCCACTTTCCTCTGGAGACAGCAGCAACACACAGCAGGTGAAACGGCATTACACTTTAAAATACACATAATAAATGACCCATAACTCATTGTATTCAGAACAGAAAGGTATACAAGATAAAAAGTCTAAAATGCATTTGTAAAGTTGATGGTTTAAAAAGAAAGTACATGCTAATGTAATGCAGACACACACACACATACACAATGACACTACAAAAGAAAAACAGAGCAGTGCAATGGAATATTCCCATCCACAGCAGCAAACTCCCAGGTTTTAATTTCCATCAACTCAATCCCGTGTGTGCTTTTCAACGACAGTTAGCGGTGTCGTAGATGGGAAAAGTAGTGAGGATGGTGTTTGGGATTTGGTGATTATTAAGAAGATGCTGAACATACAGGTCAACGGCAGAGTAGTGCATTATGCTGCGGGGCGATTTTAATTGATTTTATGCTTCAGTGTTTTGTACAGTTTAACCAAAAGTAGATATAAAGTGTAAATTAGAACGCTTAAGTGGTGCTGATGAGCAGACTTTATTGCCTTTGAGCTACGGCATTTCAAACAAAACAACCTCGCCCACAACCCCCTTAAACAGAGAGAGGGAGAGACCCATTCATGCTTTTCACAACTGGCTTTTTATTTAGATACGTTCTAAATGAGGTAAAATCCACAAGAGTAGATTAGACTATAATGAACTGAGACCCCCCCAAAAAAGGGATTGTTTCTCCTACACAGGTTATCTGCCTCTATTATTACAGTTTTGTATGTATAAGGCAACACTTTTCAGAAGCTAACAAAATCCTACCTGACAAGGGCACAAGCAAATAAAGGAAAATGACTCTTAACTGTTTCATACAGCAAAGGTTCAGTGTTAATACAGCTCGAAAGGTACTTGTAGAAGGTGTTATTGTTTCAGTCAGTATCTCAACAAACTTAATATATCAAGTAGGAAACATGTGCACTGACCTCAACTAATAATCTGACAATGCTCGGGGTTTATCTCTCCAATGACTCTGCATATAGTGGCACACGTATGATGTGCTAACTTTAGTTTGCAGTTTGCACCATACCTCGGATTTGGTCTTTTTTTTTTGAAGGAGTTCCACACGGATCTCTTTGACGGCTGTCGTAGTCTTTTAATGTCTCTTGGTTCGTATCGTGGCACATGTCGTCTTCTTCGTTTGTGGTGCATTACCGCCACCTTCTGCCACTACAACCAGGCGCTGGGGAAACAAATCTGGGAAAATGAGGGAAAACGACAAGACAATGGTTGGATTAGCTCGTATATTTATTTATAATTTAATGACTATTCAAATATTCAAAAATCGTAACCCAGCTCTACTTGGACAGCGCCGAGCTATCTGTTTCCTGTTTGTAGCCTTTAAGCTAAGCTATTCAGCTCGTTTCTGTTACATATTTATCGTGCGGTCAGGACAGCGGTATCAGTCTTCCTATTTTAGCAAGAAAGCAAAATGTATGGAAATATGAAAGTGTTCCTTTAAGATTTAAAAAAAAAAATGGTTTACTTGTTTTGTATATTTGTGGACATTTTAGCTCCTGCAGGAGACCCCTCCCTGTGAACAATTATAAAATGTAGTCTGATTTCTTGAGAACCTGTCACTTCCCTCAAGAAAAGTTTACACCCCATGGGACTATGAAGCCCAGAGCAGACCTCAGATGTACACAGCAGTCAGGGTAAAAAAAGTTGTTGGTGATGACATTGAACCTTGCCGGTACCACTGTCAGGGTTTGCGAGCTGATGTACAAAACACTACAATCAGACCATGAAGTCCTGCTACAACAGTGTGGCTGCTGTCAATGCTCGATTGATGACCTGAGCTTCTGTGTTTATCTGAGAAGAGATATGGACTGTGCTTTAGTGGTGTGTGTGTGTGTGTGTGTGTGTGTGTGTGTGTGTGTGTGTGTGTGTGTGTGTGTGTGTGTGTGTGTGTGTGTGCGTGCGTGCGTGCGTGTGTGTGTCTTTATGGAAAAGGTGCAGTCTTGGCTCTCAATCACAGCTTTTGAACCCCACAGTGGACTTAAGGTCTCAATTAATCACCATGACAACCAGGGGAGACAAAGGTGACCATATAGGGACGAGACCAGATAGAAAGACAGAGGCGTTGGCTTTTGTTTCCTCTGTCTATCCTTTTGATTGCCAAGGTCAAGGGTCTTTCTGTCTTTATTTCTATCCATGAACGAAAAACAATTTAAGAATGAGATTGGTTTTGCACTCTTAAGTGTTCCCTAAGAACTAATTATGAAATGCCTGGACGCTTCAACACGTAGTTAACTTTCAACATTGTTTTATTAGCCTTGCCAGTAACCCAGTATAGTTTTGGGATTAAGTTGCATTTGATCTAATGTTAGGTCCTGGAAGTAAGAGAGTAAAACAACAGAAAACTAGACAGATAGAGTTGTAGTTAAAAAAAAAAAAAAAAAAAAAGACTGAGACGGCGAGGCGGTTAGAGAGAGGAGGACAGGTGTTAATAACATGCCATGTGTAATACGCCTGTTAATGTTGAAGGCATTTGTGGAAATCTCATTTTACAGGCTGCAATTGAACCTCCTCCCTACAATTGCATGTATCAGCAATGTGTGAATCACTCTATTCTGTCTGTATATGAGTGGTTTCATTAAGTCCCTATTTTCACTGTGCAAGATGTGTCACTGTACAGTAGACTAAGTACTTATTGAGCAGAACTGCTAGGCTCTCTGCCTCTGTGGAAATTACTCATAAGGAACTATTTCTAGACCATTATGCAGAAGAAGCTCAACTGTCCACGGCTACAATAACTGAGTTCATTTACAAACCAAACTGTCAGTCCTTCCATTCAACTGCAGGCAGAGAGAGACGTGCAGTCAGTCGCTAGAGAGACACACTATCACACACTCATACAAAAACAAGATTAGTCAAGATCTCAGATTGTACGTGTGGTGAGAAAATGTTGATGCTGGTATAGCGGAGCTCAGACATCGTGGAGGCTCCCTCATCCAGACAGGACTGTGTTTTAGTGTCACTCTTACAGTCCAGTTTAAATGGGATAAAAGTTCACCATCACCAGTCTCCAAAATATAAAAAATAGGAGTGTATATGAACTCCCTTTTCATTCCTGTAGCGCCAAAAGTTGTTGTTTTGTCAAAGATGTTGGTGACAGAGGGATAGACACAAGGTGCTCTTTGGCGTCAGCATCGTTACCATGTGGGTCAAAGAAGGAGGTCATGTGATGAAAAAGAAAGAGTGACCAAGTCTGTGTAGTGAGCAGGTCAGGGACAATTGAATGGAGCAAAGCGAGGACTGTTACGGGGATGACCGGTGTTAAAGTCTGGGAAAATGCAAAAGTCAATTTGGGTTTCTTTTTAAGTAACGCAAGGTCCTTACATAACACGATGCAATTCATTTGCGTGACCTACGTAAAGGAACTTAAAAAGTGCTGTACAGATGGCACTTCAAACCAGACACTCACACCCTAATGCCCTAAAGTTGATTTTGGATCAATTTGACTAAAGAGATAGACAGACAGACAGACATCTTGTTATTGTCTCACAGCCCCTGACTTATTCCAGATACACCATCTGCTTTTAGCTGATGCTTAATGTCCGAAGTCATCAAACTACTCAATGCTTCCCTTTTAAAATGGCTGCACCTGAACACAACAAGGGAAACACAAGCAGCTTGACCTCAGCGTCGACACCAGCTGTCAGTTCGCTCTGTGCTGATCAACAGACTGAAACACCTGAACTAAATCTAATCACATTATATCTGGTTTATTCCGTGGCAGATGGTGTTGGCAGCCGTGTCATGCGATAGAGGTTCACGCATCCCTCACTGTTCAAGTTGCTCAGCAAACCAGGGGAAGGCGTTTGTGTGGTGACAAGGTCTGAAAACCGAATTACTCTCTAATTACTGTCCATGATTATATTTGAGTTTGATGTATTTGATATTGGGTGGTGTGTCAAAGATAAACTGATATTTAAAAAAAATGTTTAACTGGAAGAACGTGACTCCTGAAACTGATGTGATGCAATCTTCCAGCGACACATGTTGGAGTTATTGGCTGTGGAATCCCTCAGCATACTTACAGCTGCTTTGTCTTTAATTTCAGTCACAACAGGTTACTACAAATGTTTCACAATAAAAGCCTTGTTAAGAAATAAATGGTTTCTGTCTACTGAAACACTACGGGGCTTTTAATTTGAAACAGATACAGGAAGTGTTGAATTTGTATTATCACGTAATGCAGTGACTTTTAGAGGGCAAACAGTAAGAGATCAAAGTGAGGCCTCGAGTTGTGTGAATCAATCAATACGCCTTAAAAGTCAATATTACAACATTCCATTTGTTTTTATTGTCTCTCTTGAATGACATGTGCTTTAGAGATAATTGGATCGTCAAGCACTTAAAAAATGAAAATGAATTCACCTTGATCAAGAGAACTGAAAGCATCTTTTTAATCAGTCACTCTTAATAAACATATGCAGGTGGGATCATGCATCAGCTTTCCCGTGTGTGTGTGTGTGTGTGTGTGTGTGTGTGTGTGTGTGTGTGTGTGTGTGTGTGTGTGTGTGTGTGTGTGTGTGTGTGTGTGTGTGTGTGTGTGTGTGTGTGTGTGTGTGTGTGTGTGTGTGTGTGTGTGGTTTGCATATATGTCAGGTGCAGCACAGCAGAGGAAATTACAGCATAAATCATGATAAATCTCCTTCAAGGTTAATATCTATGAGGTGTAGGATCCTATACATCTCCACCATAATGAGCCATCAGCTACCACGCTCCAAAGACAAGAGCCGGGGCGAGGATCCGCTGTCAGCGCCACGATGCACGCATGTGTTCATGTATTTCTGCACTTGTGAGGACCGAATAGCCTCAGAAGGATGTGATTAGGATCGCACAGATTACTGCTGGGATGACACTGAGAAAAGTACTGCATCAATATCACTGTCGAAAGGTTGGTTGAGACACAACCGTATAGGAAACAAATTGAAACACATGCAGATAGAGTGCTGTGCCAGTTTGTCATTTTGACAGACAAATTGGATGAAAAGGGGAACATAAAAGATGACAAAACAGAAGAGAGTGAGTGAAGGAACTATAAAGACTTGTGATGGGAGCAGAGTGGATAAAGAAAATGTTTTTAAGTGTTTCTTGTTGGAGAAAAAAAAAAAAAGAAGAAGTGGGTTCATGCTTTGGTTCTCCGAAAGAAGAGGGAGAGACCGAATCTCTAATTAAGGATAAGAGACTTTTTCTGTCTCTCTCCTTTCTTTTGTGTGCCTCAGCAACTTTTGCAGCACTTCTTCTTTTTTTTTCTCATTTACTGCAGTGGCAAGCACATTCCCCCACTCTCTCTCTCTCTCTCTCTCTGTTCAGTGCCTGCAGCATGGGAGAGTGTTGTACAGCCTCCTATCAGGGCAGAAATGCACATAACCCACACACTTGCATTTGTAAATTCTGCATTTTTGGGCACGAATAAACATGCACATGTTTAACCATGTGTTAACACAGAAAAAGCCACAGACACACATATGCACAAAATGTTGCGCTGTGAAGCTCCCTGCTGGGCAACAGCAGGGGTGTTGGACTTTAAGATAACGTTGTTCCCTCTCTGATCTCAGCTAATGTGTTTGTTTCCGCAGAAAGATAAAGCAAAAAATGGGAGAAGCGGAGGGTAGGAAGGAGGAACTGAAGCAGATAAGGAGAGACACACACACACACACACACACACACACACACACACACACACACACACACACACACACACACACACACACACACACACACAAAACCAGCATTTAGAGTTAGACGGAGGGAGAGAGAGGAGGAGAAAGAGCAGGAGAAGAAACCAGAGTTGAGGTGGGAGAGGAGGGACACATTTGACAAGTCTGTGACGAAAAAGGAGATCAAATAAAAAGGCGTAGGAAGGAAGGAAGGCAGTCAGGTGAGGATAAGAGAAAAATTAGATGCAGCGATGCTGAGGAAGTCTTTGCGAGGAAACTATTAGCATTCACACCCCGATGCCTTCCCCTGATTCTCCCATCGCTTCCTCTATCTTGTCCATCAGTTTCCATCGAAGCCTTTAGGGTGAAAGATTCAGTTACACGCAAGTGTGCACACTCACAGTAATCACACACGCACACACACACACACACACACACACACACACACACACACACACACACACACACACACACACACACACACACACACACACACACACACACACACACACACACACACATATCAGTGTAATACAGTACATAATCATTTTGTCAAACAGGAAATGTGATGCAATTTCTTAGACAGATTTTATCAAATATATTTATCCAACTTTTTACAGGCCTGTATGAATCATAACTTCTCCATTAATGGGAAAATAGTCGTTCTGACTCCCCTCTTTCCTCTTTTTATTGTTTCAGGGACATTTCCATCCTCCAAACATACATCTCTTTAGGTTTCTGTTATGAAATACTTTTCTGCAATCCCATTAAAGATTCCTCCTTAACCAGATTTCTTTGACAAAATGGGCTTTTTTTTCTTTCTTTTTTTTAAATGGAATTACCAACACATGGCCTCGCTCCATGAAATCACTCTATGCATTTGTTTTGTTCTTGTGCTCCACTAAACAATTAGCTCTGCCTGGATGGAAGAACACAGCACTCGTTCTAATATGAGACATTAAGACACTCAGACGCTGTCTCACGGACGCTCTCATTTGTGTACGGTAATTATCCTAACGTCTCAAAATGGAAGCAGTGGTGACTGATTGATGCGCGCCCTGCACCTCTCATCTACATTTGATTTCAATAACAGCTCATTATATTGATGTTATTTTAAAGGGTATGAGATGACTGAACAAACAAGGCTTTTACAGTAATCAGCCTCTCCATTAAACTTTAGTTAAAAGAGCACTCCACCAAATTAGTGCTGCACTCCTGTAACATTGTTGGAGTCCTGATGGACAGTTCACAAGTGATGCAGCAATACACTGCATATTCCACACAATGAAGATTACATAATTGATGAAAAAAAAATGAGTGAAATTAACCTTTAACTGTCTTAATGCTGGGCAGACTGTGAGATGTCATAAGCAACACTTGCCCTTTTAAGTTTTGTGGATAAGAGCAAATGTCGCTATAATGATTTGTTTTACCGTTTTTTGTCTGTAAATATTGTTCCACATCATTGTCAGAACATAATTAGCGTCGTCAGTTTAATGTTGTCTGTCATTTTATTTATGCATGTGCACTGCTATTTTGTTCCCCTCTGCACGGCTTCATACCCCCAACAGGAGTGTTACAGAAGTCAAGCTTTATGTGCGCCTGTTTTTTCTCACTTCCTGATATGGTCATGATTCCATTTTTGTGCTTCTGGCAGACACGTTAAATGGTTTCTTTTTTGTCCATTTTGTGTTTTTGTTGTTATTTCTTAGTTTGTGCAGACAAAGTTAATACAGCTTGCTGTGATTTAATTATTAAAAAACCTTCTTACTTCAAATTATTTTGTAACTATTTCACATAAGGAACGCATCTCTTGTCCTGATTGAAAGACTGCGGGAGTAGATGTTGATGTCGTGATCATACAGCACATCACCGGGTGTTTCATTTTGAAAATTGACCAGATTCTCTTCATGACTTCATGCCCGGCCGATCTGCTCTGTTCAGCTTCTCGTAATCTCCGTCCGGCCCCCGTCAAAAATCGACTGTGTGCCTAGCTTTAGCCCCGCAGCGCAATCGTTGGGATATGCAGCATTGACTTGAATGGCAGAGATCAGCGCCGTTGTCCGTGTCTGTGATTAAACGTAGCTTTCTCAAGGTGAAACAAGGAATCAATTTTAAGTGTGCAAGTCTTCCACTCCTCATTGTATGTTTAAAAGTCCAGGAAGAAAGAAGAGTCAAAAACTGGTCCTTGCAGCTCATTTTGCAACATTTCTTCAGCTCTTCAGTTTTTGAATCCTGAGCTTTTGTTAGATCTTTGATGTCATGAATTTACCACGCACGCTCATCAACGGCAGACACAGGGTGAGGAATCAATCAAACTGTTGATTACTCTTGTTATTTGTTTTATTATTTTTCATATAAGATTGATTCTCTCTTTGCAAAGAATAGCTTCTATTTTATTATAGCAATAAATCTATAACTTTACCAAGCAGTATAAATTTATGGGAATGTCTCTTTGAGGCTCCCAGAGTTATTTTAATCATCTACAAAATGTGTCAACATGTGGCATGCTGTTATTTCACTGAATTAATTTATGAGCGGCGTAGCACTCCGCAAACAAATTAACACACGTACGTTCACATACTCGACACACTTATTTGTGTACAGGTGGTCTTAATTTCAACCACAAGTTAAAATTATACTAATAAACACAATTATACCTCCAAGAAACAATGACTGTTTCTGCTAATGATTGTTAATTGTATAATCAGATCAGTGTAATTAAGGAGAAGTGATAACAAGGTTAAATATTTATTAAATTAATTGCACATTTACAGCACGATTAACTGCTCTGAATGTGGAGGAGAGGAGAGGAGAGGAGAGGAGAGGAGAGGAGAGGAGAGGAGAGGAGAGGAGAGGAGAGGAGAGGAGAGGAGAGGAGAGGAGAGGAGAGGAGAGATAATCTTCAGCATATTGTTATATGACTGGTTGTTTAGCA
Organism: Brachyistius frenatus; assembly: GCF_029030835.1. Classification (NCBI taxonomy): domain Eukaryota; kingdom Metazoa; phylum Chordata; class Actinopteri; family Embiotocidae; genus Brachyistius; species Brachyistius frenatus. The sequence goes on from NW_027210687.1 coordinate 1,219,869, forward strand.
TGTAAGCTCAGCTAAAGTCGAAGCAAACTAAAGTTCAAAAGGCCGCCATCAAATTTGAATTGAACATTACCTCATCATATGTCAAGTTTACTGTCAAGTAGCCTCGGAAAAGCTACAAACTGCGAGGGAAAAGCATGAGAAATGTAAAGCAAAACGGTATTATATATCTCTGCGATAATGAGAAGAGAATGAAGTAGAAAAGAAAAGAAAAGAAAAGAAAAGAAAAGAAAAGAAAAGAAAAGAAAAGAAAAGAAAAGAAAAGAAAAGAAAAGAAAAGAAAAGAAAAGAAGAGAGGAGAGGAGAGGAGAGGAGAGGAGAGGAGAGGAGAGGAGAGGAGAGGAGAGGAGAGGAGAGGAGAGGAGAGGAGAGGAGAAGAAGAGGAGAGAAGAGAAGAGAGAAGAGAAGAGAAGAGAAGAGAAGAGAAGAGAAGAGAAGAGAAGAGAAGAGAAGAGAAGAGAAGAGAAGAGAAGAGAAGAGAAGATTAATAGGCTAAAAAGGTTGTAAGTGAAAAGGTTAGAGAGAGAGCCTGAGGAAAAATCAATAGACAGAATGTTGACATAACCTTCCACTCATCCTATATTAACCACACCCTCACGGCTTGTGTTTGGAGCAACAAACTCACACACACACACACACACACACACACACACACACACACACACACACACACACACACACACACACACACACACACACACACACACACACACACACACTCTCACAATGTCAAGTGCACTCTATAATGGATCATCCAAGAGTTCACAAGGGACTGATAGAGGTTAAGAGAGAATGTGTTTGGTGACTGCTGTGTGTGTGTGTGTGTGTGTGTGTGTGTGTGTGTGTGTGTGTGTGTGTGTGTGTGTGTGTGTGTGTGTGTGTGTGTGTGTGTGTGTGTGTGTGTGTGTGTGTGTGTGTGTGTGTGTTGTGGGTGCACTCGTTCTTTCTTCAGTTACTGTAAAATATAAGTATTGCTGTAGTCACAGTTGCTCCTCTGTCATCCCTCTGTCCATCTATCTACCTTTGTTTATTTTTGTATTTGTCCCCTTTGTTCTTGTTTCTCCCTTCCTTCTTTCATGCTCTCCTTTCTTTCATCCTTCTTGTTGTATTCCTCCCTTCCTCCCTTCAGTTAGTTTCCCCACCTCCTTTCTTTCCTTTCCTTTATTACACATTTTGATTAAATCACTTAAAGGCAACTGTCACATAAATCAATCTGTATTCACCCATGGCCTTGCCTTAACCTGAATATGTAATGCTTCGCTAAGGTTGATATATTATTAAGCAAGAGCATCACATGTTGCTTTTTCGTACAACATCTTACATTAAACTTGCATACATTAAATCATGTGTGCCTTCAGATTTCGCCCCTATTCACAAGTGGAGTTACGCATTCATGTGCACACTGATCCCAAAACTCCACAGTCATCGCTCAGCCAGCCGTCATTATGTCATACTCCCATGATGGTGGAGGAAATGTGATAATCGCTGTGTCAGCATAGTTCATGTGTATTCATCTGCCCATTATTTTGTCAATATATAATTTAAGACAAGAGCAGGAGCTGAAATCACAAGCAACAAAAGAACAAAATGTTTCCTTATGGCATGTCCCCCGACAATCACACTGTTTTACAACATTGTACACACAATATTGGCCTCCATACAGAAACATAGAATGAACTAGTGGAAGCATGTAAAGTGGCAGGAAGTACAGTCATGTGTATTTGCTTCTCTTTGAATCAGCACCAACAGATACATTTGATGCACTCAAATAAATGATAAATGAAGTTGACATTTTCATAATTCAAACAGAAAAACAGATCAGTCACATGGTAAAAGTAAGTACACCCCTTTATCACATCTTCAAATATGTATAATTAGAATCAGGGGTTCTAGATCAGGTGCCGATGATTAAAAGCTCCTTATTTTTATCTTTGCTATTGAAGTTTGTGTTGTCATCGTGCCAAGATCTAAAGAGCTCTCCAAGGCCTTCAGAAGAAAGGTTGCGGATGTCTTTGAGTCTGGCAAGGGATTTAAAAAGATCACAAAAATATTTGAAATAAATTATTCCACTGTAAAGAAAATCAGACACAAGTAGTATCGATTTCAAAAGGACTTTTCTACAATCACAAAGAGGTTTTGTCCTTCATGGCAGATTTGCCAGGAAAACAACTTCAAAAAGAACATTAGAGCAAAACTACAGTTTGTCTATGAACAAACAGGCAAAGACCAGGTCCTTTGGAATAATGTTCTCCGGACAGATGAATCAAAGAGCTCTATGGCCACAGTAACACATATTTGCTGCTAAACAAAGACATCTTCTCAGAAGAAGAACCTAAAATCCACTGTGGCAGAAGTGTTATGATTTGAGGTTGCTTCCTCGACTGGGCAGCTTGCAGTCATCAATTTAACTACCACTTGTGTATCATACCAAAGAGTGTTTGATGATAATGTGAGGATGTCTGTCTGAAAGTTTAGGTTGAAATGGAAGACAACCTTTCAATAAGATAATGATCTTAAGCACACAAGCATCTCCACCAAGGAATGGTTTAAACAGAAGAAATGGATGGTTATGAAATGACCTTGTCAAAGTCCTGATATGAATCACACGATAAAATGTTATTGGGGATTGGAGAAAGGCAACACATGCAAGAAACCCCTCAAAAATGGTTTCAATTAGGACTTCTGTATGGAAGAGCGGTAAAATATATATCAGAGACCGGAGGGTAATGATGCAAAAGCTAAAGGGGGCAACGCTGGCTTCTCAGGTCAAGGTGTGGTTACTTTTTCAAAAGGATTATTGCATGTGATTGCAGAAGCAAATTTTCTTTGCTGTGTTGTACAACCCTGTTTCTGAAAAGTTGGGACGCTGTGTAAAATGTAAATAAAAACATAAACCCATATTTAATTACAAATAGACCAAAGACAACATATCAAATGTTGAAACTGAGAAATGTTCTAGCTTTATGAAAAATATGTGCTTATTTTGAATTTGATGCCGGCAACACGTCTCAAAAAAGTTGGGAGAAAAAAGTATGCCACCTTTTTCTGTAGTCACTGGATCAGAGAAGTTTCAGTGGTTGCATGTTCAAATTGTAACAAAAAAGCCAACAGTTTCCCATGGGATGTTATTATGGTTTTACATGACTTTAGAAAATGAAATTCAAAACAATATAGCTAATGTGGCCACATGCTCGAATTTCACACCAGACAACAAAAATAAATACCAAAAAAAGAGGCTTGAACAGTGTTACTATTTTTCTCTGATTGAAGGTGATTTTATGTTGTTTATAAAATGCCCACCAGCCAGTCTTGTCACTGTTCGAGATTTTCTGTGCAGGATTTGTGGACAAAAACAATCAGTATCAACATCACTCTGCCAGCATAGTGAGTTATGTATAAAAACAAAAAACATGAGGTTTTTACGTTGGTTTGGGGGATTTGGGCCGAAGTACCTTATGTGTATATAGTATGTGGTAAGAGCTGCTGTAGCAATTTAAGACCAGAACCTCACTATGTGTCAAGTACAATAAATATTCAGGAATATTTGTTGGTGACATTGCTGCAGGAAAGAAATGACATGTCCCAGTGACATTACTGACACGTTGTACAGGAAGAGCAGCACTTAGTGTCCAGTGGATGGGAACAGCAGACTATAAATATCAACCTACATATTTATGTCTGACATGCTGTCAATATATATATATTCATACAGTGTGGCATAATTGGCAGCTTTAGCCGATTCTTTAACTACAACATAGGTGTACTAAAAAGGAATTTTAGGACGTCCAGTTTTTGTCCTTTGGGGATTAAACAAAATTATTTTATGTTGCTTTGGATAACAGGATCTGAAAAATGAATGAAATGCAATGAAAGAACATTCATAAAATTTTCAAATGAGTAAATGTCGACTACAATTACCTTTCCCTGACTGGTTTAACACGAGTGTATCATACATCCCATATATAGTTTATAGCAATAAGTGGTCTGTGTGTATCACACGAAGCAAAAACAGGGCAGAATGGTTGCATGACGAGTGGAAGCAGTGTAGATTATACCAAGTGTTTCAAATAACAATAAAATTGTAATAATAAATCAGCACCACAAATGAGATAAAACCAATTAAACTAAAAGTTTAAGGGATGGACTTTTGACTCCAAATACCATTCATGTTTATGACCCCAAATACATGACTTGCATTTGGAGTTAGGTGCCTGGCCACTAAGTCTTGACAAATGTAAATTTGATTTTCGATATCACTCTCGTTTCACCTCTGATTTGGACTTTGCATCTCTTGTAAATGCTTTCTTCAGCAAGTTCCTAAATTTCTCTCTCTTGCCTTTTCGTGCTGGCAGCTCAGCGTTTGCTGTTCAGAGTCTGTTACCTGAAAACAGCTGCCTGCTGAGTCTGGGTTTGACTAGAGGCCCTTTTCATATCATACATAGTCATTTCATTGTCAGACCCTGACCGATACTGGATCTTTGCAACCGATGCTGATACCGATGTTACTGAGTACAGAAAACCTGATGTGGCTATATTGGCTGATATTATAAACTGTATTTAACAATCATTTTTGGCGATGATTCCTCAAATGTGGTTATCAAACAATGATACTTCTTACAAAAATGCATAAAGGAGGATGGATGATTTATTTTCCACACATCATTGCACTGAAACAGTAAACTTCACTAATATTTATGAATAACTATGTATCCAAGCATTTCTTCCTGCATTATGCTCGGTAAAAACAATTTGCATATTTTCACACATTAGCCACTATAAGTATTATTATCAATATATCTGATATTGGCCAATATCATTTGGTCAGGCTCTATTCTTAATGTAAAAATAATAGTTAGAGCAGGAAAAACTTTCGAATAAAAGGGTTAATTAAGTGTACATGATATAACAAAACAAAGCTGTATCATAGGCCTGTTCCACAGCACACATTTTGACATGTAGGCAAAACGCAGGTGTTACAAATATAATTAATGATGGCTCTGTTCTACCATCATTATTTCACACCTGTGAAATTTGTACAGTGACATGTTTCCTCTGAAAATCAGTGCTGTGATTCCGCCCACACGGTTTCAATGATAAATGATCACCTGGAGCACCAGAAACACCCTTGCAATTAGTCACCAAACCCTTTCTGCCATTAAGAGTGCATCTTTTATGGTGATAAAGTGGCTGGCGGTGCTGTGTGTGTGGTCTTTGGTGACAGTAATGTTAGATGGCCTTCTCAGAGAGATCAGGGAAGCTGTCCCCTCACAGCACTGCATCTGAACTCGATGAATACGGCGAGTGTGTTTGATGGCGCTACTGTTGCATGGCACTTTGTGGAAGGCCGCTGCTCTTAATTAACAACAGCTGCAAGAGCCTTTTATAATGAGGGGGCTCTCTAAGACCTAATTACTTGCTTTACTGTTGCACATACAAGCAGGCGCACACACACACACACACACACACACACACACACACACATGCACACATATCTTCATGCTTCAGACCAATTAGAGATTCAACATTTAGCCCCTCTTTCTGTCTCTCTGACTCTCATTTCTTGCTCTCTCTTTCTCTCTGGTGTCTTCTTCTAATTGGTCGTCTTGGGTTCTGTGTGTGTCTGTGAAAACCTTCTATTTATATTGATTTTCTAATGTTCAATTTTTAGCTTGCTTTATATGGTGTCTTGCTGTGCCTTGCAAGACACAAAACAGCATCTGACGACCAGTATGTGTTGACTTTTTCTAAAAACAAATTTTCTTGGAATAATTTGGCCTCTAATCCAATAATTAAGATGGTGCAACTCATTAGGCCCAGCTGTCCCATTATTTATTTTCTGTTTGGACCAATGTAGGTCTTAATGAAGTGATGTAAAGTTGTGGATGAACCTGATATCACACCAAAGCGTGCAATATACCCATTAGTCATCAAGATAAATGCATTATCAGTGTCACATTTTGCCTCAATTAGGCTTGAAAAGTAAGGGGTCTGAGGTTTAGGCATTAAAAACTATGTGGTCAGCATCAGGAAAAGATCATTTTGGGATAAAATAAGTAATTCTATGTAAGTAAAGTTGCAGATGTCACATAAGTTACTTAACGTACATTAAGTAAATTAAATACTTTTGATTATTGAAGTAACTTAGTTACATTATTTAAAAGAAATCCAAATTGACTTTTGTTTTTCTCGTATATTCAAACACTTGTCATCCTGGAAAAGTCCCTTGTTTGTTTCATCCAACCACCCCCAATCTCCCACTTACGTACACAAGAGGAGTTCATATGAACGGCAGCCTCATGTGGTATTCATGATGTCAGAACTCAAAATGTTCTAAAAGCCTCGAGTTCACGAGCTGTGATGTGTTTGCTGATGTTCACGGAATTGGCAGAGGTCATGGAAGTTCCTTTGTCATTGGATGTTAAGCTAATATATTGTAATTTTAGTCATGTAGAGTCTACATCTGAGGAAAATGTTTATCTTCCCGACAGCCCCATCTTTTTCCTCAGTGTCTCTGGATTTCCTGCATTACGTTACTCCCATTAGCTTGCTAAAATGGCCTCTAAAACCCGTCCACGTCGCTGATGCCTAGCGACGGTATTTTTACGACTTAACCACTTGCATGCCAAGCATATACCCACCATTTCTCATGTTGTAACTACATGCTCACGAGTTCCATTTGAACACAGCATCAGCCTTATAACGCTTTGTACTTCATCACATGACCTCCGACACGTGACCTCTTTCTTTGACCCTAGTCATACAAGTGTGTGTACATCCATTGCGTGACATGGACATCCTCTAGTGGACTGACGGGCGTATTACACACTTTGGCGTGATACAAGGCTGTGTGGATTCACTGTAGGTGCATTGTCAGTGAGCCCAAGTGTAGATGTAAATCCATATTTTCTCTGTTCAGTCAGCAAGAGGTCACCACACAGAAGTTAGTAGAATAATAAACTGGAATTATTGCTCTTCTTGCTTTATTATCATAATAATAATTTGTATCTATTTTATTTTGTCGTATTTGTAATTTTTTTCATATTGTATGCACCTTTTTTGTGTTTCTATGCTGCTGTGACGACTAAATTCTCCCACTGTGGGATTAATAAAGTCTAAATATAAAAGGTTTCTACCTGTGGCTCAGCCTGGATGGATTACAGAAATGCATACAGTCAATACACATTACATCAAAAACAACCAAAATGTCATGCAAAAGTCGATAAAAAAAACAACCTTGCCAGAGTTAACATTTGTTGAATTTACAAAAGGCTGGAGAGTTTTTACGTTGGGTCTTCTATGACAGGTATTGACTTGCTGATTTGTTTATGCATGTTGAAGGTCATTTCATTCGTACTCATGCATAAATACGGCCTTCTAAATGTTTTTTTAGCCCTCTGATATTTAAAGTTCGAATGGACTGTTCAACGCAGACATATTCAGAATGAGCGCACGTTGTGTTGTGCAGTAGTCTGCTCTGCTTGACCTTTTAACTTCTCTCATGATAGAAATAGAGATACATGCAGAGAGGGAATGAAGACATAAGTAGGACATAAAGAAATACATTACAGAAGAACACACTCAGAGTTTCTTCAAAGTCACATATAGCATCACTTAAAACATGCTCTTTGTGAATGTGTTTACTTACCTGTAAAGTTGAGTTGCAGGTCAAACAGGTGGATGTTGTTTCATATGCTAATGATCTACTTTTCAAACATTTGTATTGGAAGAATGAATATACACCTCATGATTCGCTTCCAGTGCCGATCCAAGGAGGGCAAACAGAGCCCTGACTGCACCCTACTTCAACTAACAAAGGTGAACCTGTGACCAGTTCTAAATCTCCTCATTTGTGGCTCTTCAATTTGTGACAGATGCTGTCTTACTCTGGGTAAACCCTACCATACCGCAATATAAATCAGTGTCAAAAGGGAAGAAAGAAAAAGGGCATCATTAAAGTCACAGTGAAACAGCAGTGAGAGCATGTCGAGCTGCCATAATGTGACATATACTCAGGGCAAAATGAACATGTGGGCAGGCTGTATTTCCAAGAAGGACTTAAATCCTTCATATTTTATTGGATCGGCTAAAGTTAACAGAGTGATGCTGAGCTGTAGAAGACTGTTGGCTTCCACCAACGCCTCCCCAAACAGTGTTATTGGATTCAGAGGTGGAGTATGAGGGAGCAACTAATGAATTAAACCTCAACGATGCTCTTTTGGCAAATGAAAACAAAATGTTCTCCCCCGCTAGCATCCAAAGCAGTGTTTACATATTGCATTGTTTCCAAAATTGTGTATAGAGCAGAATTTGGGCAGAAAATAACAATTTTGTTTTTAGATACTGAATTCTGCTCATACAACATGTTGACAAAGATGTAAATAACTTTCATTTGAGCAAAGTTATTATGGAAATAGGAGGCAATATAAGAGATTGCTCAAATGCTTCATTTTGATAAACGATAATGTTGCTGAACTGATGCTACACACATTTGAGGCTTTTACTTTTTCCCTCTGAACTTTCACCTTGCGGAGCTAAAATAGTTTGAATGTTCAACTAATTACATTGATACGAGAGCCAGTACAATACCAACCTTAGTTTGATCATAGTCTTGAATGGACACTATAATCCAGCATTTCATTAGCATTCATTGCTCCCCAAAGCAGCATGAGCATAGTTTTGGTTCAATGTGGCTGCCATCATTGTACTGTAGTACTTTTAAGAACTTTCCTTTCACTCTGTGAGTCTGGATCTCTCCCAGTCCTGCCTCCTCCACCTCTCTGCACTATTGATTGTGTTTCATCTGCTCACCATTGCACTTAAGCCACACTTTAGGCACCTAAATGGTTCAGAAAGCTCACTTCTGTGGGTTGTGGTTTTGAAGCGAAAAAAGAAACTGACGCTGCATTCTGCCATGGCCTCAGGAGTGGGATGAGAAATATCCCAATTAATCAGTATAGGAAAAAAAAATAAAAAAAAATAAACCCCTGAGTCAAGTCCACTCGGTGTCCCCTTTAATCAAATCCACCCCAAGTTCCCTTTAATCACAGCACTTTTCTCTAATGCTAAACACTAAATAAAGCCTTGGGGGGCACGAAGTGGCCAAGGGGGTGGAAACACCCCCTCCTTGGGAGATGGCCTGTCATGAGTTGAGCTTGTTACTGGAGTGGAAAATTAACCTCTTCATATACACCTGACGCAGTGACACACAGGGAAGAGTGGTAGGTTCAGTGAGCACACGCACTACATCGTGTCATTTGTATGCATTGCAGCATGAACTCCAGTTCGAAGTCAGGCCTTTTTTCTTCTTTTTTTTTTTTAAACCACTAAGCCTTTTCTGTTAACATTCAAATTTTATTCCTCCCTTTTTTTTTTCCTCTCGTTCAATGCAGTAAAAAATGAATAAGAAAAGTTGATAAGCTGACATCTTGTTCTGTCCGCATACAGTATATGAAGGAATTTTAAAAGCAAGAGTCCCTGCAGAACAAGTGTTGACTCTTTGGTTCTCTCTATGGCTTTGCTCCATCCCATTGATAAAAGCTCTGGCTAATGGCTCTCCGTAGCAAGAGGTTTTTTTTTTTTTTTTCAATCTCTCTCTCTCTTTCTATCCCTCTTTCTCCCTCTCTCCCTCACACACACACACACACACACACACACACACACACACACACACACACACACACACACACACACACACACACACACACACACACACACACACACACACACACACACACACACACGTGGACACACACTTGCCACCAGCGTCCTCATTAGGGCTTCCTGCCGCTTCAGCACTTTGCATCCTGTCTGGTTTTAGCAGAGCCAATTTAAATGACTTGCGTGTAGATTTGAATCATTTATGGGTAAGTTTGGCATTTGTGAGCTATTCCAGGATTTTCCATGTAATGAAATGATTTATCTGACTGGTCTGGATACTGTTTCCTGCTGAATACGAGCTGTCTCTGCATCAAGTGAGTAAGAAAGCTGTAACTGTTACCGTAGACAGTGTCTAGTTAGGCCTTCCCAGATCTGTGTGCCTGCTTATGCTGTGGAAATTTTAACCGTGTGAATAGTGAAAGGTGTGAATAAAGATATATTTAAGTGACATGTTTACAAATGTAGTGTTTCACTATTGTTCATCTGAATTATTCAATACACTTGGGGGAACAAGCATCAAAAAGGTGTGATTTAAACACTGACATTAAATTAGAGTTTGAAAAATTTGGTTGCAAACATGTTAGCACATTGATAGTTACATCACATCCTGAAGATACAGAGCAAGCATCAACTTAATCCAACATTCACTTTCCTTTTAGCTCCGTTTTCAGTCTGCAACTGCTTTATTATTATACGAATGTGAGTCTGGCCTCATTCCATAGAGGATGGTTTCTAGTCATTATGTCCTAACGGGTGTAGACCTCGGGTTAATTTTAAAACTATTGGAGCATCCTTAACCAATCAGGTTCGACCAACATTATGACGTATGTCGTGTGCCAAAACTCAACTACATCAAAGACACTCCCTTAATGTGAGCAGAGGGCAACACAATGTCGATAAATTACCATTGAAGACTTTGAAAAGTAAATTTAGGGATACAAGAAGCATTGTTTTTGTTCTGGCTTCCATCCCATGGTATTGGCTAGCTTTACTGAAACTGTTCGTATAATTTCGAACTCTACCACCGCTGTCACTGCTGGAAGTACATTTAGAAACATACGCCTGACTTGGTCTGGCCCTGACAGCGGCTAAGCACACCTAAATGCGAACAGGGTTTCCAGACTATAAGCACAACCAAGATTGAAGTGGTGAACACAAGGCGTCTGCACAAACTCCTGCATCCAATTTATTGACCTTTACCTGTTAATGTTCCACTCTGTTCACCAGATAGTAACTAATTAGATCTGTTTGCCATGTGCTGCTGAGCAGATAGTGTACAGTGGACATCAAATAGCTTTTTTGTTGAATACGTCACTGCAGAGCATCAACCAATTAATCTAATAACATGTCCTCCTCTTCCTCGCAATCACTTTTCTAACTTTATTCTTTATTGAAACATCTATGTTTTTTTCCCATTTTTCTCTGTTGGATTAGAAATCCCTGTTCATGTTTATGATGCTATCTTGGAGGGTACTTAACCTCCACCTATCTGCCAGTTTTCTATTTCTCTGTCATCTTGTTTTCTTGCTCACACACACCTGAGTCACACACAACATCCACACAAATAATACACCCAAATATGCACACGCAGACACGCAAATGAATTTTGTCTGTATCTAAATGGTGATGAAGATAGTGTGCAGCATGTGTCTGTGTGCATCCACATCACTCTGCTAATGTGGGTTTGTGGGGGACGTTTGTGTGTTACTGTAATATTGTAGCTTTAATTTTGTAAATGTGTCACTTTGGTTTCTTGATGTTGCTTATATGTGTGTGTGTGTGTGTGTGTGTGTGTGTGTGTGTGTGTGTGTGTGTGTGTGTGTGTGTGTGTGTGTGTGTGTGTGTGTGTGTGTGTGTGTGTGTGTGTGTGTGTGTGTGTGTGTGGGCTACTTTAATCTGATGATTCAAATGATGTTTGACGTTAATGAAATGTTTAATGAAGCCATGGCCAGAGGGCAGGCACGGGCAGCCACATGCACATAAACACACACAATTACCCACACACCTATGTGCAGAAAATATGAGCGCACGCATGCACACAAGCGCACAGATCAACGTGTGCACACATTCTCACGTTCACATCCACACACACCAAAACAATAACACACACACAAATGAGCACATTATAAAAGGTCCCGTCACACTAACCAAAGGTGACAGAAAACCACCACCCATGACATCCCCTCCACCATCCCTCCATCCTGAGACTCTCCCCACGAGGAAAACAAAAGGATTGATTTAATTTTATACACTTTATTAATCCCCGAGGGGAAATTTCTTCACTACAGCAGGGGGGCTCTCAGGGGGGAGATGCTGCAGCAGGCTGCCACTGGCGCGGCGCCAGGTAACCTGACCTGAGGTGCATGTTTTTGGATGATGGGAGGAAGCCGGAGAACCCGGAGAGAACCCACGCAAACACAGGGAGAACATGCAAACTCCGCACAGAAAGGCCCAGGACCGGATTCGAACCCGGAACCTTTTTTGCTGTGAGGTGACAGTGCCGCCCACGATTGGTTGTTTACTCAAAAGCTTTAAATTAACTGTGATAGTGAAACTGACAATAGTTTGTGATATTGTATCATGAAGTGTTTTGTTAGTTTGCTCAACTAATAACAAACAAATCAAGTTGCATAAGAGCGTCATGTTGGGCACAATCCACTCTCAAACATAAAACTTGAAAATTTTGACAATTGGACATTTTTCAAATTCTCTTTCTGCCCCTTTGTTGGTTTTGTTAGATTTTATTTGGGTAGTTGATTATTTAACAAATTCTCAGTGTTTATTTGTCAGAAATTTACAAAGGACAACAGACACACAAAAGCAGTTACAATACTTTGTAGTTTCTGAATTTGCCACCAGTCAAATAAATTGAATCATGATTTGAAAATAATGGGTCCACTTTATCAACTCAGTCGCACCTAGAAATGTGTAATTTGTTCATCCCTAGGGCAAAAGATCTACATTTGAGGCGGGGTGAACACAGAAGTCTGGTGACAGAGTATAAAGACAAGTCCAGTAGGGAGGAGGATGGGGATTGTTGGGTGACTCAAACACGCCTTCAACCAGGAGAGCAGCATTCAAGTATGTGAGAAAGCAAATGTAAACGTAGATTGTTTTTATTGGTAACATGGGTAAACTTACTTCATGTATTTAACTTGTGGATTGTATGTAACTTTACTTACATATGTAATGTTACTTATGTAAGTAACGTTCTTATTATTAGCCAAACCATTGTCTTTTCCTGAACCTAACCACATGGTTTTGGTGCCCAAACCTAAGGCACATTGTGTGTATGTCTGAGACGACGGAAGGCTTTGTTGGACAGTCATGTAATGTGGACGCGAGCCAATACAAAAGTGAAGGTTGAGAAAAATGTAAACAGCTCACAGTTTGACAGCAGTTATTCTGAAACTGCAGAAATTATTATTGAATTGTCATTTTTTGCAAAGAAATAAAGCCTCAACAAGAGGGGATTGTACATCGAGAGGAGACCACAATGGATGCATCAGATGTGATGGAATTACATTAGTGTGACATCCGAGTGGAGGCAAGAGCCCTTTGACTGTTTGCAATAGATTCAAGAAAATGTCTGCAAAGTGAGAACTGTTTAAATGCATGTGTAACTCAAGTGTTGATGTTGATAAAGTGACAAACCTTGAAATACTTACTTACAAAGGTTACAGCTTCCTTTGCCAGTCTTAGAACTTGTTTTTATTGTATCTTTTAAAGACCAGATATATATGAACCATGTATCCACACATTTCTATGTGTATTTAGTCAATAATCTTCAACAAAATATAATCTGCTCAGTTGTTGATGCCCTGATTAGTCCCACTTGACCCTCAATAAAAGACTCTAAAGACTTGGATATCTGAAAAACCTTTACACTGTATAAAACCAACACTGTCTGCATGGCTAGATGCCTCTGGATGCAAGGCATATTATTAGATATATTATCTGCGCTTTGGGTGAACTGACCTTTTAATTTCCTTTTGTGATGTGAGCCTGCCCCCTTTCAGATACATTCTGTTAGCTTGCAGTTATATTAAGCACTGCTTCAACCTTTCACACTGCCTGGGCTTGCAGGGTTAAAAGTTCCCTGATTTGCACAAATCTGAACAGCTGGACAGCAGCCAGGTCTCCTTAGGCAAGGCACCTTGGGTTCGTCTGATGCATCGGGTTTGTAGCATAGGTCCTCGAGGTCACGGTGCTGCACAGCTTTTATTCTGCTGAGTTGTTTTCATTTGGGCTGTCTAACCTGGCTCTGTTTAGACCTGCAGGTGAATGCAATTAGTCACCTTACTAAATAGAAAGCCTGCAATAGACTAAACACTAAGTACCCTACTTGAAAATCAGTTGGCCACAAGGTCGGCTGACTAAAGGGGATTGAGACTTGCCTTAAGAACCTCAGTGCTTTGAGATGTAAAGCATCAGTTTCAGTTCCAACTACAGATGATTGTGTCTGCTTTGATGTTTTATACACAAACTAAGATAAAACTAATTCACCATTGACAATCAAGAGCCTGTAGTGATTGTTCCGACTGTTTGATGGTTCTTTCTAACTCAACACTAACATTTTAACTTCTTGGTGAAATACCTCCAACTTGTTTCCAAATCAAAGGGCTTATATGCTTCTTTAAGACCAAATGCTAAAATGTGTTGATTCCAAGTTCAAAGGTGATCTAAAGAAGCTGGCTTTTTTTTTTCTTTTTTTTTTTTTTTTTTTTTTAAATGATTACATTGCTGTTATAAGCAATATTTGTATAAGAGTGGTGTAGCACTTGTAGTGGTGAACCTACAATAAATTATTACCAGTCTCTTCAGCCTTGTTTTTATGGGTTTTATGGTGATTTTCAGTTCATTGTTCAGCTAAGTTGGTTCAGTTTTTAAAGCGTTGTTTTCCACCTCAAAGGAAAAGTCCTAAAATCCGCTGTAAACTGCCTGCTCAGCACCAAGTGACAGACAAACGCAGTTCCACTTTGGGAATATAATGAAGAATTTAGTTGTTTCTATCTCTTCGCTGAGGTTTTCATGTTTTATTTTCCCAATGCAAGTCTTGAGAGTTGGACAGAGATTAACAGCTGTTTGAGGAAAAACTACTGGAGCTTAACAGAAAAGAGACAAATGGATTTAGGAGTTGGTAGAGACATAAAGCAGATCAAAATGAAAATAACTAATCATTGTCAGCTGGCCATAAACCTGAAATGTTTTGTTGTGAGTTAGAGGAATAACCACAACTGTCTGCTCAAAGCATCACAGTTAGACTCCAGAAAAATTAATGATGACGTTTTTTTCTATCTCTTCGCTGAGGTTTTCATGTTTTATTTTCCCAATGCAAGTCTTGAGAGTTGGACAGAGATTAACAGCTGTTTGAGGAAAAAATACTGGAGCTTAACAGTTTGAATCCAGTGTGGGTGGGGGACAGCCTCTACCCTCTCTGCCTTTCCCCCCATGTTGTTTCGGTTCCCTTGATTGGAGCACTTTTAGCTCTGAACTGCTCCAGCTGAGCTGCTTGTTGCCGACAGTGAGCTGCAGCTCCCAGGTGGGAATGTGTCTGTCTCTGAATCTGAAAATTACATGAGCCACATGCTCAGGAAATATTTCCTGAGTAGATGAAATCTTAGTAAAAGAAAGTCAAGGAGGAACATTGTGGAAGGATGGAGAAGATTTATGTTTTATTGGTTCTTGCAACCAATATTACCAGCATCAAGTGTGCAACCCTTTAGGAAGAAAGAAACAGAGAAAAGACACATTTATAGCAAGAAGGGGTCTGCAGTTCTTTTTTATCTGATCTGATCAAAGTGACGGTGAGTTTCCTGTGCCTTATATTACTTGTCACATTTATTCATCATATCAAAACACTCAAACTGATCTTCAAACCAACCAAATACGCCTTTTTGTGTAAACATGGATCAAATATCAGTTTTGAAAACTCATTTTGTGTTCCAAACATGTCTTGTATTCACAGCAGTAGCACCTCATTTGTATTACCGAGGTGTCAAGCTCACAAAATGTATATCTATATTTTATTTAGCTTTGCAAAACAAAATTTGAGTACCCTATATTTTCTTATCCTCATTTTATGTCACCATATCACTGTATCAAACATCACCTTCCTTTACAAATCCAAAACCTCTCACTTTATGTATGTGATTCATGCATTCAACCTTTCCAACTGTTAATGAGACAACTAGCACTGCATGGAGTGTATCCATTTAGGTTTACTCATGTTCATCCATCAGTCTTGTTCAGAATTTAGATTTCATGACATTCATGTCAAGAAAAATTCTTTACAAAAGTATGTAGACCCAAATAAAGCAAATGTTTACAATGCTGAAATGTTGGCCAATAGTTGATAAGATAGATAGAGATAGATAGATAGTTCCTTTATTAAGGGAATTATTTTTGCTACAGCAGCATTATAGGTACAGGAAAGCAATAAAACAACAGTAAAATATTAAATATAAAAATGCACCGTATATACAATAAATAGAATAAAATAAAATTGAATAATTAAATTAAAACTAACTAAACAATAGTGCAAAGATTTAAACAAACAAGAAAACAGACAACCAATGGTGTTATTGTGTGATGGATTTTGCCAGAGGTGAGTTATTGTACAGTCTTATGGCAGTGGGCAGGAATGATCTCCTGTATCTGTCCTTGTGACAGCGGAGCTGGAGGAGTCTTTTGGAGAAAGTGCTCCTCTGTCCCTGCAATGTCCGTCTCATGTTTATGGCTCTTATAAACTATGAACTTTCTGTGAGTGCAGTCAACACCTCATTTGAGTGGGATTCATGGTCTGTTCGAACTACAATGTCCAATGGACTGGTAGCTTTGAACCCCCCTCCCATCCCCAACGACCTAGCTTTGCTCCTCCAGACTTCGCTGAGACATTTTGAATGGCGGACCAATCCTTGTCGGTGGTTTAGTGTGTTTTTCCAGCTCACATTCACTTTGATTGGACGAGTCGGGTAAAACGTGACAGTAATGAGGGCAGTGTTTTATGCAAAGTTGAACATTTTTAACTCTCATCACCGGAATAAAAATACAAAACATTCACCGCTCAGCGCAGAATAAATGCTCTCGGCCTCGTCATGCTGCTAGTCTTTAAAAAACATGTGTCGTTCCCATTAAAAACTATTTTGAAAATACAGTGCTCAGGGAAAAATGGTTTGGTGGACACCGGCCATAGGTAGTTTTGGCATATGCTACTTGGTTAAGACTAACCCAATGTCTACGCCCACAAGGATGGAACAAATGCGAACGATTCCTGACGGAGCGTACCCACACCCATATATTCAGGCACTGAATTTGGGTCTGGGTACGCTAGGCTAATGTCAACCATTTGTTGTGACTCTCCAAAACTGAAGATCCAACATTCACAACAACTTCCATGATTGGCTAGTTTTGTCATCTCTAAGGATTACAGTTGGAGCAGGTAAGGATGTGTTGTTTAATGTTTCTAGCATGCATCTATGATGCGTACATACTGTAAGCCCATTCTCAGAACCCCTCAGTGAGTAACTCAAAAACAGGAAATGTGTTGAAGTCCACAAACCATTGAATCAAGACCAACTGGATTTTGTAGTCGACACTTCAAGATGTCTCACCTCTCATTCAAAATGCCTCTTCAGAATTGAGGAAGTGTCTTTGATAAAAAAAAAAAAAAAAATGACCTGTATGACTGAGCATCTTTAAAGACAATAGATGGAATATCACAAGACAATTTCCTCTCAGTAAAAACCATGACTATAACACAAATAGCTACACTCTAATCAGTTCACACATGCAAAGACAATAGAAGGGAGAGGCAGAAACAGAGTGCTGGGAGAGCACAAAAAGAGCGAGTGAGATAACAAAGTGGAGTATGGTGGGAGGAAAGCGAGGAGATTAGAGTGATAGAACAAAAAGCAGTAAAATGCATGTAGAGAGAAGTCATTAATCTCTGAGATGCCCCTTCCTCTCTTGTTCTAAATTGCCTGCTATTTATAGGCTGTCGTCCGGACTGCACCCGGGTGTCGGGGATGTTCTCATTGGTCCAAAGAGAGGTCAGAGGTCAAGCGATTTAGCTCCAATCACAGACTGTGTGTCTCCTATGTATCTGTGTGTGTGTGTGTGTGTGTGTGTGTGTGTGTGTGTGTGTGTGTGTGTGTGTGTGTGTGTGTGTGTGTGTGTGTGTGTGTGTGTGTGTGTGTGTGTGTGTGTGTGTGTGTGCGCGCAGAATAGAGGGAGAGAAATGATTTAACTCTGCTCTGAATGTGGGTCTCCTGCGGCTTCATTATCAAAGCTGGAGAATCACACACTGAGGCAGCGGAATCACCTTTTAATGGGACTATTTTCAACAAAATGGAAAGGAATGAGATAAGGCAACACACACACACACACACCCACACACACACATGCATATTGCCAAGCGACACCAGACATTTGCCATCAGCATTAATGTAACATATTTTATACAAAGTGTGTGTAAACTATTAGTAATCCAATGAGTGTATAATGCATTCATTGGGCAATTTTGCCCCAAAAGCAGGACAGAGTTGATATGAAAAAGCTGCTTGGAAGGTGGCTAGGACCTGTAAACTGTCTTGAAATTAACATTTACATGGACTTGTGAGGGCGAGATAATAGCTCCAACTCCTCCAGAAACTGCAGTCATGTTGCTTGTTGACAGCTGTTTTTGGACTTGACACGACTTTAAATTGTTGAAAGAATTTGTAAGACATGTTCTCTCATACCTTCAAATCACCCAGACCAACTTTTTTTGTGGTGCTCCTACTATTAATTTTTTTGTATTATTATTTCACCAAACTCCTTGCCCTAATGTTATTCCACTTGAACAGAGGGATCTAAAATAAGGGGGGGGGGGTCCTGAGAAGAGATCTAATCATCTTAAATAGAGGTGAAAACACCTGTGTCTGTGGACTGTGTAGGAAGGGTCTATGATTCATTGATATATGTACAAAGGGTTTCCATACCAACCGCATTATACCTTGTTTTTATAATGAATTTATTATTAGCTGGAATTTTCTATTTCAGTATTACTGCATTTTATGGCGTTTTCACACCAGAAATTCTGGACCAATAGTCATGTTTTTGTTACATTTTTAGTTATGGTTTCACATTGCAATTGCAAGCGCACTAAAGAAAGTTGCCTGACATACCGACGTCCTGCTGCCATCTCCCTGTACTTGATTGGTTTGTAGATGAGTGAACTTATGACATCGGTGTGTCGTCAATTCGGCCAGTAGCCTTGAACAGTGAGCCAATAAACAGATTGATTTTGTTTCCATTATACTGTTGTTATTGTTATTATTATGGCATTACTGCCATCACTTATTTACTGAGAGGAAAATAAGTAATTTTTTTGAATTTTTTCAAGTTGAGTTTTGATTTGTCAGACCAAATTACAATTAAATACTTTGTTTCCTCCTCTTCCCATGTGCTACTGTCGCTCATTTTTACTTCTCTTGAAGTTCTTCTGCTATTGTTTAATGGCTGACTCAACTTCCTCTAATTTGTTCTAAATTCCAGATCACCCAAAACATTTTTTTTTTTACACTATAAACAAGCCGAACCACGGTTCACTTTGATTCGAACTGAGACCATCTCTTTGATCAGATAAAATGTTGGTCCTTTAGTCCAGACTGTGGTCCGAAGCACCTTTCACACCTGTTATTTTGGTTCCAACCAAACAGAAAAGTCTGGAGGTCCAACCAAACAAGGTAGGTGTGAAAGCGGCCTTTGATTATATCATTGGGACAGCTCTCAATCTTCCAATAACACTGTGTGTTCCTTGGAAGTAAAGGGGACATTGTTTCCGGAAGGAAATCTTGCTGTTGAATTTTAGCTTTAAAGTTTTTTTTGTCTGTCATATCTTAAAACCATGAAGCCCCGACATCCTGAGCCCTCACTACGTTAAAAGTCCAGCAAACTTGTGGAGCCAACATCTCATACAGTCACGTCCCAGATCCTTTATGAAATAAAAACTGCTTCCTACAAATGAATTTCATGGAGTCAAATCCACACAGAGGCTTATAAAGTTTCCAACTCCCTCATCAGTGTCACAGCTCGGTTCCATGCCGAGCTCGGGCTGCCAGTGTCCTGCAGGGACAGACGTTGTCACGACAACCAGAGTGCATGTGACAGCCAATCAGATGAAATCCCTCGGCCCACGTCAGGTTCTATGATGTCCGCTCTTCGCCCGTAATGAATTGTTTGTGAGTGAGTGAGTGTGTGCGTGCATATACATGTTGGGTAACAACATACCTTCCAGCTGTGGTGTCCATCTTGGCTTTGTCATCGTCTGCTGACCTGTCTATGATGATGGTATGTGACACCGATCTGTCCCCTGCCTGCGTGTGTGTGTGTGTGTTGTTGTTTTTTGTTTTAAGTGGCACTCTTTTAAATTTCCTGTGCTTTAAATTACCATGGTGCAGGGTTCATAAAATGTGTAAATGTGCACAATTTTATGTGTATCATTTTAAGTGTCTGTGTGTGTGTATCTTCTGCTAAGCCTGCAGGTTCTGTGGAAACTGGTAGTCTGTTTGTTTTGTGGTTGTCATTGATTATGCGAATGATGATGTTGCTTTAATTGCATCTATGAAAATGTATCCTGACAGCATGACCAATCTGAATTTAGAACAGAAATTAATTGTGTATATGTGTGTGTGTGTGTGTGTGTGTGTGTGTGTGTGTGTGTGTGTGTGTGTGTGTGTGTGTGTGTGTGTGTGTGTGTGTGTGCGTGTGTGCGTGTGTGCCTGTGGGTATGATTCTTCTTTACACGATGTGGAGAGTTTGCTCCTTATTTGACCTCAAAGACTGCTAGCAAAAACTAGGACACTCCAGTAAGTAGACTTCGCACACACACACACACACACACACACACACACACACACACACACACACACACACACACACACACACACAGTCAGCAGATTCCTATCAACCTGGCCAAAGCACACTGAAATGCAACTTTGATATGGTTCAAATGTGAAATAAGTGAAGATTAACGTTGGCGTCATGGTTCCAACTGCTTTGTGAAGAAGGTAAAGACAAAATTGATTTTACTTTCAGGTCCTTAGCTTCAAAAGTAAGAAGTTATTCTGGTGAAATGTTGCCAACATTTGTGTCTTCCTATTTTGTTTTGTTGATGTTTACTGATTTAGACGCGAGGAATCTCTAGTGATGCGTTAGAGGAAATAGCACAAGAAGAATGGAAGTTGCCATCTTGAGTTGTCCAATGACATGACTGCCTACAAGTTGTAAACATGGGAATCTTTCCCATCTTGACCTTTTCTCCCCAGCTTAGCACCGCCCACCTCTTGCTCCCAGCTTCAGTTTTTGTCAGAACCTTGTTCTTACGACGGTTGGGCGAGACTTTCTGAAGGGCGGATCAATCAGCGACCATTGGTTTGGCCAGAAGCGACAACATTGAAATCAAACGTTTCTTTGGAAATTTAGTTTGAACAATGGCAGTGAAGGTAGAGCAAGATGAAACGATGCAAACAGTTGTAACAACACTGGCAAATATTGAAGCCAGAGCAAGAACGTATGCAATGGTCACTGACAGGGCATTGTACTGTGCTCACACTGGGGAGGAGGGTCTCTTGTTTTTTTTTCACAGCTTAGTGAGTTCTGGTCCACAACACACATTTCATCATGGTCAATACTGATTGGTTAAAGGCTGCTCCAATAGTTTCAAAATTAATCTGTTGGTTTACACCCATTGGGATGTAACGACTGGAAACAATCCCCAATGAAGTGTGTCTAGACCGATATATTCATGCTGTGATTAGGTCTGGTAGTACGAGGCTACTTACCTCCCACACTGGCTGTTTGTTTTGAGAAGTGAATGAACATTAAACCCATGTGTGATTTTAATATGATGCTGTTGCTGCATCTTCTCTCCTCAGAATGCTCTCCACAATATGTGAAAACCTGGATCCTGGGATTTGCTCTCATTCACTTGACTGGCCTTGGTAGTCTTAGACAAGTCAAGTTCTTCCACACCGAACTTGTAAAACCTTGGAACTCACTTTGTGCAATGGGCCATTGTCATGTTGAAACAAACCCAGGACTTGTACAGTATCTGGGAAACCAGTGTTCTAGTCCTGGAAATAGCAAAAGTCAATATGGATTTCTTTTAACCCAAACACTAACACTAACTTAATAGTTGTATTGCCTAAAATCAATTGGTGACCGTGTCACATTTAACCCAAACTATGAACTATTCCTAACATGTGGTTATTGGTGCTTGAATGTATCAGTGTAGTAATAAACTGTAAACCCACAACATCAGGTGCATTACATCCACCCTCGGGGCTGGAGTAGGGATTAGGTTGATGCACACGTAGCCTCAAACAAACCAAGAGGGATTGCAATCGATTTGTACTCCAGCCAAGGTAGAGGCTTGTGTGTTGTGTCGGCAAAAGTATACTAAAATTCATTTGGATTTCATCTGGTTATGAAACACTTCAAATGATAAGTCTGAATGTGGCTACATCAGAAGGACACAGGTGTGGTGAGTGTAAAAAAGTGCAGAGTTTGGTTACCTATAGCTGATAATATCAGGACCACCTGACATTTCAGCAGGTGAACATAATCATCTTCATCTAACAATAAGAATCCTGTTTATCCATCAGTCTTATAATCACCTCTCCCATTTGTCCTTCCTCCCTGTTTTCTCCATTTCTCTCCTGCCCCCCACCCTCATCACCCCCCCCCCCTTCCAGTCGCCCTGAACTGTTCTTCCTCATGAAGTCGTTCTTGCCCTCACCACCAATCTCTGCACTGCGTAGAGCTTTCTGAGTTCATCTCTTTCAAGGACAATAAACCTATACACACACACACAAACACACACTTGTGCAAATACAAGCAACTTAACGTGCACATTTAACCACCGCGTACTCACACACACACACAGTACCGTAGGATCTCTGGCTCTGCCTCCTCATGTCTGTCATGCTCCCTTCTTCGCTATCCTCCTTTCATCTTTTATGTCATTATCGAGGTTGTGCTCTGCTGCTTGTCTCTCCTCACTTTACTTCCATTTTCTGAGTGTTGAAGAGAAACTCCTTTGGATCCCCATGCCTTGTGTTTTTATATTTCAAGATGTGTCTTCATGTTTTTCTGTGTTCTGTTTCTACCAATAACTGTTGTGCTTTTTTATCAACTGTATTTCTTTCTTTCTTTTTTTTTTTTTTTGTGAGAGGGTGAGCGAAAGTGGAAAGTAATGGTGTTACCTAACACACACAACACCTCCGAGAGGCTATTGGCTGCATGTTCCCATGCTGTTGCTGCTGTTGTAGTTGTTGTTGATGCTGTTTTAGCTTTCATTTGGATGGAACCTTCTGGGGATGGTGAGCTGAATCAAATATTCATGACAGCAAAGAAAGGAAACATCAAACTCTACAGGCCTACTTCCAGCAGCACAGTGTGTACACACACACACACACACACACACACACACACACACACACACACACACACACACACACACACACACACACACACACACACACACACACACACACACACACACACACACATACACTTACTGTGATAGCGAAAGACAAAGAGAAAATATGCTTGTGTTTAATCCAGGATTTTAGCCTCTATGGGTTAGTTGACTCGTTTTAGACATTTTATTTGTGGGTTTTTTTTAAGTCTTGAAAGAGGAAATGCAGGATTTTTTTTTTTTTTTTTTTTTTTTTTACATTTAGAGAATATATTTTCTTCATCCTTTTATACATCATAAACTTGAATATTCCTGATAAAAGTTTGCAAGGGATCCGTTCTTTTCTCTTCAGAGCTTCTGAACTCAATCATTAGTTTTTCCGCTGTGTCTTATCTGACAAGAAACCCAGTTTGACCTTTTGTTTTTCATGTCCATGTCTCTGCTCTCAGAGCTTGGAAAAAAAAAATGAGGATTTTACATTTACCATTTTATTTTTGAAAGCTTGCTTTCTGAAATATTAATGCACAATCTTGTCAAACAAGGATATTGCATTAACATTCTTAACAGAACCACCTTCTGCTTTCTCCCACTGGGCTACTATTACTGTTTTACGTGGAAGATGGGATGGATAAAACAGACCACCAAACGTCTCCCTCTATTTCAGAAAGAAGATAAAACAACTCAGTGTAGGGGATCCACACTTGGTAAAAATATAAAAGCTAACAAAATTAACAAAGGAAACTGTAACACTGGGTAAATACAATAGAGTAATCAGCAAAAAAAATGTAGTTATCAGATTGATGTTACTTTTCAGAATCAGTATGACAATCGGATTTTTTTTTTTAAATTCTGTTTTTCCAGACACAATGTAAGTAGCAATCCATGTAGATATTACGATGAGAGTTAACACTACAATAGATTCACAAACTCCCTGCATTGTAATAAATACGGAAAAATACCTTAATACTTTGTTAGTATCTTATCAGTTCATCATATTCATGTTATCAGTAACCAGTACTCCTAAAGGCCATATAAGTTGTTTCCTATTGTCAGGTGACTGTGAATGCATGCACGCAGGGACATGTTTTCAGTTGAAATGACAACACTTAATACGCAGTGTATAAAAATCCTCTGAAATATGTGTAATAGATTTTCTGCAGTTAAATCAGACAGTTGCATCGAAATATTATGTTACAAAATAAGAAAAACAGCAGGATAAACACAATATAATTGAATAGCAGTCGCTCATAACTGCAAAACTGAACAGAAGAAATACAGGTTGAGCATGTCAGGGCTGAATATCATTTCAATAAAGGAGAGATCATCAGTAGTGAACAACAATTTATTGAAGAAATGACAGTTTGACTTATACATTTTGGCAATTAGACTTGATAAGAGACAATGAGAGGCTGCTTCGTAGAGTGATGTCCCAAATGAATGTAGCAGAAAGGACAGGACCCCCCAGAGCCACAGACACCGGTGGTGATGGATAAATGATAAATGTTAACTGGAAGAAAACCTCAGACAGAAGCAGGCTTAGAGGGTGCCGGTCATCTGCCTCGACTGGTTGGAATGAGGGGAAAGCAGAGATGAATGATGGAAACTTCAGTTGAGGCTCCCAGGAAAAGCGAGGTGGTGATGGGGAGGAGGAGGTTTTGCATCAGGAGGTCTGAAAACAGAATTATGATGGTATTTAAAGAACAAGGAAAAGAGATCATTAGTCAAGTATGGTGATATTAAGATTATCAATGAAAGACTTCACAGCACAGGAAAGCTGAAGTCATGAAAATGCAGCAGCAGGAAAAGAACACTAACACAGCAATGAAGAGGAACGTTAGGGAACAGATTTTTGTTATGGAACTCGCACTTAAGCTTAATTTCCTTTTGTCTGACCATTATGTAATTTCAGTAAGCAGCGGTCAGTGCTTTCTCTATGCAAAGAGGAGGTGTGTGCTTTTATCTTCTTACTTCCACTGGTTGAGAGAACCTGCCAGGCACCATGAAAAGACGTTACAATTCTGCACAGATGTACCTGTGGATGAACAGATTGTGTTTCATTCTGGCCAGCAGGTGGAGCTGCAGCACCCTTACCAGCATTACTGTCTGAAAGTGGAAGGAAAACGATAATATATAGGCCTAAGTGTTATTTCAGAGAGAATAAATTGAAATCCCATTCAACAGCCCTGTGATAAAGGCTATCAGAGAGGTGCAGATTCAACTGGTTGTATTCCAGGCTGTGTTTCGAAGACCTGGAAATTAAAAGGAATCATTTTGCAGTTTACTGCTGAGTTAAAGAAGATCCATATGATTCTCATTAAGCTAACACCTGCAGTCAGTTTGCTTAGCCTCCTGCAAATAAGACAAGTGGCATATCTACCTGTTGTTTTTTTGCTTTTAAATTGTATTTGTAGGAGTCATTAGTGTAGTTTTTCATGTCAAAGGAATATGCTGTTTTACTTCAGTAAGCTGCCCTAACACAACTTGTACAGCTGGTCAGTCTCATCCGCACTTGTTGCTATTTTATTATTTTTTTCTGTCTTTATTTTTATGACCTACAGAGATTTAATTGGCTCGGTTGCAGGCGACAATGAGCACAACACCAGTTCTACTTGATCATCTGAAAAGATGTAATTTAGAGATCTGGAGTCAGTCTATGATTCTGTACTCACAGCTACGTACCACATTTAACAAGTAGTCATGCTTTTAAGGCTGTTTTGTACAAATAGTACAAATTTCTTGCATTGTTTCAGTCCAACAAAACTGACCTGCATTCCTATTTTAGCTTATTGGTATGGTCTCTTCATCTGCAGAGTAGGCTATAAATGTGTGTGAATTACCCATCCTCATTTCTAATTGTGAATATGGCCTATTATAGCCTAATGCAGCAGCAATGAAATTCCGGCAGCAGTTAAAGTCAGATTTGTAGTACTTGTGGTCTGTGTGGTCTCACTGGGTGGATGTAAAACCTGAAGAAAATGTACTGGAGAAGCCGCATGCTCAGAAGAATGAAAACACTTTAGTCCTGTAAAACAACCCTTCTACAATTTAAATAAACACATATTTCCCCCTAAACAGCCAAAATGCTTTTTAACAGATTAGATTTTTCAGTGTAATCACATTGGCATGTGTTCAAATGTTCCAGGCTGAATGGTGGAGAGATCAGAGCAACAGAACGAAAACAAATTAAAATTAAAATTAGTTGGACATGGCTTATTCAGAAGCTAAATGATGTATGATAGTCGACATGAGAATAGATGTGCTGGCAAAGATGTAAAAATAAATTTAAATTGCAAAGTGTCAATGCATCAGCTTCTGTGTGCTTTCTCATGTGTGTGAATAAAAGAATAATTGTATTGGTCTCATATGATCCATGTAATTCAGGATGTCAGTCAGCCCGTCTTCCAAATTACTGTTCCCTCACCTGTCCCTACAGTTCACACAGCATGTGTGTGTCACAGGTGTTGCATTGAAGAACCCCACTGGCCCTTAAAGGTAGCGAAAGAGAGAACATCAACTTTATAACAACATCCATAAAAGATTGATGTGCCGCTAATTTAGCTGCCAGCAGCTCCTCAGGCCAAAGCACTCTGAATTTTGGTCAAGGGGTATTTACACACACAGTCAGTTTTGAGTAAACTCAAACAGAAAGAAGTTTACAAAGTGTAAATACCAAGTGGGCTAAATGTGAAAGTGCTACATGTGAAAACATTGTGAGCCCACAGCTAATTTTCAAGTTTTCAGCAGCTGGCAGCTGACTTGGCAACTTGGCATAAAGTTAACCTGGCTACGTCCCTACGTAACAAAATCCACCTAACAGCACCTCTAAAGTTCAATATTAATATTTAAGTTGTCAAATTTCAAATTTCAGTAAGTTATTACACCTGATTGAGGGTGCAGTCTTTGTGCTAAACTACCCAGCTTCTGGCAGTGGCTTCATATATTATATATTTTTTTAACATCAGGTGTAGATAGTTTAACTACTTCAGGTTTGGCTAAAATGCAGCTGCCATAATTGGCTTGCAAAACAGATATTGTAGGTATTAAGCCTGTTAGCCTGGCATGCTGTTGGACGAGTGCTGCGTTCAAATGAGGTCGTTATTTACCGTGTAAACGAGAAGAGTCCATTTGAATGGCCCTCTCGTTTCGTCGGATGTTACGTTAATATATTGTATTTTTAATCATGTAGAGTCTGTCGTCATAACTTAAATAATAGTCTACATTCGGGGAAAATGTTGATCTTCCCAACGAACTCACAAACTCAAGAGTTCCATTTAAACACAGCATTGTGTTTTTGCTTCCAACAGGCCGATGCACACTGCTTTGATATGTGGATGAATTCAAAGTTTGATAGGCCTGCTGTGCCCTTCAGTTTCTCCAGCTGTGATTGGACAGTCCCATTCTCTTGGGACATACACACTATCCAGAGAACTGTAATGATTTTGGTGATCTTCTAACTTTTTAACCTTCCTAAAGAGTTGATACACCCTCACCTTTAAAACATATGGGGAAGTCAAGACGAGAATATGAATAAATAATCTGCATAAATATTCTAAAACAGAAGGTGACTCAAGCGTGAAGGATTAGGTCTTGTCTTTTTTTAAAGTGTGTTTGGCTCCATTTATTGCTTCTGGTGTGTGTGTGTGTGTGTGTGTGTGTGTGTGTGTGTGTGTGTGTGTGTGTGTGTGTGTGTGTGTGTGTGTGTGTGTGTGTGTGTGTGTGTGTGTGTGTGTGTGTGTGTGTGTGTGTGTGTGTGTGTGTGTGTGTGTGTGTGTCATCTGCTATCACATGTTACAAGGTGCCTGTGTTCTCAAAATATTGTTAAGGCTCAGTGAGTATGGTTTCTACCAACAGTCTACTTTCGGTGAATCCGACTACCTGAAGGCCACTGCAGGTTCTCCTTTATGCTTTGAAAGGAAGAACTGAGGAGAGTGGTATTCAGTTGGTTTCAATTTTATAACACACTATTCCTTTAAATATAAAGTGAGAAAGTGTAGTTAAATAGGATAAAAAAAAATTAAAAAAATCTTATAATGCAGAAAAACTGCTTTTACAGAAGTTACCCTGAGCTTTAATGGATGGAGGGAAGAAGGTAAAAGTCCATCCATCCATTATATATACTGTACTCGCTTTATCCTGAACAGGGTCACGGGGGGGGCTGGAGCCTATCCCATCTCACTTAGGGCGAAGGCAGGGTACACCCTGGATAGATCGCCAGTAAAAGTCACTGCACGTATTTGCTTATAATTGAGAAAATATGCAACAAATATGCTTTAAAATGTTGTTATCCAAACACACACAATCAACCCATCTGCTTGCACCACTGGCTGGCCTGGTATGCCATTTCCTGTTAAGCACCGCTCTCTAGTGTTACACCATTAGAATGCAGTGGTAACAAATTAAAGTGTGACGTGCAGCGGGGCCTTCGGAGATCTTCTCATCTGCCTTTCTATCATAAAAGAGGTTGATACCTCGAGTTGGTCAAAGTATGAAGCTTCAATATAGTAAAAACAAATAAAAATAAAAAACAATCGGAACTGTTTTAACTATGTAATTTTAAGCTCTAATATTTATTTGTATGTGTGTGTCAGGAGGATTCAATTATGATTCTTTTGTGATTAGAAGTTTTGACACATGTACCAGTAAAACGGTAGATACCTCAGGGACAACAGGTGTTTCTAAGGTGACATTGCTGTTTGATGATGAAAAAAAAAAAGTGAAATAAATCATTTCTTTGCAATCCATTTAGCTTCATCCATGCTCTTGCAAATATGAAGCTACTAAATGTATTCTTACAATTAAAGGACAGGTTTAACATTTTAGGGAAGGCGCTTATCTACTTTCTGGCTGTGAGTTAGATTAGAAGTCATAATACTCATATATATATATATATATATTATATGGTATGAATTTACCACCAGCACCTGCTCGTCTTTAACCAAGTTCAGACCAAAGATTCGCAACGATACGAAAATGTTTCAGAGCGTTGAAGGGAAAAGTTGCCTGTGTGTAAATTGGACCATCTCAGCTCAACTCAAGCTGACTGGTGGTGTTACATTGCAAGTGGGCAGCCTTTGAATGTCAGGCACAATAGTCTTTTTTCTGCTTATTATGTTCTGAGACGTTAACAATTATACCCACCTCGGTAAAATCCTAAAAAGCTAGCAGTTAAAACAGAATAGCAGAGGGTCACTACTGTCTACATCTTACACCGTCTCATTGAGTTGCTTTGTCATTAACTGGAAGATTTCAGAGTGTTGACCAGCGATTTGTCGTTACAACTTTCAAGTCATTGCATCAGGAATCTTTGGTCTGAACTGGACTTTAGCTTAGCTTAGCACAAAGACCCTCAACAAATAAAAAGCTGGTCTGGCTCTGTCCAAAGGTAATAAATTGACTTTGAAATCCAGCACCTCTAAAGCTTATATATTAACATGCCATATATTGTTTAATAAATACAAGTGTAAAAACACAAAGTTGCACTTCTGCAGATGGATTATTTTTTTTTTTTTTTTTTTTTTTGCCTATATCTTGCTGGAGCAGTAATTCCTGTCGCCAGATGCAAGATGAGTTTTATGGAAGTTACTTAGCAATTTTTATTTTTTTTTTACATTTTTGAACAAAGCAAAGTCAATCCAGTTTCCAGGCTGTATACCAAGCATAGCTGAGTGGCTACTGGCTGTGACCGTACATTTACAAACCAGACACAGGAGTAGTATCAGTCTCCAAATCTGAGTGTCCTCAAGAAAACCCAAAAAGTATGTTTCCCAAAGTGTCTTAACTATTTCTCAGTGTCACTGCGTGCTCCTTCAGTACATCTGGATGTGTGTGTGTGTGTGTGTGTGTGTGTGTGTGTGTGTGTGTGTGTGTGTGTGTGTGTGTGTGTGTGTGTGTGTGTGTGTGTGTGTGTGTGTGTGTGTGTGTGTGTGTGTGTGTGTGTGTGTGACGAAGTGTGGGTCTCTGTGTTTCAGAAATGTAAATGTGTGGGTCTACAAACAGGTAACAGTGAGAGCTCGTGTAAAATCTGTATGTTCGCATCTGTGTGTGCACATGTACGTTTGTCTGTGAGTGCAGAGGTGTGTGTCAGTCCACCTCAGAGTGAGTTATGCTAACAAGGCTGCTACTACTACCGGGGGAGAAACGTAAGGTGACAAAGCAAACAGCAGACGGGACAATCCCCATGTGTGTCCCAGAGTGGACAGGAGGCTGCACACACTGCTTTAATGTTGTCAAACCAAGTTTGAAAGCGACAGCTACCACCCTCCGACCCACCATCACACACACCATTTGCTCCGCCTGAGCTAAAGCAGGAACATATAAATGGCCACAAATCAGACATTTTATCTCTTACTTTGCCATTTGTGTTTTACTTAAGGATGGGAGAAAGTGGTGAGGCACAGATGAAATGGAAACAACATGAGTGATGAAATCACACTGACCAGTGGCCAAGATATGAAGAATTAATCTGATTCATCCTTCAGTTATGTCCTGTATCTGTTGAGTTTATGTTCAATAGCTAGATAGCACATAGTGTCAGCTGGTTTCCAGTCTGCTCATTTGGTGGGAGTGACATATCTGAACAATATCAATACCAGTCTGGAGAGGGCCAACCTCTTTATTATCATTAATCCTCCCAGTATGATTTTCAACTTATTTTAATTGCTCTTTTTATCTGTCTCCACAGCTCTAACATTTGTACTATAGTACCTATCATAACCTTTTTTCATAACCTTTATGTATTTCCAATGTGGATTTGATTTGTTTTATGGACTGACTCTGCTGCAAGTGTTTCTCCAGTCAAGTCCAATGCAATTTGCCTAAAAGACCATATATCCTCACAACCTGGATGTTACAGGAACACAATATAATATAGGATAAGAATTAGTTTTGGAAAAAGTATTCAGATCTTTGAGTAACAGTACCAATACAGCAATGTAAAACTACTCCATTATAATTAAAATTCCTGCATGAAAAATATTACTTAAGTAAAAAAGTACATAAGTATGAGCAGCAAAATGTACTTGGAGCATTAAATCAAAAGTCCTGGTTTGGTCCTTTCTGACTGATATAATATTATATATGTTGATTTTTAATAGTGAAGCATCAGTGTGTAAGCAACATGTTAGTGTTGTAGCTGCTGCAGGTGGAGCTTGTTTGAACTACTTTATATCCAGTTTTATAAACAGGGACAGCAGATAAATGTGAGGGGTAGTTTAAAGTAGTATCAAATGGAAATCCCAAATTTACTTGAGTAAATGTTTCTACCACTGTGAAGAATACTTACTGCAGAAAATACAACGTCCCTGAGCACAGCACAGCACAGATGCATGCATGGGCTGTTGAAGGCCACCTTCATTTTTCACTATTATCTGAAAAAATATTCAAACATGCCTTTCTGGTTATTAAGGTCATTTTATATTCTGTATGGATGGTGTCAAAAAAGCAAGGCATTGCTATTATTGTCTTTATTTTTTACAGTGTTTATATCTATTCAGTCCTTGATTTTGGAGGATTTCAAACTAGCAACATCCTTTTTTCATCACCATCTTGTTATATCCCGGTCGAGGGGAAGATAAGAAATAACACAGTTTGCTACTCCCCACACCAAAGACGGGCCAGCAGCCCAGTTTAAGATTTATAGCAGTTTATTATCTGCTACAATAAGCAAAGGACTTAAAATTAGACTTAAAAACTCACACGCGTGCAGTTAAACACACATATTCACACAACTCTTGGAAACATGGCAGCCTTCAGAACTTACAAGGTATTTATTTACACAGACACCTCTGTTTCACTAAACATTTTAACTCAATATCAGATATCGGGTGTCAGGAGATCAAAATTAATTTCATACATGGCCGGAATATGTCATTTTACTATTTTCTATTAGCTGACTTGTCAAGATGATCAAAAATCAAATTCAAGCTGCAAAGGTGCAGAATATTAAATTCAGGCATTTCAGATAAAAAAATAAATAAAAGAAGACAAGAAGAGAACTGAGAGGAGGCATGAGGACTAGCATGTATGTCCTAATTAAATCTGTTTCAGTTCACTCACTTTTTTAAAAATTTTAGTCATACACTGTGGGAGGAATTAACTAAGGGATATATATAAAACAAAAAGTATGAAATTATAGTTTCTGACAGTTTGTACTTCTTATGACTCCCAACTCCATTATTGGAGAATGTTTGTATCGAGTCATTTGTAGTTTCAAGAGATTATTCACCCAGGATCCCCTCTCCCCAACTGCTGCAAAGTAAACCTGACTCTCTGGGCTGCAGCTGTTTAGTTATTATAGTAAGAATAATAGTTTTATGTATATAGCCTCTTTCAAAGCAATGCAACAAAGCATTTTACATGGGGGAAAAAAAAAACAGAAAATAAACATACAGATATTGTCAGAAAAAAGAATAAATCAACAAAACATTAAACATAGTGCAACTCTAAAAAATATAACTTACAGTTTAATAAAAGACTTTTTAAAGATTGTGATTTAATAAATATAACTGCTTGTTGTTGGTTGTTACTCTGCCAGTCAAACAAAAGTTTTTAAATTAAGTTTACGTGCATTTCCTTAATCGATAAATGCATACTCTTGATGTTGTACAGTGCACTCACAGTTCGGGTCAACCTTTGTGCTCTTCTGATTCTCACACATGTACTCTGGTGTTATTCAAAGGAAACTGGACTTTTTTGAGTTTCCTGAAGATGATTCACCTTTCTTCTAAAAGGGTTCTTCATTACTTTATCCTTCTTTATTATTTATTTACATTCTTGTAGGCACTTGCACTCTTTGCTGCTGAATTTTCATTTTCTTTTGTTTTCATATTGTGCAAGGTTTTCAGTCAATTTATTTCACAGAGGTAAACTGATCCATCATGCAGACTGAAAGCAGGATGGAGTGGTTCAATGAAAGTTGTACGGACAGTATACAGGTGGGTCACTGTATCAGGAAAGACTTTAAAAAAGGACAAAATACCTGCCGGCCAGTCCAGATACACTCCCGTGACGCCTCTGTATGTATAACTGTCCTGAAACCCTAGACAGGAACCGTTATGATAAAAATCACCATAAAGACTCCAGCACCAAGAATTTTCATTTCCTCTCAAAGAAAAATCACTTGAGCAGTCTCCCGCCCTGTCAATGCTTTTGTACGCCACTCCAATGTCAGCTGAAAAGCCCTCAACCTCCCAGTAATGGCGGCCTGTCAGACCCTCTTCACACATCACCTGACAGACATCAAACCTCTCCAGATGATCAGGATATGGTTGCTTCTCTCTTACAAATTCTGCCATTTTGTTGTTCTTAGTCAAAAGGACAGTCCTGCCTGCTGTGTTGGGGTCCAGTGTGAGATCACAAGCATCTGCAATCAGGACAGAAGAAACATGTCATCAAACCTAAAACAAAAGCTGGCTTACTTATTTTTGAGGGATTTTACCCAATAACTCCAACTACACATTCGACATGCTATTCAAGTTTAGTTTGTGAACATTTGATTTCATTGTTGTTTCAGGTGTGATACTTGTTTATAGTTAAATGCTGTAAATCCAACAAATCACCAACCACTATGAAATTGGCTTTGTTCAGAGTGCAGGCAAACCAGATGTATTCCCCAAGTCAGATTTTCAGGACAGAATGTCAGAACTGTTATTTGCAAGTGAGCGGCACGGATTTGGTGTGTCCAGTCATCACCAACCTATATACAAGGGTTGTTGTGGTAATGACATATGCATAACTGTTGTTATTTAATTATAATTATATTCTTACACTGTCTCAGTAGCTTCAGGTTGACC
Source organism: Brachyistius frenatus (assembly GCF_029030835.1). NCBI lineage: Eukaryota > Metazoa > Chordata > Actinopteri > Embiotocidae > Brachyistius > Brachyistius frenatus. Next base: position 1,253,775 of record NW_027210687.1, read on the forward strand.
CAGCATTCTTCATTGTGGTCCACACTGGTGGTAAAGAAATACAATAAAATGAAGGGAATCTTGCAAATTCATCTTGGAAAAATTATGAAATATAAAAGTGTCTTTCAAACAGCCGATTTGAGCATACTTGAGATATTGCAGACTGCAGCGTGAATCCTTCTGTATTTCAGTCAGCAGCTTGACTCCTTGATCTGTGAGGTGATTAAAGCTGAGGTCCAGCTCCCCGAGGCTGCAGCGGTCAGACCTCAGAGCCGATGCCAGAGAAGAACATCCATCTCCTGTCACTTTACACAACGACAGCCTAAAGAAATCAAACAGCTGGCATTTCAGCAGTGTGGTCGATGCCCTTATCAGCACCAATTTCCCCTAGCTAACATGGCCTGAGCCCCATTTGATTTGTCATTTATCAGGCTCCCCCTTGGACTTGTAGCACCATAAACCACACAAGTTGACCCTTTGGTAGAATGAGGCAGAAACAGGCATTCTCAAAGGATAATGCTAACATTAATGCATACAATAAAACTTGATATGCAATTTAACTGCACCACAGCCTCCAAAATGAGGAGTCATTACACGAAGGAGTAGCTACTCAACTCCAAGTTCCCTCCTGATGTCCGAGCTCCTTACCCTCCCTAAGGCTAAGCCCGGCCACCCTACGGAGGAAACTCATTTCGGCCGCTTTTAGCCGTGACCTCGTTCTTTTGGTCACGACCCAGACTTCGTGACCATAGGTGAGGGTCGGAACGTAGATCACCCGGTAAACTGAGAGCTTCGCCTTCCAGCTCAGCTCCCTTTTCGCCAACACAGTCTGGTGCAGCACATGTTGTACTGCTGCAGCCGCACCGATCCGGCAGTCGATCTCCCGCTCCATCCTCCCCTCACTCGTGAACAAGACCCCGAGATACTTAAACTCATTCGCTTGAGGAAGGCAATCCGTCCCCACCTGGAGGGAGCAATCCACCGGTTTCCGGCAGAGAACCATGGCCTCAGATTTAGAGGTGCTAACCCTCATCCCCACCGCTTCACACTCGGCTGCAAACCGCCCCAGTGAGTGCTGGAGGTCGCGGTCCGAAGAGGCCAACAGGACCACATCGTCTGCAAACAGCAGAGATGCGATCCGGAGACCCCCGAACCCGACATGCTCCTCCCCCCGGCTGCGCCTTGATATCCTGTTCATGAAGGTCACAAACAGGATCGGTGACAAAGGAGGCCAACACCCACCAGGAACGAGTCTGACTTATTGCCAAGAATATGAACACAGCTCCTACTGCGGTTGTACAGAGCCCGGATGGCCCGTTGCAATGGGTCCGGCACCCCGTACTCCTGCAGCACCCCCCACAAAATCCCCCAGGGGACCCAGTAGAAAGCCTTCTCCAAGTCCACAAAGCACATGTAGACTGGATGGGGAAACTCCCAGGCCCCTTGCAGTAGTCTTGCGAGGGTAAAGAGCTGGTCCACTGTTCCACGACGAGGACGGAATCCACACTGCTCCTCTTGAATCTGCCAGGTTTTTCCATCGTTGCCCACATGAGCGTTGAAGTCCCCCAGGAGAACTATGGAGTCAGCAGGCGGCGCCCTTTCCAGGACTCCCCCCACCACCTCCAAAAAGGCCAGATAGTCTGAGCTGCCGTTTGGTGCATAAGCACAAACAACAGTCAGAGTCTTCTTCCCTGCAACCCGGAGGCGCATGGAGGCGACCCTCTCGTTCTCCGGGGAGAACTCCAACACATCGGCGCTCAGCCGGGGGCTCGTGAGTATCCCCACTCCCGCCTGGCGCCTCTCACCTTGGGCAACTCCAGAAAAGGATAAAGTCCATCCCCTCTCCAGGAGCTTGGTTCCACAGCCAGTGCTGTGCGTGGAGGTGAGCCCAACTATATCTAGCTGGTACCACTCCACCTCCTGCACCAGCTCCGGCTCTTTCCCCGCTAGCGAGGTGATGTTCCACGTCCCTAGAGCTAGTCTGTGCTACCGGCGATTGGTTCGCCCGGGCCCCCAGCCCGGCCTGCCGCCCGGTATGCAATGCACCCGACCACGATGCTTGTCCCTGCAGGTGGTGGGTCCACAGGGTGGCGGCTCCACGATGCTTCTTCGGGCTGAGCCCGACCGGGCCCCATGGGCAAAGGCCCAGCCACCAGACGCTCGCCGGTGAGCTCCCCTCCTGGGTCTGGCTCCGGGAGGGTACCCCGGTTTCCCTGATCTGGGCGAGGTGGCTTCAGTCCATGGGCTGCTGTTCATCGGGGTCTGTGTGAGCCGCTCTTTGTCTGGGCTCTCACCTGAGACCAGTTTGCCTTGGGAGACCCTACCTGGGGCTGATGCCCCAAACAACATAGCTCCCAGGATCAGTGAGTCACTCAAACCCCTACACCGGTTGGAAATCAACACCTCGCTAAAACAGTTTTTAAAAGTTGGACCAAATCCTGTCCATGAAATGCCATTGTATTAAAGAGTAAGGCTTTTGTTGTATTACAAGAGACTAAATCTTGATATATGTACATATGGTGAGCATTTTGTTAAGTAAAAGGGATTTCGAGCTATTTGTTAGACTGACCTTAGTCTTTTCAAACCACAGTGTGGGCTCCTCAGTGCGTTACACAGCGCCATCACTCCTGAGTCCTGCAGGTCATTGTAGCTCAGGTCCAGCTCTTTCAGACTGGAAGGTCCAGAGGTGAGTGCTGAGGTCAGCATCTCACAACCTTTTTCTGTGAGTCTGTTGTGACTGAGACTGAGTGACAAATGATGGAATATAATAATATCTTTACATTATTTAGATCATTTAAAAAAAAATTTACAAATAAAAAGCATAGATGTTCATTATTTGTTTGGATTTTAAATTGAACTATTGTGCAAGACCTTATACAAAAGGTCTGTTACATTCAAACCCCTGCCATAAACGTTCACACAATTCAGATTAACCCTTTAACCAGGTAAATCTCCTCTAACTTTTTAAATCTTCCCTAATCTGACAGTTAAATGATTATCTATGCTAAATTGTGGTACAATCTTATCTCTGTCAGCTTGTGTTATTGCTGTGATTACTGCCATTGTTTGTTTTTTCTATGCTCTGTAATTGACTCAATGTCATTATAAATGAGGGTCACCCTCAATGATTTCTCAAGTATAAATAAAGGTTGAATCAAAATCTGGTGTCGGTCAGACATTCCCGAATGAAAGCATGCTTGAGCTTCTGCTGCCTAAGATGGATAAATTCAGGTTTAGCCCTTTGCTGATTTGGATGGAGATAACAGAATTCAATCCTATTCTAGACTTTTCAAATGTTAAGACCAAATGGTTCAAATTCTAATACTGGTGATTTAGTAGTAGATGTAGTACTATGACAGAGTCTAAGACATAAGCATGTGTCAACAGGATTTTTGTAATTACTCTCACTGGCAGAAGGTGGAGTCAAAGGTTCCCTGCTGTATATGTTTAAATTCACAGTTTGAAGAAATTAACCCTGTCCGGTGTAATTTTGCCTATTAGCATACCTAATATTTATTGTGGGATCTTCTTCTATTTTAAATCGTTTTGCAATTGTAATTGAGACTTACCTGAGTACCTCCAGTGTACAGTTTGTGCTCATCAGCCCAGTTGAGAGGATCTCCATTTCTGAGTCTTTTAAATTGGTGGAACTCAGTTCAAGCTCTCGCAGATAACCTGAAGTGGACTTGAGTGCTGTCACTAACTCCTCACAGATTTCTGTAGTGTTTAAATTTCGGTTCAGCCTTTTGGAGGATGACAAAGAGGAAAAAATTGCATTAAATTATGAATCTATATGTAAGTAGAGCATACCCTCCAGTTCTATCAAACTGTCTTGTGATTCAAAAGACAGAGCTGACCGCAGCAAGTGGCTCCATAAAATATGTAGACTGGGGTGTACAGAGGGAAATTTTAAGCTGCAAAAATATAATTTAATTCAGTGTAAAAATGGTAAATATTGTTTTCAGTAATTAGCTTTAACACCATATGCCAATGACAACTGTACTGCCTGTATTATCAGTATATTTAATCAAATTTGCTATGATTGTGAATTAGTCTACGTAAAACATTCCACATGACACGGCCACAAAATCAGATGTAGAGCTTTTTAATACCAATTGAAACCTGCTGTTGGGGAATAACATATTTGAAACTGACCTGAGCTTCTTCAATTTAGGGCCGCTGAGTCCAACAGAGAGCACGTGCTGTAATAAGCCCCCTAGTAGGTTCCCACTCAGCTCCAGTTCTCTTAGATTTGAGATGACTGATATGATAGCAGGTGTCAACTTTTCGCATGCTGTATATGTGTGTCCATAAACGAAGAGACTGCAAACAAAGACAACAATGATAAAAAAAAATAATAAAGTCACATGATTAGAGTGTATAAAGTCCGAACAAGAAGGAAAAAAGAACAAAAGAGTCTCATTCAAAATAATAGCTTTACGAACCTGAGAGCTTCTAGTTTACACTTGGAGTTCAACAGTCCATCACTCAAAATCTCGATACTTGTATCAGTGATGGCACAATTTGTAAGGTGCAGTTCAGTGAGCACAGAGTCTGGCATTTGAAGAGCAGAAGAGATTGTTTCACAATGCCAAGTCTCGAGATCCACGCCTGAGATCCTGCAGAAATGATAAAAGACAAGTCATCAACATCAAAAGAAGTTGTACAACTCATTTGCCACTATCCATGCAGATAAATTATAACTTGTGCTGTAGAAACTGCAAAAAAATAGGTGATAAAGTGATTTCATGCAATAGAGAACTACTACACTTTCATCAACTCACCTCACGCTTCTGCTGTTCCTCACAGCCGGGACAAGCCTAAAAATACCTTTGGCTGACGGTCTGTATTTTTTCATGTTGAATTCATCCAGAGGTGTATTTGACATTAGAATTGAGTCAGCCAGAGCTGAGCACTGAACAGGGGAGAGCTGTTTTTCTGGACCATGATTTGGTTTCAGATACTGCCGCACACTATCATGTAGGGAACTGTCTTTCAGTTCGATCAGGCAGTGGATAAGGTTGAGACATCTTTCAGGTGAGCAGTCAAGTAAATCCAATTCTATTAGACTTGTCCTAATTTTCTCCACAACCCCAGAGTGTTCCTCCGTCTGCCAAATCAGGCCTTGAAGCAGTTTTTGTGTTGACTGCAGAGACATGCCGACAAGGAACCTGAGGAACATGTCCAATTCTCCTGTCTTTCTCAGAGTTGAATTTGCCATTGCAATTTCCATCAGCTCATTTAGGGGTAGATCAACTGGATCTGCATTCAAGATGGACTCAAGCTCTTCCTGTGACCCTTTCAGCAAGTAATCCTTGAGGCTTTGAGAATCTATTCTTTTACTTGCAAAACTGTGGTACACATAAAGAGCAGCAAAATACTCCTGAACTGTCAGATGCACAAAGCAGTAAAGCTTCTTTGTGTTGAACACGCTCTCTCCTTTGAGTATTGCTGTACACAACCCACAGTGAACTCCAACTTTGCCTTTGTCGATGCCATACTTTTTCAGATCATCGCTAGTAAATATGATGTTGCCTTTTTCCAGTTGTTCAAATGCCATTCTGCCTAATTTTAAAATGAATTCTTCATTTGACTTGAAGATCTCTGCTGTGTCCGAGTCGTCCTGGTCTTCATATTTTTTAGTGGTTACCCTCATTTGAAAAAGAAGGAAGTGTGTGTACATCTCAGTGAGAGTTGAAGGTATCTTTATGTTTTCATCTTGACTGCTGCCCAATTTTAGCATCAAATACGCAAGAACTTTTGCCGCAATCCAACAGAAGATGGGTATGTGACACATGATGTGTAAGCTCCTTGACGTTGTAATGTGGCTAATAATCCTTTCAGCAACCGCTTTGTCCTCGACTCTCTTCCTGAAGTATAGTATTTTTTGAGGATCATCAAATCCTCTGACCTCCGTCCACTGGTAGACATACTCACGAGGGATGCGCTGAACTGCTCCTGGTCTTGAGGTTATCCAGACAAGTGCAGATGGAAGAAGATGTTCCCTGATGAGGTTGGTCACCAGAGTGTCCACCGAGGATTCCTTCTCTGCGTTTGACAATCTGTTGGTGTTTTTGAAATCCAGTTGAAGTTTGCTTTCATCGAGACCATCAAAAATGAACAAAACCTTGTGATTAGCAAATATCTTTGCAACTGCTATGTTTTTAAGCTGTGGGTGAAATTCTTTCACAAGTGTCTCAAGGCTGAACAGATCATCGAAGACCAGATTTAGCTCCCTGAACGGAAACATGAAGATGAAATCCAAGTCCTGATTGGCTCTCCCATCTGCCCAGTCAAGAATGAACTTCTTCACAGAGACCGTTTTTCCAATGCCAGCAATTCCCTTTGTCATTACAGTTCTAATTGCTCTCACTTCCCTTTTGTCTCGCCCAGATAACGCAATGTCTTCTGGCATCTTTTTAAAGATATCGTTGCAGTTGATTTTAGCGGACTCGTCTGTTTGATTCTTAGCCTTATTTCTCATCTCCCAGATCTCATGTTGGGTATTGACACAGTCACTCTCTCCTTGTATGATGTGAAGCTCTGTGTAAATTTTGTCCAATTGTTTCTCATCCTTATAATCTATTTCAAACTCCCATATACACTTGTTCCTCAGAAATTCTTTGTTCTTTTTGATGGCCTCTTTGATGTCATCTTCTGCTGTAGGGAAAGAGGTAAAAACATCGATCTTAAACCATAATCCATTCAGTTTCTTAAATTTTCAATATTTTCAACCAAGTCGGGCATGTTAAGGTATTACCGTTTCCAAAAAAGTTGGGACATTGTGTAAAATTTCATTAAAAACAGAATGTGATGATCTGCAAATCATGTAATCCCGTAGTTAATTGAAAATAGACAAAAGACATCATCAAACAATCAAATGTTAAAACTGACCAATTTTAATTTGGTTTTATGAAAATGATATGTTCACATTGAATTTGATGGCAGCAACATATTTCAAAAAAGTTGGGACAGGGGCATGTTTACCACTGTAATGCATTGCCACTTCTTTTAACAAGTTTGGGTAGTAAATGTTTGGGTACTGGAAATACCATTTGCTGGAGTTTTTAAAGTGAAATGCTATCCCGTTCTTGCCTGATATAGGATTTCAGCTTCTCAACAGTATCGGGTCTCCTCTGTCGTATTTTTCGTTTCATGATGTACCAAATGTTTGTAATGGGTCAACAGGTGTGGACTGCAGGAAGGCCAGTTTAGCATCCAGACTCTTCTACTATGGAGCCATGCTGTTGTAAAATGTGCAGAATGCAGTTTGGCATTGTCTGGCTGAAATAAGCAAGGAGCAATAAGCAAAACCTTTATTTATCGTTCAGCAATAATGGGGCCTTAATAGATGTGCAAGCTAACCTTGCCATGTGCATTAATGCACCCTCATAACACTTCATCCCAGAGGATGCAGCGTCCCTGATTTTCAAAAAGAATTGAAAATTGTGATTCGTCAGACCACAGGACATTTTCTACTTTGCCTCAGTCAATCTTAAATGAGCTCAGGCCCAGAGAAGGTGGCAGCGTTTCTGTATTGTATTTATATATATTTTCTTCTTTACATCAAACCTGCATTTGTGGATGCAGTGATGAACTGTGTTTACAGATAAAGGTTTTCAGAAGTGTTCCTGAGTCCATGCACTGATTTCCACTAGAGATATAAGTCTGTTTTTAATACAGTGCCTCCTGAGGTCCCAAGATCACGGCCAACCATTATTGGTTTTCTGCCTCTGGATTCTCTGAATTTTTTTCTGATATTATGTACTGTGGATGATGAAATCCCCAAATTCTTTGCAATTTTACTTTGAGGAACATTATTCTTAGATTGTTACATGATTTGCCCAATCACCTGTTATCAAAATAAGCATATATTTTTAATAAAACTATAACATTTCTTAGTTTCAACATTTGATTTGTTTTCGGTCTATTTTATTTTATAAAATATGGGTTTAAAAGATTTTCAAATCAAATTGTGTTTTTATTTACATTTTATACAGTGTCCCAATTTTTTGGGGGGAATGGGGTTGTAGAATTGCAACAAAGTCCAAATAAATACACAAGAAATGCGTAGGTTGATGGTATTTGCATATTTGAGCACCAGTCTATGCACCAATTTGTATAAGCATTATGTTATCACTACATTTTCAACCATGACCACAACATCTGTTAACTTATCTTAAAGACCCCACATACTTTGACATGTCGCTGGCTGGATTTCTTGGAGGATCCTGAAGAAAGCAGATTTGGCTTTTGTACATGTGATTGCCTCGTAGAGATGCCTCATCTGATCCTCACTCGTCAGGGTGTTCTTGATTTTGCTGTACATCTCTTTATGGATTACTTGTTGCTGTAGCATTTTATCTGCTATTGGCATCACTGAGGTGACGCTCTGAATGAGCTCAGCCCTGTTGTCGCCTACCCATTTAGCTTCTTGAAAAAGAAAACAAAGTCATTGTGGCATTATAACATGCATAATATTTGGATATGTATTTGGGTCCAGTAGAATGAAAGGCCTCTTGTGACTGGTATTTTATGACCAACTGAAATCAAGATAGCTTTTGCTCCTGAGATTATTAACTTTAACTCACCTTTCTCTTCTGTATCTCTGTATAAAGCAGGATCAGAGTCTTCGGAGAGGCTCAGACTGACAAAAGACAAAAACGCTATTACTATTTTTATTTTGGTTTATATGTATCACAGTATTTTCATATCTTTATGTACAATAAATATGTATGTCAATAGAGAAATATAGAAAGTCTCACCTTTGGCTGCTAACTTGAGCACTAATGCACTCATGTTTCAGAGCACTGCTCTTCTCACCACAGCTGTTTTGTTCAGAGGAAGCTTCTGCTGCTTCCCTGCTTAAAGTCTTCTCCTTTGCTGTCTTCATCACAGTTATCCCCTCAACTTCCTGCAGAGATAACTTCCTCTTGAAGAAAGGAACGTTTTCTTTCTCTTTCTTTAGGTCAGATTCGTTGCCTTCCTCTATTTTACTCCTGCCATGTGAAGAGCATTGGTTCCCCATGATGCTAGTTCTTCAACAACAGTTCAGTGACTGTCATTTGGAAAGAATTTAAATGTCAAAATTGTTTGTTTCACAAACACTTGCACCATATTCCACTTTCTTATTGTTGTCCTCATAACAGCCAAACTTGCTGTTACTTCAGTCTGTAGTGAGGACCTTAAATTAAATTAAATACAAAAATAATAATAAAGTAACTATCTATCTATTTCGTCTTCAAAAGTAATAGTATACACATCACTTGTCAGGAATGTTTCAGTTTAAGATTAGTTTAAATGTATTTATATTTTTTTCCAACTCTAAAACACCTTTCACTACGTAAGATATCTGACTGGACTACTTCCTTACCTTTTTGTCTGATGTCCTGTAACAAGCTGCAGCAGTAAAGGAGAGCGTGTTGCATTTTGTAATGCCTGTAGAGGAATTCAACGTGTCAATGTGACTGTGAATGTACTTTCATTTTTATCAGAGAGGATGTACTGTCAGCGTTTTGTGGGCGGACCAAGTTGAGACTTTTTGGCAATTATACTTAATAATAAATATAGTTAAGAATGTGCTAAAAGCTGACTGAACTGGCCTGCATTTTGTGATATGTTTTTTTGTCTCTTAGATTGGACATACTATAAGTGTGGTGTATGGTCTATGTATGCAGTAGCTACAGTGTCACAGCCCTCTAAATAGTGAAAGGACATATATATCATATATATCATTTGGTTGTGTGGATTAAGTTTTGTTCCAAATACCTTATTAGAAACACAAAAATCATGCATTATCTGATCATGGATTTACAAACCTGTAAATGGTATTTTAACCCCATTTAACCTTTTCATCAATATTAAACTGCATTGGATGTGAAGATGAATATTTGTTTTCAGAGTTAAGATATAAATGTCAACTTAATCTAAGAAGTACATGTATAAAATATTTGAAAAATAATTGTGCAGGTTTTCAACATTGTACTGTGACACGCCTACAGTCCAGTAAATTATCAGTGGTGCAGGCAATTGTTTTTTTTACAAGATTAACCCCATTGGAAAGTAAAACCAATAAGGGTAGATTTATGTTGACCAAGAATAGGTTAATCTGGGTTCCACTCATTTTATAAATTATATGGAAGATCGCAGAACCTGTCATCATTCACTTACAACATGTGTTATAGCTGCTCATCCAAAGTGTACCCAGTTTCAGGTTTAGCCTTATCTCTTATAAATGATTTGTGCATATACTATTCATAAACTACTGGTGTTGCAACCTCCTTATCTAAAGTGCAGAATGTTCACCTTGTTCAGATGTGGTCCAAAGTCTCTTTGACAATAAATATTCCACCCATGTCCACAGGAAGTACAAGCAATAATGAGGACAGCCTGCATCTCTTCTCAGTGGTGAGGACCAAGGTTACAGAAATTACACGAGTTTCACATGTTTTCCCCATGGGACACCTGTGATCACATGTATGAAACATGTTTACCACATGTTGCAAAACATGATAACTTTGGAAAAACATGTAGAAAAGTTTCCACGTGAATCTACAGGAGCTTCACACATGACACCATAAAAATGTTCCAAAACCACGTTTCCCATCGGCAAAATATTTCACATGAGTTTTTGCATGTGAAATTCATGTGTTTTTTCTTGTAAGGGATATGCTGTGGCCTGAGTGGTATCTGAATCCTGTAGATCAACAATAAGTCATTTTACTACTATATTTACACTTTGCTGTGACACCATTGACTCACTGCCAGTTGGTGTCACAAAAGTAGTCGGTCCTTCTGTTGTTATTCAGACGCTCAAACACCTCTGGTTCAAGGAGTGCGTTCTCTTCTGATCCTTGATTTAAAACAAACTTCAAGAGGTTAAAGGCACAAATAATTAGGATCTGTGTTTTCAAGCCCACACTTCTAAAAGGTGTATCAGTCCATACACGTCATTCGTTTTACAGGTGCAAAGGGACTGAAGGACGCAGGTTCTGCCAGGACTTCACTTTTAACTTTAAAGAACGCATTTGGTCCTGAATCACTCTCTCTGCTCCACCTCTGCTTATCCTATCTGCACCCCCGCCCCTCCTCCTCCTCGTCCTCCTCCTTCTACTCCTCCTCACCCTCTTTTCATAAGCTCCCCTTTCTCTACCGTCAACTCTAATGAGGCCACTGTGTGCGTCTGTGCGTGTGTCAGGATGGATGTGGGTGTGTGTTTTTAAATGGTCTTAGGAGGCTCATCACTCTGCTGTGCCTCCCCACTGGATCCCACTGGCCGAGGGGAGACACACATCCACGCAGAGTGCTGCTGACGCTGGAAGCAGGCGTTCAATGTGTTTCTAATGACTCCCTTTACAGCTGCACTCCCACTCCTTCATACGCAGCATAATATCCAACTGTGGCTGACCAGCAGCACAAGCACAAAATTAAAACTGCAAGCAGTGATATGCGGGCCCTTGCACGATGCACAGTGGGGAGCCGGCAGATCAGGTTGGGGCGGGGGGAGAGTGGGGGGGACTGTTATCAAAGATGTAATGTTTGAGGAAGATCGGAATATGTACATAAAAGTTACAGTCACTTGTAGTTTCATGATGAGACGCTCAAAATGGCCGCCACGCCACGGGCACACCGATCGACAAAAACAAATTCATGATGCCAAGAGACTTTTTTGTACATCTCAGTGTGATACACACGTCCAACGAATTTGGTCCGTGCAGGTGAAACTAGTTGCCGGGGCTGCAGTTTAGGGGGCGCTAGCGACAGTGCAAAACTTAAGGTCGGTAGTCAAAGTCTGTAGGAGGAGTTCGTTCAAATACAACAGGTGCAATTTGCCCAAAATGGCGACTAAATTAAAAATGGCAGACTTCCTGTTTAGTTGAAGTAATGATGTCGAGAGAATTTTTGTACATCTTGATGTGATACACATCCAAAAATGTTGGCGCGTGTAGGTCAAACTAGGTACCGTAGCTGAAGTTTAGGGGGCGCTAGCGAGCCGTTTGGCCACGCCCACTCGCAAAACACATATCAGATGTATCATCTCACCATGCCGGATGTATGTGCCACGTTTCATGAGGTTTCAAGCATCCTTTAACCCTAAACATCAACTTCCTGTGTCACGGCAAAACGTCAGACATCGCCACGGCGACACCCTTGGACAAAGTCGAACGATTTTCAAAATATATCATCAACCACATGTTTAGGCTATTCTGACCCGACTTTAGGTTCATGTGATCAACCAGCTCAACTTAGCATGTGAAAGTATGAAAAGTGGAATTTTCAGTTGCCACCCGGGGGCGCTATGACTGTGAGTCAATAATACCATAGAGGTGTCTTCAGGGCGGGACTGTCATCATACATGTAATGTTTGGAGAAGGTCGTTCCATGTATATGACATTTACAACAACTTGTAGTTTCATGGCGAGACGCTTAAAATGGCCGCTACGTCACCAGCAGACCCATCGACCAAAACAAATTATTTTAACAACTTTTAATCCCAAACATGTTAACAGTGAACTGACTCAATTTCAAGTCGGTCTGACAAAATCCCTAGGAGGAGTTCTACATGTACAACATGTGCGAATTGCCAAAAATGCCGACTAAATTCAAAATGGCGGACTTCCTGTTGAGTTGACGTAATGGTGCAATTTAACTTTTTTATACGTCTAGGTGTGATACACATGTCCACCGAATTCCGTGCATCTAGGTAAATGTAGCCGCCGGGGCATCTCCTTAGGTGGCGCTAGCGAGCCATTTGGCCACTCCCACTCGCAACTCCACTAGAATACAAAATTTTTCGCCGGGAGTATGATAAAGCCTCCAAAAATGCAGTTCTTTGCGGAGAAAAATAAAGAACGAGAATAATAATCGCTTGAATAACCATAGGGCTTTTGCACCATCGGTGCTCGGGCCCTGAAAATAATAGAAAAAGTATTGAGCATGTTGTCAGAAATATGAAAGAAAAGTCATACTGTAGCATGTTGTCCAAAAAGTGATTAAAAAAAAGTAATACTTATACTGTAGCATGTCGTCCACAATGTGAAAAAAAGTAACACTTTGGACGACATTGAAGGATGACTTTTTTGTACTATTTCTAACGACATGCTAAAAGTACGACTTCCGTTCAAGTCAGGCAACACAAGTGGTACAGTTGTCAGTGTTGTTGTCTCACAGTCCAAAGGTCTGTGGTTTGATACCTGCGTGGGACTTTTCTATGTGGAGTTTTGCATTACCTAAAAGTAAAATGTATCGGTTGCAGTTGGTGCACAAAGCTTCTGGCTGGCACAAGTGAGCACGTTTCTCCAATCTTGGAATCACTACATTGGCTGGCTGTCCTGTATGTGATTCACTTTAAAATTGTATTGTTCGTATCTGCCTTTCTGTCCGACCTGCCGCAGCCCTATACTCCTCGTCACAATCTAAGGTCTTTTGACCAGCAGCTCTTAATTGTTCCTAGATCAAAACTGACTACCCATGCTGACTGGGCTTTTTCTGTTGCAGCTCCAAAACTTCAGAACAACCTCCCTCTCCAGATCACCTTGTCAGCCTCTATACTATTGTTCAAAACATGTTTAAAAGAACATTTATTTTCACTGACTTTTCCGCATTAATCACAATTTATTATTTACTTCTACATTCTCAGGTGTTTTGTGTTAGCTTAATCTTGCTTTTAATTTTTTATTGTGTATTTCTTCTTATGATCAAGTCTATCCAAGTGTTTCAATTGTGTTTATGTGCATCACTTAAGTCATCTTCTGTTGTGTTTACATGTCCTGCATAAATAAATCTGACTTGACTTCTTCGCTGAGTTAGTTCATAACACCGGTTGTTCAGGATCTGATCAGATCCACATCCTAAATCTGATCACATTAGACCGGTCCGGAGAGACGTCTGGCGAATCATCCTGAATACAATCTTTCAGGCTGGTTGTGTACATGGCCTTAGTGTGAAAAGCAGCTCAATAAAGTTTTTACGACACAACTGACAAAAATGAAGGAGAAAAACCATGCAGAGAAAATGTATAGTCAACTTTATTAACTTATTAAATAACTCAACATTCTCAACTCCACTTGTTTGAAAAGTAATTAACAATATGAAATGAAGTTTTTGTCATTGAGTCATGGCTTAACCAAATACTGTGACATTAGAGAACAATAACACTCATCTTTAATTGTTTTCTCTGTTTGACGGCACTCATCTGTGTGTGTGTGTGTGTGTGTGTGTGTGTGTGTGTGTGTGTGTGTCCTCTCTGGAAATATTAACAGTATAAATATTCACTGTCTTCTGCACGAGTGGCAAACAATCGCAACAGAGAAAGAGTTTTGAACATGGCTATTAACACTGTTTCCATGGGACCTGAAAACACTGCTGAAAGGAGCTGCCAAAGCAATTAAAAAAAAAAGATATGCTTCTTCCAAACGTTCTTTACGTCATCAAACTTGATACACTTGAAGGCTTTTTAGGAACAAACATGTCAAAGGCGAGCAAATCTAGTCGGGTATGGCTGCGGTTGAAATGTCACTATAGGGTCCGTAGCGACCGAATTTGTCTTTGCCCACCACAGCGGCACACACCTTGTGCCCGGGCTTGTACTTTGTGATCAGCACAAACATGGGCAGAGCGATGGCCGTCACCTCACTGAGGATATTCCAGTCAGGGAAGACGCCGCTCCCCTTTTCCTTCTCCATCGTCAGGTAGACACTGCAGCGGGGAGAGCGAAGGGAAAGACAAGTGAACAACCACAAAGTCAAGGATCACTTCAGTGAGCCATCGCTGACTGATGGAACGCTGCTTCCACCTGGTGGCCATGGCATGTATTGACATCTGCAGCGCAGTAATCATAAAAAAAAATACCTGTGAAAAGATATCAGACTTGTTTAAGAGTGGCTCCCTCTACTAGAGCTAAAATGATGAGTTGATTAATCAGTTAACTTGTTAAAACTGTGGAAAAATGCTGCTTTAAATTGTCCTCACTCCGCTGATGTTTGCCAACATGTTGGAATACAGCCTGTGTTTGCGATGTTTTTTTTTTTTCCTTGTTTTTGACAGGAGGACAGAGAGATGATTTAGTGAGGTCCCCCATGAGGAGTATTTTATAGGTTCTTTTTCTTTTTTTTTATTGTAGGGCTGAAAACTGCCCTCACAACACACTATATCGATTGTCCGATGCTGCTTCTTACGTGTAACTATCCATCGGTGGGGCAGAGGGGTCTTCGTCCACCACGTTCCAGAGCACCGACAGGCTGGGGTTGGGGTTCCTGATGAGGGCCAGATGCACTTGCAGTTTCTGAGGGATGTTGTACGAGGCGGCTTCCGTGCTCAGGACGGAGGGGAAGGTGGTGGGGGGAAGCGGAGGACACAGGAACTTGGCCAGAGGGAGGGCAGAGGGGGGAGTGGAGGTAATGCAAGTAGCACACAGTCCAGTGAATTACAATTGTGGTGGCAGTGACAGCGTGTGAATTACCTGCTGTGTGGTTGAGTCTGTGCACCTGGGAGGGTTTTTGGCATCACGAGAAGTGCATTTTACTTCCACCTTTTCATCCTTTGGCTTTTCATGCTGCTTCGACTCCTCATTATTGTTTGCTTTTTCCTTCCAATCTTGCGGCTCTTCCTTTGAGAACTCGACAAGTCCCTGAATTACACCAAAAGGAAAGATGAAAGTGCGGCACCAAAAATCCCACTTAGAAAGGCAGGTGATGTAAAATCTTCTGGAAACTAAACTATGCTTTAGTTACACATTCATGTGTGGCATATTTAGAAAATATTTTGATTAAATAAAGTATCCTACCTTGTTCGTAGGAGGAGCGTACGGAGTAAGAGGACGGGACTGGTTCACATTTAAATCTGCGATGGCAGTCCTCAAAGCTTTACACAGATTATGTATGATGACAAGTAACACAAGACAGGACAGAGGACAGAGTTGTTTATTCATATTATTGAATTTGGGTCACTGTAGCAGCTTACCATTCACTTTTTTTGTCACCGCAAATACAAACCACATGACCATAAGCGACACAAAACAGATGTTAAAAGTTTCTTATACGAGATCAACTTGCCTTTGTTATCTGCTTGCATCTTTTTCAGTGCCTTTTTCGTGGTTTCCTGGACAACAAGAACGAATCAACTTCATTATTTACAGTTTTTTGGTCACTAACAAAAGTGTAAACCACTAAATTAGAAGCAAAACAAGCCATTTTAACAATAATCCTTACAGCATAAGAATGCTGAATTTCTTGACGACAAAAAAATTTAACAGGTAAATAATTACTGCTCAAATTTCTATTCATGCCGACCCAAACTGAATATTGTTTTGTTGAGTAAACAAGAAGAGTTTTTTATGATTTATGTATTTGTATTTAACTCATTATTCCCCAGCTGTTAATTCAATACTATTTGTGATCAATGAATGATTTAAAACTATTGACAAGTAAATTTTTACCATAATTTGAAAGACTTCACTCTTGGTAGGAGAATGCAAGCTCTTTTTAGCTACCGGGAAAAAAAAATGCAATTACATAGATTAAATACTCATGCAACCAACAAATACATTTTTCATACGTGCACGTGCTCGCCGGGCTCTTACTCTGTGACATGGTCCCCATGGTTTCATCGTCTGCGTTGACGCTGCAGAGTTGACAAATGAAATAGTTTGAAAACTGATACAAAAAAATAATAATAATATCACTGAATGTGGTTCTACATACGTGATGATTTCAGACTCAACCAGGGGAAGCAGCGGACTCTGAAAGGACGTTTAAGATTATGTTAAAATTCGTCATATGTTGCATATTCATATTAAAGTAAGTCAATAACAGTGAGTATGTACGCAATGATGTAGTGATCACATCTCAAACTACATAAAAATGATTGAGTGAACTTAGGTATTTATCATTACATTTTTATTTCAAGGAACAAAACAACCTGAGACAAAAAGATGATTATAAAACATAAAGTGTGTTTTGAGCGTTTGACCCTGAACATGCACGACACAGAGCAATCATGTGTATATGTGTTTGTCTGCAAACCTCTTTCTGTGTCCTCGTCATGAAGTCTAAAGCTGCTTCTGCTCTCTTACGCAGTGTGTCCACTCGAGCCTGAGGACGACAGGAGCGTTCTGTAAACAACTTTGGTTTCAAGGTGTTTCTTTGTGACCGATTCAGCGCGGAGACAAACGCACAGTACGTTAATGTTTAGTTCGAGAAAGCAAAAACATAGATCGGAGGCTGCATGTAGAATTCAGTTGGACTTAATCTGTTGGGGGGGGGAGAGATTGAGGAGGAAAACAACATGAACAATGGATGATGGTAGACAGATGAAGATTTGATGCTTAAAAGATTTACCAGCAGTTGTCAACTTTAAGAATCAAGGCAGAAAAGAAGAAAAAGAAAAAAGGCTAGATTTAAAAAGTGCTTCAGGAAACTCAAAGAGGGAGAGAAAAAAGAAGACAAAATGAAGTACGAGAACAAGAGGAAAGAAAGAAGAGAGGCAGTGAATATTTCAAAGCATTAGACGGGAAACTTCACGTTGAAGTTTAGAGTTTAGACCCCAAGACGAGAAGAAGGTAAAACTGTGTGTCACTACTTCCACCCACCTCCAGTTTTTGGATGGAATCTTTGAAGTTGAATCCAGCATCCAGATACTGAATAGTTTCTATAGAACTCAGGATCTTGGATTCCTTCTCCTTTATTTCCTTGCGAACTTCCTGCTGAATCAGCGCTCGCACCTGGGGAGAAAAGTGAAGTGAAAAGACGTAACTACAACCACCGCAGCAACGACGCCTTTGAGAAGGAATAACAATTTGAGAATGCATCGTTGTTGATGACCTTTAAAACATGTTCAACAGTAATTATAGCAAAAGTTTGGGCACCTTATTGAGTCAGTACTTAGTAAGCCCCAGTTTGGAATCACAGCTTCCAAACACTGTTTGTATCCTGCTAAGAGTCTTTTTATTCTTGCCATATCCATTTTTACTCACTCTTCCTTGAGGATCCCTTCAACGTCTCATTTTTAAGCTTTCTTTCAGGCACAGCCTGGTTAAGATCTACCCACAGATTCTCAGTGATGTTGGAATCAGTGGACCGTGAGCGACGCTCTAAAAGCTTTGTCTTGCCCTTCCTGAAATAGATTGTAATGGATTTTTGAGGTATGGTTTTGGATCATTGTTCTGATGCAAAGGTTTCACTTGGTTGACTGACATTTGCAGATTTGATTGATATTTAGTGGAATCTCCCTCTTTCTAATGCAATGTTTCCTGTGACACTGGCAGCCACACAAGCCAATGCTTAAAGGAGTCACTAAGTTACTAAGTATTGACTAAGTACGGTGCCCAAACTTTTGGACATGCCACAATTACTGGTATTCTTTCAGAACGTAAAATAAAACGAACCCTGCATTAGCATATAAGATAGAAAGATGGAGCCAAATGACTTCACAGTCACGTCTGAGATTTGGTAGAACAGGAAACTGGCATCATAAAGGCGCTGCCCACAAATCTGCAGCAACAGCGTGATGCTATCATGTCAAAATGGGCCAAAGCCTGTGAGGAATGCTTCCAGCACCTTTCTTGAATCTTCACCACAAAGAATTAAGGCAGCTCAGAAGGCCGGAGGGGGTCCAACCCGGTACAGGCAAGGTGTACCTAATGAAGTGGCCGCTGTGTGTAAAAGTACGCACAGAAAAAGTACAAGTAACGGAGTCTCTTACTTCCAATTTGGAGAATTTGATCTTTTCATCGCTGGCTCCTGCAGAAGCTACTGTGGGGCTCAACCTCTTCATTCTTCGTTCAGACACACAAACACGGCATTATGAGAACATGTCAGAACATTGAGGAGCTTACAAAGTGTGACTCCACAGAGAAACATAGAGAAAGTGTGATAGAGAAAAAAAAAAAAAAGACCATTAAATGCAGTAAAATTGTATGATAGTATAATATATCTTAAGATACAATGTATGTATGTACGATGTATCTTAACATTACAAAATGATCCCTAATGAATACAATTTCTGTTCAATTCTATTGTCATTTTTCATCTGATGTCAAGATTTCCATTTAATCATTACCCAGTTAACAAAAGTAATTGGTCCAATATGGCCACGACTAACTTCCTATATTGCCCAGCGAAGGTTTAGATGAACACACAGTCTGGAAAAAAAAAACCTGTAACTGTACGCGCGTACATGATTAGTTAGAGATCAGATCATGTACGAGGTGAGGAAGAGGGCTGACGTCGTCATCAGTCCATCACAGACGGTAAGGACCGCCGAGACCTGACAAGAACACCAACTGTTCATTTGGTTTTACTCCTACTTTATTGGCCTCATTATTCAGCGCTGAGTAACGCTGTTATGTGTCACAATGCCATCACAATGTCTTGCTCACATTAAAAGCATCGTTGTACATCCAGGTCAAATGAAAGATAACATTACAGAAAGGGAGGGAGGGAGGGGGGGGGGCATTATGTGCAAAATGTAGTGCATTAGTTCACATTTAAATCATACGTATGAGCTATGGTAATGCTTTAAGAGGACAGTGTCACGTGTAGGGCTGTTTGACCCACCTCTGTTCTCTAATGTTCCTCCGAGACCTTTAAAGGAAACAGCTCCATCAACTTAAACACAGCCCAAATGTCCACGTTGTGTTCAAGCAGCTCTTTTACGCACGTTTCTCATGTGCGTTCATCTGAAGGGTCTGCAGCTCCTTTATGCCAAAAGATGTTCAGACAGGCCTCACAGTACATGTAATTCATTTCATATTTATATGCAAACGACACGCTGATGACGGAAACACTTTGGACGTTTGTTTCCCGATGGGACAAACCAGCAATGCATCCTCAGAAAGAGGCACGTGTCTCAGCAGGTGCGATTACAAAGCGGAGTAAAGAAGAATTCACTGCGAATACATTCAGCCAATATACAACAATACACGTATAAAACGTACACGTGGTTTCATTGTGCAGGCGCCCGGTTTGTTTTGTTTTTTGTTTTTTTACTGGATGTTGTAATGACGGTGACAAACATTACACGCCGGCTTTTGAACTGGATAACAACCATTAGGAGTATCGGGAGCTACTTGTGTTTTGAACGTCTGTCTGATTTGCTTCGACAGAACAACGCGGCTAAAAGGACATTTTACGAGCAAAGAGCGAACGAGTGAGGCAGGTGACGTCAATAAACCAAAACAGGCAGCTGCAGGGCAGCTCGTACATTTAAAGGATGCAGTTCAAATCAAACGACAAGTAAGGAGTGTAATTGATCACAAATGTACCTCACACAACTCAGTTTGTTTTGCCCCGTTGACGAAGTTAAAGCCTGCTTCCGTTTCCGTTTCCGCTGGCTGCTTCTTCTTCTTCTTCTTCAGCTGGTCTGGAGTGGGCGTTAAAATATCGAATATAAAAACGAAAAACAGTCATTCTCTTCTTATAATTTACAGAGTTTGTGCAGTATTTTTTTTTTTAAATTTTTTTCCTGGTTTACGTACTGGGACTAAAACTACACCCGCTTTCATCTTTACAGCCACTTGCCGACCTCCCAAACTTCATCCCACAGTCCAGCTGCACACCTCTGGATGACTGGAACGACACTTCCCCTCCTCCAATAGAAAATCATTAAGTTGACGTTCAGTAAATGTGAAATGTTTGTTGCCTCCAAAACTGCGCATTGCTCAAAATAACCCGTTACACCACAAACTATCCGCACAGGATAATGATTTTAAAATTCAAAAATCACAGACCCTTAAAATCAACCTAACGTCACATTTGACTCCTTTAACACGCACGTTAGAGACATGATGAGCAATACAGACGGTTGGATAAATAAGAACATTGTTATTATTGCAGGCATACCCAGTTAGTATCATCAGTGTAATTCACACATTACACCATGGACAGTTTTGTCTATCAGATTATGTTAGCTTTTGAAAGTGGAGGGGGCACAGACAGATATGACTCAAAGATAGATAAGGTACAAAGAAAATGTATTTATTGTAAAATACATTTATTGAGATTGATTTTGACAGGTGAGGGGCAAAGGGAAAAAAAAGATAAGCACCTATAAATTCCTTACTAATCTGGATATCTGACCAATGTGTTGATCACGATAGATTCATTCTTTCCAGGAGTGCATCAGCTTGCAGCAGTCTGTTGTTTAGCCTGGAACTAACACATGGTGCAGTTTTCCGTCAGTCCACTGGGTGTCAATAGCAGACAAACATTTTAGTTTTATGACATGCAAATGCATTGAAACTGTCATACCTTGCAAGTTACTGAAGCTGCCACTGATGTTGCAACAGAGGTCAAAATAAATAGCATGTATAAATTTATTTACCCATAAAAAATGTTTTATTTTTTTTAAAGCAGTAAACCAGTAAAAAGCACAAACTAGAAATTAGAGAATTTGTCAAAACTAACAATAAAAAAGACAAACAAAAACAAAATTCAATGCAGTAAAATAAACTGTTGTTTAATTTAAGTACTTAAAACATTGACAAAACATTATAGAGCAACATGAGACTCAATCAATGTAGAATTAATACTTCATTAAGCATTAGAAATATTTTAATCCCCATAAATACAGTTTTGGCTTCAACAACTCGTGATTGTTTGTCGGTATGGCCCTGTGGTTATTTGTACAGTTCAACACAAGATGATGTTATACTTCATCTACGCTGCCATAAAACACAGTGCAGGAAAATGAATTCAGAGTAGATCCAGTAAGTCGGATTGTAGTTTTTGTTGAATATCTCCAACTGAATAGTCCATGTAAAATTGTTGTTTTATTCAAAATGTTTTGATGATATTATAATTCAGGAGATTTACAGTTTACTGTGAATCTCAGTGTACGTTTTAGAATTTGCTGAAAGATGAAAACTTGCCAGCCAACAGGAGGCTTATTGAGTAGTGAACCACTCTTAAAATGTCACCGAAATGTATGACTAACAAAATGTTTTGTTCATTTTCAAATATCTACTTAAGATAGCAGAGCAAAATCACTTTACTTCCATTTATTTTCCCTGATTCTTCACTGCTGGTGAGCTTGTCAATTACTCGAGTCTGTGGTCCAAACATTATTCAACATTTCTATCACAAGTCAACCCAGTGCATCTCTGAAGGAGCCAACAAGTCCAAGCTGAACTGGACACTTCCTTTAAATGTTTTTTTAATACCCTGCTGGTCTTACTTACTGTTTCTCGCCAAAACCAATACCAGAAAGTGTTGTCAGAAAGAAGTCTGGGAATTGGTGGCAGATATAATACAGTACCAGGTTTATTCTTATTAAATGCCAGAGAATATGTGCAAAAGGGGCGTTAGAAATGTTCCAGTAATGGACCGAACAGCAGCCTGGCCAGAGAGGGAAAAATAACTTCAAACATATCAGTCACATGAAATACAAACAAAACAGTGGTTTTAAACAATAAATAGCTTTTTTTTCAGTGAAGCTCTGAACAAAAAGACTTAATAATAACAAAGACATGTTCATTCTTCAAGTCTCCACATTTCTATTTTGTCGTTTTAAATCCCAAATGTCACAGCACAACAATTGGTTCCTTTCGCAACATTAAAACACAAGTCAGTAACATAAGAATACAAACAAAAAGTTAAAATCCTACATGTCATATGTCAACTACTACTTCACTACACTTCCTCTATGCTATTGGTAACATAGGATGCTTTATTTTTATTTTTTTATTTATGTGATTTTATTATTTGAGTTTTACCTCGACCTTACAAACACAGCAAATATGTACACAGTAAATGTCTCACCTTAAAGGGATAGTTTGGATTGTTTGAAGTGGGGTTGTATTCAGTACTTAACAATATAACTCTTCTGTCCACCAGTGTAAGAGCAGGATAATGGTCTGTCTGTACCGTTTATCATTCTGCTATACGGGATAGAAATGCTCTGGCTTGTTCGTATTTCTTTAAACGAATCACAATCGTGATTGGTGAGCCGTGGCATTAAAATGGTTATTTGCATGATCCAAATCTTCATCAAAACCTTACATTTTCAGCTAATAGCTCGGAAGTTGTTGCTGTTTCCTGTAGCGGTAGGGATTTTAAAAAAATGGTACCACACAGATAGCGGAAGGGGAGGAAAATGTCGCCTGAAATAATGTCTGTCAGATTAATGTGTCTGCAGTAGGAGAAGGAGGCAGCTGTATCAGCATGGAAGCTAAGCAGTGTGCTGTTGAGGACGGAGTCAGCAACAAGATGCATTTAAGTCTCCAACTAATACGTATTTCTTTCATTTGGCACTACAGTTTTAGCATTGGTGGCTATAATGCATTTTGTTGCTGATCCTGACCACAATAGTACATTGCTCAGCTTCTGTGTAGCTACCTGCCTCTCCAAACAGGAGCCGTCTCCAGCCAGAGTTAGGAAATGCTCTGACTATTGATAAGTATCTCATACAATTCCCCTTCAAATAAAAATGAATTCATTAAATGATTTCAGACACATATTTTAGCCATGATCATAAAAGAGCGGAAAAATGAGGACCACCCAATTCAACCTCAGAGGAAAAAACACATGAATTTAACATGTGCAAAATGTTGTGTGATGACATATGATTGTATACAAGTGAAACATCAATTTTTCTGATGGGAAACATGTGGTTTTGGAACATGGTGTAATGTGTGAAGCCCATGTAGATTCCCATGTGAAAACTTTTCCACATATTTTCCCCATGTTATAATATTATGTTGCAACATGTGGAACACATGTGTCATACATGTGATCACATTTCTGTAAGGGCAGAGTGTGAACTGTCAGCGAGTTTCTGAGGCACTTGTTTGGAAAGTATATGGTACAGCTCATTAATTGAAGAGTCCTGAAGCATCTTTGCCACATTTCATAAGAACAATGTACAACATCAGGTGTGAACATTTTGATTTTGCGAGTCTAAGATGGGCAAAAATGTGCTGCAGAATGTTTTATAGACAAATTCTCTGGTTCTGAACCTGTGACTTGAAATTAGTGAATTTTTTTTAATTCTAATACAAAAAAATAATCTGAGATTTAAAAAGAGAATGTGTTTGTGCATGTTTGTCGAAAATAGTTTGTTTGAATGTGTCCAAGTTCCTGTTGATGTAATTGAACATCCCGTACGTTAAGCCCGTCTCATCTATTTGCGTTTCCTGAGCACCAGATACATGATGCCGCTGATGAGAGTCATGGGGAAGCTGACCCAGGCCAGGACATAGGAGGAGCCGTAGGAGCCTTTCTGGAGACTGGTCACATGAAAGCTCTGTTTCTGAGCCGTGTAGATGGACGCTGCAATCATCACACATAGAGCTGGCAGGAGGAGAGATGAAGAGAAGGATGGAAGTTAGACACAGATAGGGAATATCACTCACTATCAAATATTTTCATTTTGATCAGTTGTCTTGTGCAGAAAATTGCAGCCACTTTTACAGTTCTTTAAATGCTCTTCTATGTTCCCCTAAACATGAGCAAAGTTGCACAGAATAATTGAACATGTGTGTTTGACATACATCCCAGGAGCTGGATAATAGCTGTGAAAATGAATCTCTCTCCCTGTTTGATCCTGAAGAGCTGAAGGATGAAGACAAAAAAGCTGACGCAACATAAAATGGTGGCCAGGATCATGGTGGCCTGGACTGCCTGCAGATAAGCTGAGGAGAGAGAGATGAGAGGAGGTGTTACAATTACAAACACACAAAGATTTTACACACAATGCAGGGAACAGGAGGTTACACACCTGCATCATTCGTGTGGCTGTTCTCCACGGGGTAGCAGGTGGAGTTACAGGAGTACCACAAGTCGGTGTAGATCACATCCTGTCCGGCTGGCGACACCAACCACCATGCCTACGACAGGGAGAGACGTGCATGTTTACTGCCGTGCTGCGGGTCAAAAGTACGTCCATCCTTAGCGTGTACTTACATTGTGAATGGTGGCAACGAAGAGCAGGATGGCAGCAGCCATGTGGAAGAGGATGATGAAGGCTAAGATGATCAACATGGCTGCCCTTCAGGCTGGCTAAGTGTTATCTGCTGTTTGTGGATCAGAACAGTTTACAGGTTGTTTCAGCAGCTGTTTGTTTCTCCCACTGGTATGACTGTCCGTCTGCAGAGGGATGCTGTTGCTTCTGCTGGAACTGCCTCTCTGTTAGTGCTGGCTGTCAGACAGGTGAAGCTGCAGGCTGATTGTCAGGAGTGGATCAAGATCTCTCACATGAAAATAATCTGTTGGGAGCAACAGGTAGAAAATACATCATTAACATACGTGAAAGTTGAATCCTTTTCACCACCTCACATCAGTCACACTGACAAAACTATGAATAATAACAAAATAAGTTCTGCATTCATTTTAAGAATACTTGCCCTAACTTTTACAGCCTTGCGTGCTCAAACACCTCCGTACATTGCTGAGCTCTTTCTTCCTTATTCACCCAATTGGGCTCCAAGGCTTAAAAATGACTGGCTGTCCCTCGAACCATCTTTCAAACCCGAGATGACTGAACCTTTCAAATTGTCACACCTAATTTATGGACCTCCCTCCTCTAGTCATTGTGATCTCTCGACTCCTGAGACAGTTGAAAAGGTTTTTATTCACATATGCGTTTGGTTAACCTTTCTATATAGCTGCTCCATTTTATTTATGACTTTTTACTGTCTTCTTCTTCCACCTGTGTTCAGAGCTTCTGTACTTGTTCTTGTCTGTGTCCTCGTTTGTTTGTTGTTGCTCTGATTTTACCTGTTCAACATTATGCTATTTGTTTGCATTAATGCTTTATTGATGTATATAACTTTGTGACTTATGAATAAACTCTCCTCCAGGCAGTCCCAAATCTCTGTAAACATGAGCACATACTGACAGCTCATGAGAAACTGCAGACAGCATAGTTTTGATTTATCCTCCAAGTGTATAATAAGAACCTATTTCACAAATAAGTACTTTTTGTGCAGTTTCAACATTTTTACTGTGATATTTCTTACCTCTACAGCTCTGAATGGCATTTTTTTTTTTTTTTTTTAAACCTGTTGAATATACAGGTTAAATACTGTACAGCATTGATGAAATTGGGTCAACTTTAAGTAAGAATTGAAGAGAATACTGCAAAGGAAACCTAAGGGGCGTTCTAATGTATTTCCAAACAGCTGTGAAAAATACAGGGATAATAAAACAGTTGGAAAATATTTGCAGCCTCAATGTCTTCCCCTGAATTTACAGAGAATGGTTTGTCTATATGCCTGCCAAACCATGACTATGAATAAGTGTGGGTGTGAGAGAGAAAGTGGATGTGAGTATATGGACATTTACAATATGTGTTGTTTACTCTGCACACAGATTGTTGATAAAAATCGAGGAGTCGACACCTTTTAAAGCACAGTTTGTGGTCTGCTCAGTTTTGCATTGCAATGTTTTGCAATGATTGCTCAAGATTGCTATTGCAATGAGATGTTTGAAGTGATGCATAAGATGGCAAGGGTCAAACCCCTCTAACTCAAGAGGAGTGTATTGCATTGTTGACTCCATGTCTTGCAAATGAACCAAAGTGCTGGTTCAAATATGAGCTGATCCTTTTGTTTTCCCCAGTGTGACCTCTCCGTTTGTAGCATCATAACACAAACTAAATGCCCAGAAGTGTGTGGCTTCAGAAAACACTGTTGACAGTCATAACAGACGTGTCTGTGCGAGTAAATGTGTGATCCTCGATTTGATCGTCTATTAACCTGAATGTTGTTTCTCTGTTTCAGAACCAGGACTTAATCTTAATAGACAACAGCGGTTTTGTTCCTCTTTTTATAGGGGCACTCCTGTTGTTTTCCTTAGTTGTTGTTTTTTTCATATGTTCGACAATAAATTTGTCTTAAAGAGATATTCAATAAAATTACGATCCAGTAAAAAAAAAAAAAAAAAAAAAAAAAAAGATTCCACTAAAAGCAGCAGAAACCTCCATGACAGTTTTTCTCAGCATGTGAAATGCTTTGTCAGCATCATTCAGTTACCATCTTCTACAGCACAGCTTTAATGGCTCTTTAACAACATAATGTGACTGCAGATTGAGGACTACGTCTCTGAAACGGCTATGATTACCGTCTGCTCTTTGTGTACAGTGTCTCATCAAACTGAGCCTAACTATCCCGCGGGGATAACGCGCATAAACCTACACATGAGCTCACATAAAGCCTACATATTTTGATTTCTGGAGCTGCCTCCCGCCAACACTTCAGAGGTTCAGGAGGCAGAGACACAAACATCTTTAAAAGCACATGGGAGTGCAGGCACACAAACACACCGCCAGACAGCAGAGGCATTAGCCCTCTCCGCCAAAGTGGAGTCACAGTAAAAACAGCTTCTGCCCGCCAGCAGGAAGCAGGCCACTGTTTGTTTGTGTGTGTGTGTGTGTGTGTGTGTGTGCGTGCGTGCGTGCGTGCGTGCGTGCACGAGCATGTGGCTGCAGGGTGTGCCGGTGGATAGGGCCTCCATGTTTGAGGTGGGGGACGGCAGTCAAGGGGGGTGAATAGTAAAAAGCAAGTGGGGAAACATCAAAAGTAAGCTATGTGTACAGGCTTTAGGATTTAAACAAGAATGTAAACAGTAAAGGCTTTTTTAGGGATTTTTGATCATAATATTCTGAGAACGAAACTGAAGAAGTCAAAGACATTTTATTTTGAACCTGAAACTGGTCAGAAAAAAAAAATTGAACCGAAACTGATCGAGTGTAAGTGTGAGCAATAGTAGCGTAGTAAAATATTTTGCTGGTAATTTTGACTTGGAGACTCAGTAAAACGTGATGTCTGCGCCGGACTCTGACCACTGAGTGAGGTTACAGCTTGATACCGGCTGGGAGACTGAAGGGACGACTGAAGAAGGATCAAATTAACCCTCCCGTTCTCCTACGGTCAAAATGACCCGCAGCTGTGTTCAACTAAGTTCTATTTTATTTTTATATTTTTGGGGATCATTGGTGACAAAGAGACTCCTATAAAAATAAAAGATATAAAAATAAAATAAAATAAAATAGAACTTGGTTGAACACAGCTGCGGGTCATTTTGACCCTAGGACAACGGGAGGGTTAAGACCTTTGGATCTCTCTAGCACAGGGGTGTCAAACTCATTTTAGTTAAGGGGCCACATACTGCCCACTTTGATCTCAAGTGGGCCAGACCAGTAAAATCATAGCATAATAACGCATACATAACAACAATATTTCTCTATGTTTAAATCATTGGTGAAGGTTTTTGGATGATAAACCCTATTTTAAGGTCTTTCTACAATAAACTAGAAACATAAAGAGCAAAAACTCAGACATCAGCCCACTGCTTATCTGCCTGGGCTCTCCTCTGCAGATTCCCTGGCAGCGAGCACTGCTGCCTCCGGAGCAGACGTCGCATTTACGCTGTTTTTGAAGCAATTACTGGATCGATTAAAAAAAATTACAAAACGTTTGTACTCATAAACCTCCATATTCTCATAGAAATGCAATTTATGTCTTTCTGTAATTTTCACACTTAGCAAAGTCATCCGGCGGGCCGAGCTGAACCCCCAGGCGGGCCGGATCCGGCCCGCGGGCCGTATGTTTGACACCCTTGCTCGAGCATGTTCCTTATCAGGCAGAGTGGACATATATTTACTTGACATGGTGTCCTTGGATCATTTCTAAACTAATTTAACTAGTTTGGTTTTGCACTGCGATTTTAAATTAAAGTCTATGGCGAGTGTCACCACCAAAGTTCCTGGATGTGCCGGTCTGATCTATACAGTTTCCCACATGACACATTGGAACTTGTCGGTAGAGCATATGGCAGCTTTTCTAGACCAGCATACACAATATGTTGTTGAGTCTCTATAAAAGCATTATGTAAACTGTAAATAGTCTCTAGATTTGACACCATGCATTACATACATAACATCAGGAATACATAAGAGATTGTTTTGAGTAAAGGATGTGTGAACACATAGTAGTGTGAGTGTCAGGTCACACTGGCTGGAAATGCAAGACACTTATTTTTAGCACTGGCAACAACATGCAAGAAGTCTGGCTTTCACAGTTTAAGAACCCTTTATATTCCCAGAAAATAATTTATAACATTTTATTATAAAAGTGAATCAGACCTTAGTTTTGACCGTATCGAATAAAGCTGTTGCAAAGTGAGCCGGGAAATGGAGAAGATATTGGGAAAAGAGGCAAGACCATTTAATACACTGAATCCAAAACACAGTCAAGTCTGATCTGCAGCAAAAAAATTTAAAGCAGCAAATACTCTTCTCGACACACACACACACACACACACACACACACACACACACACACACACACACACACACACACACACACACACACACACACACACACACACACACACACACACACAGCTGGAACTTCTGTCTGCAGCTGCTTTCTCAGTGTGGAGAGGAGGGAAGGAAGGAGGCGCAAGAGAGGAGGGAGGAGACTCAGAGGGAGGAGGAAGGAAACCCCATTGGAGGGAAGAAAGGACAACAAAAACATGAGCGTAAACGCGCCGGCACACACACACACACACACACACACACACACACACACACACACACACACACACACACACACACACACACACACACACACACACACACTTTGATGTACACACGCATACTTTACACACTAACCACAAAAATATAGTCTGCCAAGTAACTCACAAAATAAGAGACTCACAGACTTCAGATGATTAAAGCTGGTTTAAAGAATGTAGACAGCAGACATAAAAGTCTGGTGATGACTGGGTACTGTTCATGTAAATGATGTGTAAACATGCGTCTTTGTATGTTTGTATTCTAAAGATATCCATTACTTTGATTGCTCAGTGTCTAATTATCATATAAAAGTGTAATTGAGCAATAACTTCAATTATGCTCATTTAATAATGTAAAAAGTAACAGAAATGTCAGACTACATGTCGGTGGATGATGAACAATAGGTCCGTTACTTTGGCTTTATTGTACAAACCTAAAATAATAACCCTTTTAAAATGAGTAAAGTGTTTGATTTTGTGGAGAACAAACCAAACAGTACTCCATTACTACTAAAAATCATATCACACACTTTAAATGGACAAACACACGTCGGCATACAGTATATATGGAGCCCTGTCTCCCCAGGGAACCCTGGGAAACCTGCTGCCTTGCAAAGGTTTGTGTCAAGTGTGAAAGCTTTGATATCACCTCTGACACCACGCAGGCAACAGCTGCACACACACACACACTCACATCACACACATCCACATGCATGTTGTATACATTAGTCCTGCTACTCTGATATGCATAATATTGACATTTCACAGATCTGCATGCTTTATTTATCTTAATTGACACACACAGAGGAGTGACTCCCTCAGCTGCTGTGTGTCAATCAGCAGAACAAGTGAACAGTCTTCAGCCCCGAAATTAGCCCCGTGTTTATCATTTAAGTTATTATCAACATAATCTGGATTAGGATGCACTGATGCCCGACCAAAGAAGAGAAGTTTATTGCTGTCATGGGAAAACAAATAAAGAACAGAATATTATTTTTCTCAGGGAGGCTAATGTTTGTAGAGCCACTCATAGAGGGTTTATATCTGGTTTCAAGGGCTTCATGTTTATGAAACCCACTCGGCACAGAAAAATGACTGCGGAAAGTCTCTAGTTGGAAAAAGCAAAAGACAACCAAGTCCTTTTCGTCCACATCAGCAGCATTTTAACAGAGGCCACTGTTCTGTAAGTGTAAAACTATCCGAGGCTTTTGTTTGTTGTAACAGCTTCCTTTGTGTTTAATTTTTGGAAACTCTGGCACATGCCTGAGTGGAAGCAAATACAAGGAAGCAGAGAGACAGATAACTGCAGCTACCTTCCCTGACACACACACACACACACACACACACACACACACACACACACACACACACACACACACACACACACACTGACAAACGAACACAAATGCAGCCATTCCTCTTCTCCACTCAGCCTTATAATAGGAGACTGGGGGACTCAGCGTACGATGGTGTGTGTGTGCATGTCGACTGATTCCCTTGCCTGGTGGAAAATGCTGACTTTTAAATGTCCTTTATTTTTACTCTTTTCATAAAACACAAAGCCACAGACTTAACTGGGCCTCTGAGTCTCACATCCCCCGTCTCTCTCACCGTCCCATTCTGTCTTTCTCTGTGTCTCTCGCTCTTGCGCTCTTCGGCCATGGAAAGTCTGATTGAGAAAGAAAAAAGGCAAGAAGACTTCCAGTGGAGCCTTCTGGCCCCTAATCCACCTTTACTCTGGAATACTTGTTCAGATTCCCTACCGAGGCAGGCCGGGTCTTGAGTGCTTCATTTTATTTTTCATGCACCCTCATAAGATATTCATAGCCACAGTTTAAGCAACTGAAACATTTCTTCAACTGACACTCACTTTATATTTGCTGCAGAAGGTCAACGGAGTTAATGGAATTTAAAATAATCGAATGAAATAAAACCCTTTTCAGTGTTAGGAACTCAAAATTAGTCCGTCCTTTATTGCAAATGGGTTATCATCTTTTTTAATGGCAAACTGTTCGATTGCGGAGAAGAATAAAAGCTACAATTTGACCGCTTGCATGTCGGTGAATGATCAGTGCAGACGCTGTAAAGTAGGGCTTAGCGGACAAAATCAAATATCACACAATATTTTGACCAAATACCTGAATATCGATATTGTGACAATTTTGTGGGGATGCTAAAACCAGGAAAAGACAACAGTTATGCAATATCACGATATTACAATATCCAAAATCTAGGACAATATCTGGTCTCATATCACAATACAATATAATATCAATATATTCCCCAGCCCGATTGTAAAGTAAATTTAAGGATACAAGGAGCATTATTCATGCTCAGGTTTAAATGTGTCGATATCGGCTATGCTACAGATGTTCGTATTGTATCACCACCGCCACTGTTGGCACAGCACAAACAAACACCACCAAGTTACTAAATGTCACGATGCTCATGTTTTTCTTAGGGTATGTGAATTGCATTAATTTGTGGTAAAAGACACAACAACAACAACAACAGACAAGCCTCCAGCTTATTTTGAGTTAGAACACAACAGGCGCATCTTCCCGGGGCTGAAGCCAGCGACCAAGAAAAGAGTTGTTTATGAAGAGCACACAAGAAAATGTGCACGTACACGCAGGCAATGATGTAAACACACTGAGTTTTGTTTTAAGATGTATGAGCAGTTCCATAGAGGCGGTGGAGCAAGTACAGAATTATAAATATAACAAGATTACCCAAAGTGACAGCTATAATAATTTACACTTTGGCATTATGGACCTCCAAAAGGCCTTTTCTAGACGAGAACCAGCTGCCTGTGAAACAAGCCAGCAGTCCAGTAAAGCACCAAAAGAAAGTTGCAGAGATAACTACAGTTTGTGCATCTTTACTGCAGCTCGTGGGCGTAGAGTTTCGGTGCATGTGGTGGTCAATACCGATTGGTCAAAGCCTCCTACAATCATTTCAGAATGATCATTTCGGGATGCAATGACTGGAAATGATTTCCTGTGGAGGGTGGCCAGACCTATAATATCCACAGTAACAGCAGGCTCTTTCTGTGAGGGTGGGAGGTTTTGAGTGGGGTGGCGGCTCAGTCTAGATGCATCTTTCAGGAGCTCCAGCCATTACATGAAAACAACTGGTACCAAGGTTTTATCTTCTGCATGGTAGCAACTCTCTGAAAATCTCCATCTCTTGTCAAGTTCAGCGCTACATTGTTCAGCATCACTCATATTCTATGCTATTATGTATCAGGTTGCATTTAAGATGCTGGCTTTTAACATTTTAACATTAAGAGTGGCTGAAGGAATTTGTGTGACGTAATACAGCGACGATTGATTACTTTGGTCTCCTGGACTGAAATACAAATCCCAATACGACACTTTCACTTTATTTGGTAGTACAGACTCTAAATATTAGAGAAATATAACATACTTTCTCTGAACTTACCGGTACACTAGTGCACTTTTTTTCAACAAACAGTTACAAATATGTTTCGTTGCACCTTTAACCACCTAGCTGAGGTGGAAACATGACGAACAGACGACAAATGCTACGTTGAATTTCCACTATTGGTGGGCGATATGGCCTGAAAATAATATTTCAAGGAATGTCTGTGATGATATGACTGAATCCTGAAATCCTGTTAGAGTGTTATATGACATCATAAATGTTTGTCTTCAATTATTCATGAATAACTAAGATATTACTATGATTTGTTGTACATCTCACGTCCACACTACTGAACTTACTCTCCTTTGCTGAACTAACTAGCGGAACAGCTAACGGCCTTGCTAGTTGCCGCTCTATGTATGTTATTACTGTATGTAAGTTATGCATGCAACATATGTTTCATTCTTTTGCTTCCAGTAAATAAATTATTATAATGATATGATTTTTTTTTGTATCATATCAAAAATGATATTAATACTATTGTGAATGATGTGATAAGGTCCACCCCTAATTTTCACATCGAAGTTTGACTAAAGATAACAATGGTGCATTCACATCCCAAATAGACAAAACAACTGTTGTTACAAACAGAACTTTTCACAATAATGGATGATGTGACATTACTGGCAGCACAAGCTCAACAACTCCTACATCTATGAGTGCATCAGCATCGTGAATATAAATAAAACACTTTTTTTTTTGTGACGTTGAGTTTTGTTGAGTACCGGGAGAGAAGGATAGATTGTATGAAGCCTTTGTGGTTGCAAAGGAACCTAAAAAAAAGTTGAACATACACACACACACACACACACACACACACACACACACACACACACACACACACACACACACACACACACACACACACACACACACACACACAAACAACTGTTTTCCTAATAACTTCCCTCCAACACAGGAATTATTTCATGCTGGACACTTTGTGTGTGTGTGTGTGTGTGTGTGTGTGTGTGTGTGTGTGTGTGTGTGTGTGTGTGTGTGTGTGTGTGTGTGTGTGTGTGTGTTTTTTCTCACACATTCCTAATGTGACAGTGCTGAGTAATGACTTGCACATGGTGGAGATTGGTTGGGCAACACCTGCTAAAGAGATGAAAAGGAGGAGACTCACATCTCCATCTCGATCTGTTTATCATTACCGCCATCGTCTTCTCTTTTTCTTCTCCTCTCGGTCACTTCATACTGGTTCCCTGATAGTCTTCGTCTGTCGGCGGCCCCTAAAACCCCACAGTGACACAACTGTCTAATCTCCCCTCCTATCAAATATCACACACCTCCCCATTGCTGCATTCAGTAGGACGGGAAATAGTTTCAAATTAACACTTGCACTCGTCCTTGTGTCACAAAACATGAGAGCAAGAAGGAAAACTCTTAAGGAGGAATTGTACTCCTCGTAGACAAACTTCAATTACAGGACATCAACACCCTGCACTCTTCAGAGCTTGACTCTGGTGGGATACAAACGCACCACCTTGAACTGATTTACTCAGTCATATCTGTGTCCATCAACAAGCAGCCACATTCAACTTCCATTCATTTGTTATTTATTCAGCTGCCTTGTTAAATACATTCCTTCACATGTGTTGTATGGTATCAATGAGACTTATTGTGAAGACTGGCTTCCTCTTCAAAATAAAATGTTCACTTGACTTCCTCACCAGAACATCATGTAGCATGAGTGCTTGAGTGGATTACACTTTCATGTTCAGCACCAGTTTCCTTGAGTATATTGGAACATGAGGGGCTCCAAATTCTTCAGTTTCATAATCCCTCCTATTCTTTTTTGTCAACTATAGCTCTTCTTTTTTTTTTTTTTTGCCATGTATCGTGTACAATTGCATGGTAACAATTGGGAGGCAAATTAGCTTCCAAAAGGAACCTGCCATTATAAGGCTTACCTGCAGCACCCAAGCTGTTTTGGAGGACACCTAAGCTGAATTAATGAAAAAAATCATTATAGAGAGCATCAAAACATTGCTTATCTTAAGTTATAGTTATTCCTCAGTGGATATCTTGAGAAGATTTAGAAAAAAATATATATTTTGGTCAAAAATGATGTGAAAATGTCATTCTTTTAGAAGAAAATGTTTTTTGGGGGGAGGACCCCCAAACTCACCCTTCCAAATATGGGCATCTAAGTCTTCCACGAATGTAGGACAAACTCTGTATTTTTAACCTAAACTTCCGATTTCATATGTAATCTTTACGTGTCTTTCCTTAGACTTCATTTGCCATCCGATTCCAGAAGTATTCACCTCTTGTGGCTCAATGTGAAAAATCTCTGGAAAACCTGCAATCAGATATTGTTGTTTTTAACCGCACAGGTGCGCACCCCATGAAGGTGTGATGCAACAGTGATCAACTGCCTCATCAATAACCAATCAATAAAAGCTCCCAGCATTGCAGTGTATGGAATCTACTTACACGAGATTAAAAAAAAAAAAACAACATCATAATCTAATTCAGTCATATCCCATCTACACTCATATAATCTTGTAGCCTTGTGAAAATCACTCCAAAACCGCTAAAAGCAAGAAAGAAAATAAACAATAGCAGAAATTTAAACAATTATTTTCAAAATAAGGTCAATACAAACTCCAGAAGTCCATATCATTTCAAATGAAAAGTTATCGTGGGTTGACCCGCCTTATCTTCAGTGATCCAGCGCATCGGCTACATTTTGGGTCCCTATAAAGACAAACACACGCGCACACATTTCCTGCATCCATTTTAATGTTCATTGAGGGGGGCGGGGGGGAAACCTGTTTATCTTGCTTCGCAGCACACGAAACATTCCGTTACTCAGACGCACACTCTAGTGGCCGACAACGCCCCTTTCGTTTCCAACGTCTGAACTTGGAGCCGAAGTTATGATCTGAGTAAAAAATACCCACAGAGGAAAACATGGCAGCAAGGGATCCTAAAAACTACTCTGGCAGACCAACAAACACAATTAACTTCTACTCAAGACATACTATGCAAACATTGTTTTTTTTTTGTTTTTTTTTCACCAATCAGAAAAAAAGCTAAAAACTCGCAGTCAGAATGTTTATTTAAATTGGACACAAATCCCACAAAAAGTTTTGTCCAGCATTTAAACAAGATTCAAACTACAAACTCAAAGTTCACTCACCGAGAAGGAAACTGTGTGCAGGTCCAGATGTGGAAAAAGCTCAACTCAAAATAGGGCAGAAGAAATTGGAAAATATTGAAAATCAGCCTCCAAACGTGACTAAACGGCAGCTGGAGATCTTACTGGTAGTCCCCCCCAAAAAAAGAAAAATGCACGTTCTCCGGCACGGCTGTCGCGAACGCGTGTGGGAGGGCTCGAGACCTGGAGCTGGGTGTGGTTTTGGACTTAATATTCTGGGAGATGTGTGTGTGTGTGTGTGTGTGTGTGTGTGTGTGTGTGTGTGTGTGTGTGCGCGCGCGCGCGTGCGTGCACGCATTTGTGTATCCGTGCGTGCGCGTCGGACATGATTAGTAAGAAGAATTTAGGGCTGTCCATGAAGAATATCGTTCTGGGAGTCTTAGGGGACGTTTTTAAAAGTTTGTGTTTCCTTGGCAGACTGGAAGAGAGAAAGGACAACAAGGTCAGACAGAGATGAAGACAAAAGGAAATTAAAAAGATAGAAGGGGATGAAA
The DNA here is from genome assembly GCF_029030835.1 of Brachyistius frenatus. Lineage (NCBI taxonomy): Eukaryota > Metazoa > Chordata > Actinopteri > Embiotocidae > Brachyistius > Brachyistius frenatus. Next base: position 1,290,374 of record NW_027210687.1, read on the forward strand.
AGTCAAGAGGAGGAAGTCCTGGGGAATGGGAGGAATACTGCAAGGGGGCCAGGAGCGGAGCAGGGTGGGGGGCCAGGAGCACGGTGGTGGGGGGGGGGGGAGGAGGGGGGTCGACTGTGATTGAGCAGAGCAGGTTTTGAACATAATTACATGTTTGTCATCTTTTTACACATTTTCGTTCAAGTTGCAAATGTTGGAGTCACTTTACTGTGTGTTTACGGGACTTCTTGGCATCTTTATGATATTCATCCACCTGGGAATACTCCTTTATTTATTGTTGTGGAGTTTGTGGACTTCAACCCCCAAGACAGGGTGGGAAACATCTGGGTTTTATGTTTATAATGTTTGGTTTTGGTTCTTCCTGTCAGTTGCTGCCACGAACATAAAACACATCCCTTCTTGGAAGCCATGTTTTCTTTAATGCAAAAAGCAATCAAAGTTGACGTCAACCAACATGCAAAAAAGAGATTTTCTCTCTTTAACCAGTCATATATCTGTTTTTGCAGTCAAGGTTCTCCCTTCTGTCTCTTTGTTTAGAAGCACCACCAGCTGCACTATATTTTCTTCATGCCAGATCCTGCAATCATTCAGTGCATATTTGGTCAGAGTGTTTAAAGGTCCAATATGTACGTTTTAGTTCAAAGCATTCAAAAATATCTACGATTAATCAACAGAATGTGAAGAATTAGGAATGTTCATGATTTGTCAAAGATGTCCAGATGTCTACTGAAGTTAGCGTACTAACCAGCTGACCCCAGCCAGCCCTCTCTTGTAATACCACTTCACACCTCAAGAAGCAAGAATATTGCCTCTTAATGTACAACGTGGTATTACAAGGTGGGACTTAAATCTTACATATTGCACCTTTAAGTGCTTGAGAATTTAAAACAACCTCAATCCTGTTTTCATTTCGCTCATTCTCTTTAAGATGTCACATGTATTTTTATGCAGAGTACAATTCAGACGGTTTTGACCAAATTCAGCTTTTACGTTGGTCCACGATATTTAGTTAAAAGAACAGTTTGACATTTGGATGCTTCGTTGTTGTCTTGCAGAGACTGAGACAAAAGGATGGTTACAGTTTCAAGTCTGTTTAGTAAATGTGAGGCAACAGTCAGAAGCTGGTTAGCCTAGCTTCTCTTAGAGAACGGAAACGGGGAAACAGCTCGCCTGGCTCGGTCCAAAGTTAACAACATCCATCAGCATGGTGACGGTAAGACTCCTCGAAGTCGCGGCACGAGAGCGTCCGCGAGGGACGGATGTCCCATTTAACTTTCAGGCCAGAAAGCAAATAAGAGTAATTTACAAGATGTTGAAAAACTACTCCTTTAACTTAGATTGCTGATCTCAATAAAACCCGCCCAAATGAAGGGAGTCACACGTTGTATAAAAACAGGTCGTAACGGAAAAAGATGTGAACTATAAAATATGAGCAGTTGAACAATGACGTTTGCTCCGTTATCCCAGCGCTAACAGAAAGAACATTTTGTTCCTCTAATTCTCAGATTTCTTTCTCTTCAGTGTGCTTTCACAATTGTTTGCGTTTATTTACCACTAAGGGTATTAGAAGCGTGCGTTTACACAATGCCGCGCCTACCGTATCTCTGAAGGCGTATCAGCTGTGGGGCCGAGTCGACAAACAACTCTCCCACCAAGGCTTGCCATTTGCAAATAATTAATAACTGAAAAATAAACACTTAACTGAAACCTGAACAATGATCAAATGCACAAAAGCTGGTTCTATACCCGACTGAGTTTACATTATGACCTGAGGACGTCAGAGTCGTTGTCCCCTTTGCCTCGTATGTCAGTGTTACCATTGTGACGGATGGAATTCTTCTCTGTGGTCATAAAGAGACTGTTAGTTATGACAGGCACGAGGTAGTGAAGAGGGCATTGTCAGAGCCTGTTGTGCTGCCCATAATTCCTTGCATTTTCCTGGCAGCCACAAGATGTGACTGATGCCACTGTGAGGATGTGGACGGTTTAGGATGACGTAAACACTTTGACATTTAAAAAGTTAAACATCTTGGTGTTGTGACACATAGGCTGTCTGGATGGGCTTCAGACCGCCTTGTTGAAGTGCCCCACTAAAATAAGGGGAGGAAATAGAGAATGGAAAGAAGTCCATGAGTAAATTCAAATGTTTAGCTGATTAAAAAAACAACACTTTGAGGCTTTAAAAAGAGCCCACTAATTCCTGTGATATTGCTTGACCCCTCTATGTATACATGGTGTTATATGAGACAAGTCTGGGCAGGAGATAGTTGGAGATGTTGCTGGGTGAGAAGCAGGTTACCATGGGGGGAAAATCCTCATTATACCACACATTGCTCTCAGAATGTACGTACACATGCAATGTTTATCATTCACAAGAGGTGTCACATAATGTGCATATTTTTAAGAGTGCACATCGCGCCAGCATGAGAGGAATGGATGGAATCTGTATGTTGAGCTGCTGATCCCACATTGTAACACTTGATACAATGGATTCTCTCTTATTGTCATCAGCTTTCTCCTCAGTGGATTCCATGCGAGTAGACACCGGCAAGCGAACACACAGAAGCACATTTGTGCTTGCATTATGATTTCAGCCGAAGCACAGGATCGCAATTTTTTTCTTTGTCCTTGAGGATGCCACAAATTTAAGAAAACATTTCAAGCTGATCCTGGATTCATTGTCTTGTCTTTTCTTTTTTTCTATTTTTCTGTCATCTGTGTGTTAAGCTGCTGCACATTTGTTATTCATTTCAACATCACACTTCTGCGCATAACAGCACACACACATACACACACGTACTTCTCCGTAGTCTGCTGGGGGAGCAGCATTGGAGCCGGCGACACCAACAGACTTAACAAACTGGTTAAGAAGGCCGGCTCCATCATTGGCTGTAAACTGGACAGCCTGCAAAAGGTGGTGGAGAGGAGGATGCTGAGGAAACTATTATCCATATTGGATAATCCTGACCTCCCTCTCCACCACCTGCTGCAGGGACAGCGGAGCACTTTCTCCAAAAGACTCCTCCAGCTCCGCTGTCACAAGGACAGATACAGGAGATCATTCCTGCCCACTGCAATAAGACTGTACAATAACTCACCTCTGGCAAAATCCATCACACAACAATAACACCGTTGGTTGTCTGTTTTCTTGTTTGTTTAAATCCTTGCACTATTGTTTAGTTAGTTTTAATGAAATTTAATTATTCTATTTTATTTTATTCTATTTTACAAATACAAATATACTGTGCATTTTTATATTTAATATTTTTTGCTGTTGTTTTATTGCTTTCCTGTACCTATAATGCTGCTGCAGCGGAAAAAAAAATTCCCCTTGTGGAATTAATAAAGTAAGTAAGTAAGTAAGTATCTATCTATCTATCTATCTATCTATCTATCTATCTATCTATCTATCTATACACACACAAACACACCTACATCTAAAAACAGTGCCTGTTTAAACAACAAAGCAATCTCATCGTCCTCGGCCCCTCAGGACCCTAACCCCCCTGCCACCTCTCTCACACACAAACAAAGAAAACTGGTTCAACCTCTGGGCCAGGTGTTAGGTGTCCATCACGCAGGTAAACGCTCTGCAAACATTAGACAGTCACTCATGCAAACGCACACACATGATATACTGTACGTCACTGTAGAAACATATCAGTTGCCTTCCATTGTTGTAGGCCTATAGGTGGAAACAATAAGGTGGCCACATCTCCACCCAAAAGCCCTGTAATGAGGCTATTTAGTACAGTATAATATCTCACCTGGAGCAGAAATAGATTATTGCTGCCTCCTCCTATTCTGTCTATTGTCTTCACTTTACCATCCCATTAATTTCTTACTAACCCATTACTTCTTTGTAATCCTTCATCCTTTAACAAATGTAAACCTCTATTGGTGCGACATGCTTGGAAAACATTCTTGTGGTAGTGGGGCATGGTTTGGGCTCAGCTGCAGGTGGGACTGATTGGGGGAATGAGTGACTCAGGGAACGGTGCCTGGAAGAGGCTTAAGTAGCACAGCTGCAGGGAATCACTGATCATCTCTCTCCACATAAAAGCACCTGGGAGGACACCAGAGGAGGGAGGACTCCTGGAGGACACTGGGCTGCAGGTTGGCTGCAGAAAGGACGTTGGACGTGTGCTCGGAGGCTGGGCAGGAGGGCACACGATCATCGGAGTTATTTTGTGTGTTAATAAACTTGTCGAAACTGGACTTTGACTGGTCGTGGTTCGTTCGTGCCGATAGAACCCACAGTGACAGCAAAGATGCAATCAGGCTCGTAGGCCCGCCCCTTAAAATCAGTTTTACAAAGAAACTTTGCCCCCTAGCTAAATGTAGAAACAGACTACTAGTTTTAAACCCTGCACATACATCAGTTTGCACAGTGTAGCTCAAACATATTGTCTAAATTATGTTATGTAAAGAATCCCAATCTGGAAAACAAGCTTCCAAAATGAAAAGCAAATCTCCAGAAATGATGGATGGCTATTGGCCACCACAGACATTCCCCTTCCCTGTGGCCCAGTTGTGCCTCTCGTGTATGACATTTCCAACACAGAGCATCCAGTTCTCTGAAAAAGAAACCCCAAAGATTGCCCCTAAACATGGATGAAAAGACATTAGGTGTGTTGTTTGGTAAAAAAATTTTTTTAAAAAAGATCTATTACCCACCTCCCAAAGCGGGCCCCTTTTTAAAAATATGGAAATAGCTTTACTGTTAAAAATTGTGATCTTCTTTTTTTTTTGTGATTTTTTTTCTTTCAGATGGATGAAAGTCTTGAGAACGGTGGTGGGTGTTTCCTGCATCTTGTTGACCTTTAGCCTTCATATGACAGTTTTTCAATTCCTCTCTGAGGGACGTCCTGTGAAGAACAGCTTTGCAGCAAACATGTGGAAAACAGATTAAGTCTGACTTGCACATTTAAGGCATTTAAGACATTTTTCCTGCCTTTAACAGTTGCTCCAGAGTTTCCAAAACTTAAAAGAAATCTGTGCACCTGAAAGTTCACAGCAGCAGTAACTGGAGCCTGCTGCTGTCGTACACTGCATGTCAGCGTCTTTCATCCACAGTAGTGCCTCCTGTGTGACTATTAAATCGAAAATCTCCCCACCGACTCCCGTCTCATTTCTCCAGCAATTCTACCATCTGGACGCATGCCAGACACACACACACACACACACACACACACACACACACACACACACACACACACACACACACACACACACACACACACACACACACACACACACACACACACACACACACAGAGACACATTAAAACACACAGAGAGATCTACAGCCAGACAGGAAGCCCCCCCACCTCCCCTGTTCCTGTTTCTCACACAGTGTACGGGTGTGTGTGTGTGTGTGTGTGTGTGTGTGTGTGTCTGTGCTCACTCTGTAGAATCTTGCTACTGTAGGCAATCAGCAGGAGACAGGCTGAACAACACAGGAAAAAAACTACACAAAGACATGAGATAGAAGATAGCAGAGAAAAGAAGCATTATCACTGGAGAGGAAGAAATATGCAGAAGATTATACAGACGGAGAGAAACCGAGTCAGAAAGATGTGATTGTGGAACAATGCTGGCAGTCAAACTGTTTTCTTCACGTCTGTCTTCCCTCCCTTCCTCTGCTCTGGTGGAGGGAGGGAGAGGAGCAGGCGCTGTTCACGCTAATACACATGAATGTGATACTAAACTTTCAGAACATTTTCAAAAAGTTGTACTTTTATACTTTAATATATAAAACTATAAAAGCAGTTTTAGTTTGATGAAAGACATGTATTTATACGGTCATCCAGGCATTTTTGATGAACACTGACAAACAGGGTTAAAAGCAGAGGTATCCTCATGATAACATATTGTCATTCAAATCGTGATTTTAAGGAATACTGTACTACTAATGCAATACAGCGCAGTCAAACAGGATTTTTTTCCCCCTTTTTTTAAAACCTTTTGGCAAGTTCATGTGGATTATTATCTAAAATATGAAGATAGGGACATGTTTTAAACGGTAAGGCGCTTCAAGGTGGACACAGTTTCAGAGAAAGTGATATGTTGGCATCAGTTATGTTTGTATCATCAGCCAGAGGCAGATATGAGGTTACAACAAGCAAACAGAAGGAACACCCCTCCGTTTTGGCCTCTACCTTCTCTTTCTCCCATTATCTTCTCCCATTATCTCCCCGCCCCACCCTGATCAATCATATGTTCCAGGCTTTCACCTGTCTGGTAAAGACAAAAGGTCCCACACACACACACACACACACACACACGCACGCACGCACGCACGCACGCACGCACGCACGCACGCACGCACGCACACACACACACACACACACACACACACACACGTGCTTTCCATTTTATTTGCATCCTCAGATTTCCATTTACAGTATTTGCATAAGCACCTGGAGGAGGCACACGACATCTGACAAAGAGAGGTCTAATGGAGTTAAATAAAACTGAAAATGAAGGGACAAAAGAACCTGTGAGTGACTGAAACATGTAGATCAGGAGAGTGGTGTTCCCAGGGTTTTAAAGAGGGCAAAGCTGCCCCAACCCCACAAGTCAACAGAAAAATGAGCATTAACACAAGCGCTGCTCTGATAACAAGACCGACATTAAGCATCTGTAATTTACACAGTCATCGTGGTTTATCAGCATATTCTCCCTCAGCTGAGGAACACACACACACACACACACACACACACACACACACACACACACACACACACACACACACACACACACACACACACACACACACACACACACACACACACACACACACACACACACACACACACACACACACACACACACACACACACACACACACACACACACACACACACACACAGCACACACACACAAGCACAGATCTAGGCGAGTGCACAGAAAACACACTGTTTAATAATTAGACCATCGTGAGACTGGTTAGTTTTACAATACGGATGATGTGTTGTTGCTATAGAAATCCTGCAGCCAAATATTTGATGATCAAGGTAAGACTGACAATCATGCATGTACATTACCAAAAGATTGTTGTTTTTAAGAAAAACAAGCTCTAAAATTTGTGAAAAGTTAAAATAAGAGAGCTATTGATTGTATGTCTGTAGGCCTCATGCTTAAAATTAGAACTAGAACTGCTGCCTCACAGTTTTATATCTCCGCCAACCAGTCAAGCTGCAGTTTACTTCCATGTTTGTAGACTTTGAGGGAACAATGTCTACAACCACCAAGGCTCCCAACATGGATCTTGCTGCAAAGATGATGCACACACATCTTCAACCTGACTGCACAGAAGATCCATAAAGTAACCACAGTTTTAAGATGCACCCCGAGATTAGTGTCACCACTTCAATATCTGACCATAGACTTTATATAAAGGTGGACGTAGGTCTGAAAAGTGAGGCCAATTCAGGTGTACAATCCACAAGTACAATACCACAAAAGGTCACTAGAGGTTGGCTCCAAAAAGCCTTTGACCTCATAGATTTCTATACAATGTCTCTCATGAAGTCAATAATTTTTTTCCACAAGTCAATATGGTGTCATTTGCTAAATCACTCCTTTGAATAAGTTTTCTGAAGGTCCATCTGAAAATAATTCTGTAATTAATTTGATATTTGGCCACAAGAGTTGGTATAGTTGGGGGCTTGCGGGTTTGATTGACAGGTCTCCTTCTGGCTCCAAAAAAACAAGATGCAATAGTCAAGATGCCGAACTAGAGGCTTGAAACCAGCAGTTCACAAACAATGGGTGACGTTATGGTTGGTGGCTGCTTGTATGTGACCAAATGTAAAATAGGATCTTTTGTTCCTGTGTATTGAATAATGGCCTGAAAAGTGTTATGATGTCACGGTGAAGTTGACCTTTGACAATTTGCATGACATTTTTTGATCTCTTCTTATCCTTGTATCCTGTTAGGCCTTAAGTTATGGCCACAAACATGTTTTGTGAGGTCATGGTGACCTTTGACCTGTGATTACCAAAATCTAATCAGTTCATCCCTGAGTCCAAGTGAATTTCTGTGCTGGATTTGAAGACTTTCCAAACGTGCTCACGAGCATTAACAAGGCATAAAAACTCCCATTTAAGTACATTTTCATGAAACTGAAATTAATTTCACCAATAGTTTTAGTTGACAAAATGTAATTGATGAACAAATGATTCCAGCCATGATTGACACGACACGTTTCTGTCCTTTAACCATTCAAAAGCAAGTCTGGACAGCTAAAAATAGCTCTTTGCGAAATATATATCCATTTTTGAAGACATTTTGAAAGACAGAAACGTATAACTCTTTAATATATTAATTTAAACTGAGATATCAGCAAACAGAATACAAAGTACAGTTTCTTGTCACTTCTGTGTCCATTTAAAAGCATTTAAAAATGTAGTAAAAACAAATAGTCCTACTCTGCTGCAACAATAAACTCATGTTTTCTTGATGTCAAAGTAAAAGCTCTGTTTACATACACAAGATATTATAGTATTGTATTATTTTTCATTTGTACTTGTATGAGATGCAGTTTTTTTAGCTTTTATACTAATTTTCAAAGTTAAAATATGTGTGTGTACACATGCAGTAGAGAACGCTGTCAAACACTGTGTGGCCAAAAATAGGCTGCTTGCCCAGCTAATCTTCCTTCCTTTCCATAAACACTCTAGCAGGAGAGGACACACACACACACACACACACACACACACACACACACACACACACACACACACACACACACACACACACACACACACACACACACACACACACACACACACACACACACACACACACACACACACACACACACAAAACTGGTTTCCCTTCCTTGGAACAAAGATATTTTCATTAGCTTTAAGCAGCTCCTTCAGTGGCAGACTGCTGCACCCTCACAATCGTATTGTCTGCACCTTTTTCCTAACTGTGTTTCCATGCTGCTGTGATGACTAAAGTCTTATCTATCTATGTATCTAACTGTTGACCCCCCCCCCCCCACACACACACACACACACACACACACACGATAAACCCAGACAGAGCGATAACAATGGTCATCCTGCCGTGATTCTTTTCAGACAGCGAGTGAGGACAGCTGACAGGGAGCAGGGACACCAACCAGCACTTAACACATGACCTTCCTAATGGCTCCTGACTTTCTGTGTCAGTACTCTGTGAGTATTGTAGTACAGTACTCCTTTTGTGGGACATCAATCTCTTTACAGTCACATTGTGAGGACTCGACTTCCTTTGGGGGACAAAAAACAAGGCCCCATAATGTAAAGGCATTCCATTTTAAATTGAGGACTTGGTTTAAGGTTTTAAGGCTAATCCTCATGCCATCCCCCATCTCACATTCACACACACAAAGATTAAACTGTCCTCATCTTAAAAACAAAATCAAAGTCCTCTTTGAATGTACTACCGTCTGGGATGATTTGATTAATCTCGCTTCCGTACGATCACAGAGCTGAGCATCAGCCAGATGCAATGGCAGCATTCTGAGGTTGAATTACGAAGCCAGTTGGACTGTTTGGGGAGGCTGTTTGATAAGGTTTGGTGCTGGATGCACGGGGGGCATGTGGTCAGTGGTCGGAGTTGTGGCCTGCTGAGCCGGAGTCTGGAGGATGGAGGCATGAAGACAGAGTTGATGTCTGCGTTACCTTTGGCTGCAGCCTGACCAGAATAACTGCAAGGAGTCTCTGAAATTCCTTTTCGCATGGATGTGTGTGTGTGTGTGTGTGTGTGTGTGTGTGTGTGTGTGTGTGTGTGTGTGTGTGTGTGTGTGTGTGTGTGTGTGTGTGTGTGTGTGTGTGTGTGTGTGTGTGTGTGTGTGTACATATGCTGCTGTCGCTCATCTGCGTAGTGGAATCCCCCACTGCTTTTTAAGCAGAGAAGAAAAGAATACCAGCTTGTTACCTTTACTCTGGATTTTATAAAGTGTGCTTGTGGACTGGAATTTGTTGCGAGACCTGGGTGAGTTTCCCAGCAGTGTGCTAATGAGAGACCAGGGCACCAGTGCCTCTTATTTTGGTGGAGAGAGCTGGACTCATAAATGCATTAGGCTTCAACAATTATTTGTTTTCTCACCAAAACTTAGATGAGAAGATTCACACCACTGTCAGGAATATACAGTAAATATAAAACTATATAGATAGCAGTTACTTATCTTAGCATAGCGTAAAGAAGCAAAAACCAGTATGATTCTGTCCAGCTGTAATACAAATTTTGTATCATTTCTTGAATTATTTATTTTGGCAGCATTTTATCATTTGTGATCATTTTGCCAGGAAGCTATGACCTACTTAAAGCTGATTGTTGTCCCATCGGGGTGCCGGATGTGTAGGTTTTGTTTCAAGCAGAAATGTATTGCTCATTGAACACCAGTCTGTTCAGTCTGAAAACTAAACACAAAACAAACCCATATTAAGTGTGACTTGGATAAGTGACTAAATTCATATGCATGTATTATCACTGTAGTATTCACACTGTGTACATTAATATGCATGAATTTTAGTTCATGCGTATACATGTACACAATGTGTTCGTTATGAGGGTGCGCAGCTGTTTTGCATAGCCCATGTTTAATCCATGTGGGCGGACGTTACTTTGCATTTTCGTTGCGTGTACAGAGAAGAACAATCATGTCATTTCTGGAGTGCAGAAAAAACTTTCATCAAAGGCAACTGAGTCTTTCTTACAACTAACAGTTTGGAGTTTACTGAAATTACATGTCAAAATCTGTCTGCAGACACACACAAATACCCGCATCAAGGTCAACTAAGTGCAGCTAAAACTGTTAAAACAGTCTCAGAGGGGATGTCCTGCCATGACGGCAGCAGCTGAGAATTTCAGAAGAGAGTTAGGAAAGAGGAGGAGGTGGATGGAGAGGAAGATCTGAGGCAGGAGAAGACCCTTGCAGGAGAAATCCAAAACAAAACAAAGAACCCCAGATATTCTTGTATATTTCACTACAACAGAGCAGAGCTCAGCCTAATTTCTCTAAATTCAATGAATTGACTGACATCATTTGTCACTTATGATCCAAAAAATGTTTTGATTAAGCTTGAATTAAAATATAAATGAAATTTCTGTTGTTTCAATGCCTTTTTGAGATAAAATATTTGAGTCATCAGATTCAGCCTGTTAATATTTCCAACAAATATGTCATGTATAGTTTGTTTTTTGCTTATGATTTAGAAAGAAAAGTGACATGTGAACACTTTATAGAATCAAATCAAATTCACACTATTTCCAACTGTACTTCATTTTGTTCTGCATGTCCAGGTCATCACACCCATCTTTTTCCCACAAACAGCTCACTTCCTCTTTCCTCTTCACTGCATGACATCTCTGACCTGCCACCCTCCTGCTCCCAAACAAACACACATAAACACACACGCTCTGCTAGTCTTTATAGAAAAAGTGTGAGTTATGTTAAACCTGGTGGTGTTTGTGTGTGTGTGTGTGTGTGTGTGTGTGTGTGTGTGTGTGTGTGTGTGTGTGTGTGTGTGTGTGTGTGTGTGTGTGTGTGTGTGTGTGTGTGTGTGTGTGTGTGTGTGTGTGTGTGTGTGTGGCATTGTTCCCAGTGTGACAGCTTAACTTTTGTGCTGAGTAACTATGTGACCAGAGTCTGACCTGAGTTGATTAGTGTGTCTGTGTGTGTGTGTGTGTGTGTGTGTGTGTGTGTGTGTGTGTGTGTGTGTGTGTGTGTGTGTGTGTGTGTGTGTGTGTGTGTGTGTGTGTGTGTGTGTGTGTGTGTGTGTGTGTGTGTGTGTGTGTGTGTGTTGTGTTCAGACCACTTGCTGAATTGACCAAATGTGCCTGACTTCATGATGCATTTTAGTCAACTGAACTTGTTTGACAGATGATGCAATGCATCGTGTACATTCACATATTTAATGTCCTGACATTACAGTTAATTATATGGTTACAGTTAAACGTATTAGAATAAACGTTCAATACTTTTTATACACGTGCACAATCTTTCCCCATGCTAGCGCTGTGTGCAGGGTCGGCCACAGTGACTACAGTAGCTAGATCCAACAAAAATATAAATGCAACACTTTTGTTTTGTTTGCAATTTTCATGATGTGAAATCTAAGACTTAATCTGTGCACAAAAAAAAGTTTTATTTGTCCCAAATTTTGTTCATAAATTTTGTTCACAAATGTCTTCACAAATTTCCACTTTACCTTTGCCAAAATAATCCACCCACCTGACAGGTGTGGCACACCAAGATGCTGATAGAACAGCCTGATTATTGCACTGGTGGGTTTTGAACTGGTAATAATGAATCACTACTCTAGAAAGTGCAGTTTAATCTTGATTACAATTTTTTTTTTTTCAGTATTAAGCACAATTTTACACATTGCTACATATACGTGTTTTTATCTTTCTATATTAATCCAGAGCATCCCAAACATGCTCAATGGGTGACATGTGTGGTGAGTATGCAGGCCATGCAAGAAGTGGGATGTTTTCACCTTCCAAGAATTCTGTTCAAATCATTGTAACAAGTGGCCATTCAATTCACCAATCCGGGGTAAACCTGTATAGTCATAATTATAATAATCATGCTGTTTAATCAGTATCTTGATGTACCACCTGTCAGGTGGATTGATTATCATTAACGTTTTTCCTGTATTCTAAAAATAATCAGTGCTAACACATTGCCACAACATGAGTTAGATTCCGGCTGGGCTCACTCTTTACATTATCTATATGGTTTGCATTTTCCCGGTCATGAGATTAAGCTGAGCTTTGTGCACTGGATAGTGTCGGCACCTTTTCTCCTCATTCAAAGAACTTCCTCAGTATTTTTAGTGCTTCCATTAATGGGTGTGGAGAGTCAGGCAGGAATAGCAAAGAGGAAAGAGGAAGGATATTCAAGGCATTTCAAGTACAGCCTCCAGCTGTACTGTTGTTTTTCCTCTTCATACAATTCAGTATAGTTCCTACAGCCAGGACTCACATTTAATACAAACACAATGATGTGATCATGTGTATTCCATTTATTATGAATGTAATTCATAATCTTCTATTATATTCTATTTTGGTTTAGTTGTTTTCATCTCCTCTTGGATGATATGCACCCTCCACTATGCACAGATCGGTGCCCAAATAACACAATACGACTCACGTTTTAGTACGTTGTTTTTGATGAGCCACCCTGCATGTGAAGGCAGCGGTGAGCAGTGAACAAAGCTCAAGAGTGGTTTGTGTGAATAAAGTTGACAGATAGTGACGGATGGGCCGACACAAAGAGAATATCACATTACACACTCTTGACAGTGCAGGCAGTTGGAGGAGGGGGAAGCAAAGTAACACACACACGCGCGCGCGCGCACACACACACAAGGGCACTGAGATACACAAGCTTACACACATGAAACTTATAAATGTGTATGTGGACATACACCAACAAGGATCCTTGCACACAGAAGGAGGGCATCGTTTTATAAACTCACAAACAATACATAAAGATATACACAAATAAACATCCTTGGACAAACAACACATCTCTTTTGTTCCCTGATAACAAACCCAGACAAATGATACTTTGTCGACCAATCACATTTTCCTGAAACACCAGGGAGCCCATAAAAGAGCCTGTTCATAAAGTTTGAATGTGTTTGAAAAATAGCAAGTTTGAACATATTAATAGAATAGAGTAATAGAACTTAATAATTCTGCAGACATAACATAATGTGCAATTCACACATACACATACACACATACACACACACACACACACACACAAGTGGTTAGAAAAATGGATAAAGATGCCATTTTAAAGCAGTTGTTTATTGCTTAAAAAAAATTAAAAGAAATAAGTAGAGCATCACTGTCAAATTAACTGTTTGTGGTGTAATCATAAACAGCAGCTTTATATTTCCTGAAGATATTATTATCTCATTGATAGTAAATGTAAATGTCCTCTGAGTTCCTCCGGAATCAATGAACTCCTCTCTTTATTATTTGTTAAATTTCTTCACATAAATGGGAAAATACTAACAATGAAATACCAAATGGAACAGCTACGTTGATTTCAACATACTTTGTTTGACACATAGCTTGCCAGAAATCCATTCAAATCCAGTCAACACCACTCCCTAGTAGACACCATTTTTAGAACAATAAATCAGCTTCCTGCAGTTAATTTAGGAAAAGAATCATGAAAACTGCATCAAACGCGTTACAATGATAGAGCAGGATGCTAAATACTGAATACAGAGTAAACACGAACTGATGAACACTTATATCAATATTACAGTTCCCAAATCAATTGGGAAGAATTTATTTGTTTGAAAATTCTGGTGAAATTTTATATTTTGATCAAAACATTTTACAGTCATTTGAGACATTTGCAGACTCAGACATTTGAACATTTTGGAATTTAATAAGGACTTTGAATATGTCTTTCTATTCTTATATTATTACATACTCCTTTAACGATAACATGAAATAATTCCATTACACAAAATGCCTAATTATCGCATTGTTTGACTACAGGGTTTTGCGAACAAAATACCTTTTTTTCTTTTTTAATGACATTTTATCTTAATTTAGAATTTAATGTGAAAAATATTAATGTCACACATGTATTCACATCTGTTTTTCTTGCTTCACAGGAGTCTCATGCCACAAAATGCCTAATTTATAGGCATCTTTAAAATGTGGGACGTCAAAAGCCCAAAACTCAATAACAATTATGTTGCACTAAATGTTTAAGTTAGAGAAGGTTTGCCAGTCTCTTTTTGCTCAGCTATACCCAATACTGTGCCCAGAAACCTGACAACTGAGTGTCAGTAAATTATGTGAAGGTTGTCATTCAATTTTCAGGTTGAATTAACTTTCCCTCCGTTAAAGGTGTTTAAACTATTTACCTTTTTATGATCAAAGGATTAAATAAAGTCAATTAAAAATGATTTGCAGCATGTTTTGTAACATGTCAAATTTAGCTCGTATTTGTCTTAATAAATTGTGTAGATTACATTCAGTGTTGTTTTTAACTGAAAAATTAAAGTTTTAGTTCATGCGTAACCGGAACCTTTGAAGGGGAAGACTTAAACGGAAGGACACGTGTAAAGATGGCAGACGTCCCAGATAACGCACCTGAACGTGAGTGTTTAAACTTGTTTTTTTGGGGGGGATTTTTATCTCCAAATTAAAACAGGTGACTCGGTGTTTGTTGCTTTTAAATACTGTCTTAAGTATAAAGTTGTGGTGAACTTGTGAGCTACAGATAAACATCAACATGTTCTTGCGTCACTGTTTCTTCTCATCGTTGTAATCAATAACATTACACTTGTAACAGAGTTCAAGGTGTTTGTATTTAGTAAACGCATCAGGCATGATATGTGGACTACAGGGATCTTTGAGATCAAACTAATCGAGAGTCCCTCGTTGAATTGAAGTGACATGAGGTTGTTGTTGAAGTGCTTCTCGGATCGTCATCACTGGTTTAATGTCATTGCAGCAAACTGTGGATTTTGCCCGAGCAAAATAAAATAAACACACAAGGCTACTTAAATCGCTACTGAATATATTTGTGTGATAAAATGCCGCGCTACTCCCGAAAAATTCGCCGAGTCATGGTGACAATCCTCAACGTTCAGAATCACTCTGGAAAATGAGAGCGGACACGTTCTGGTGTTTCTTAATCAAAACCTTCTGCATTATGAAATTGTATACCTTTTTTCTTTTTTGAAGTCTCTATTCTGTATCACAGAAGTACACGTAAACGCTCCAAAAACAGTTTCCTATGCTTCCTCCTTCAATTAACTTGATTGAAATCGTCTCACACATCTCTTAGTTGAATTTATTACACAGCACACACACACACACACGTACGTACGTACGTCACGGACTGTAATACGCACACAACAAGGACCAATGAACCTGCACTACTGTCACTTTTTGACTTACACTAGTCACCTAAAGCACATGCTGCTGTTACGATTGTTGTCTTCAATATTGCTGCTATACTCTGGTGCTGCTTTTACTTATTTCTATTGTGTTTATCTAGTTGTCTTGTATTTATTTATTGTTTTCATTTATTTGCCTTGTACTCATTCATTCGGCACAGCTACATTTTCGAGAGAAGCCCATCAGCGTTTCATCGTACGGGCGTATACTGACTGAATGAATAAAGAACGTTCTGATTCAGATCAGGTTTAATGACCCGTCAAATACAATGAGCCCACATTTCATGTGTTACATTTCTTACATAAATCTCACACAATTACTCCTGACATCTTTTCTACAAATCTAAACAAAGCGGTCTGTAGTGTTCAGGAAAGTAAGGAAATATTGTCTGGCTATAGACTTTAGTTTAACAAGAGCCTCCAGAACATGTGTGGGGTTTAAATCAGTTTAAGATGCTCTGACAAAGCCAACATCCCGTTAACTGAACTCTGCTTTCACTCTTTAGACTGTCCAGGTACAACAAGTGAACAAGCAGGAAAGTCTACATCATGTGAGGGCTGTCCCAACCAGAAACTGTGTGCTTCCGGAGCCACAAAGGCTCCCGACCCTGGTAAGACCATATTTTATTATCTCATCTCTGTGGTTGTGTGATATATAGTCTCTATGGTCTGGTCCGTTCAACAAACAACATGTGGGTTTCGCATTGGATTGACTTTTTGTTGTTGTCTTGCTGTGTATCGAGAAAAGTTGGTTAAAACAACCAAACCCTTGTTTTGTTTGATTGGATTTTTGGTCGCACATCTCATCTCCATCCTTCATCTCCTTTGTTTCATCTCAGCAATCGCAGAGATCGGAGCAAAGCTGTCGACAGTCAAACACAAGATCCTCGTGTTGTCTGGAAAAGGAGGAGTCGGCAAGAGCACCTTCAGCGCTCACCTGGCCCACGCCCTCGCAAGTGACAGCACGAAGGAGGTAACATTGCATTTATGTGCCCAAGAAAATCATAGAGCTGACAGTTCAACAAACAAACAAATACTGTCTTTAATCCAGAATTACACGTATACATACTTATATTTCTTCTGGAGTTAAGGAGGAAGAACGATTGCATGTCAGTTTCCTCTTTTAAGGTTTAAGACGTGTTTCAATCTGTGTTTTCTGGAATGTAATCATATGCCCCTTTAAACTCTGCTGCTATGTCCTCTGACTGCTGTTTACTCTGCAACAGAGGTCTTATCTAAACCCGCTGCTGTGTGCTGTACAAACAATAATATGCCAATAGGGGTCACTGCAAACGTGAACATACAAAGGATTCAGGGAATAAAGTTCAGCACAATGGCTGATAGCTGCAACTAAAATAATATTACCAGAGTCCAAAAGATAAAATCTTCCATCATTTATTATATTATGAAGACAAAAATATCTGTCTTTGTAGTAAAACTCTCTAAAAAAAAAAAAAAAAAAAAAAAAAGAGATATTTATTTGATTTCTGTTTACTCGGTTGCAGAGTGTCTCCTTATTGATTTAGTGTACAGCAGTGACAACTGTGTTAAATAAGTTCAGCTGATTTCAGGCTGCATTTCCAGGTTAAAATGTTACTATATGTTGAACCACCTTGTTAAAGCATGATTTCTCTGGTTAAAATTAAATCACATGTCATCATACTTAACCTTTGAATATTTAACATTCACTGATGCAGTCCGGTCACCAGTCAGCCAACTACTGCTAACTAAGTTCATTCATAAAAGACGATATCATGCATAGCAGCCCGGTCCTTCTCTTATCTTAGGTGTTCTCTTACAAAAAGCTCTTGGTGTCAGAGGGGATACACCACATGGGTGCAAACACCGTCAGCAGTGAGTCTCTGGTTCGATTCCCAGTTGGGTGGACCTTTACTACGTGCAATTTCCCTGCTCTCTTTCCCCCACATTACCATTTCTATCTTTATTGCAAGAAAAAGGCCCAAATGAAAAGATTTTATAGGGGAAACTGACCATGTTTAGTGCCTTTTAAGGAAACCTCCTCGTGGTGGGTCATTTAATAATACTGAACCCGGCACTCAGTCAAGGAGGCAAGAAGATTCTTCCTGTAGCCATGTCAAGAGGTCCGCGTTCACACCATCACCATGCTTGTTGCTGACGTTCGTACAGGATTACAAAGTGTACGATCAGATTAGACCGTCACAGACTCCACTACACTGTAAACTACTGAGTGTTTGTTTTTCTCCTTCTCTCTCTTTTTCTGACATCAGGTTGCTCTGCTGGATGTAGACATCTGTGGTCCATCCATTCCCAGGATCATGGGCTTAGAGGGAGAACAAGTAAGTTGTGGCCAGAAATGTTAATAGCAAGTTATTACAGAGAATCAATAATAACAATAGTTTAAGTACAACACATAATATTCATAATAATGACCACAAACAAAAACAAAGTTTACACGTTTCATTTTAATGGGCCAGTTTGAGATTCTTCCCACACAGTCTGTACTCTGTTGTCTCGTGTGCAGGTTCATCAGAGTGGCTCAGGCTGGTCTCCGGTGGTGAGTCACTTCAGACAGTGTTTGAGTCTTTACTCTTTAATTTTCTGATGAAATTTCATAATATTCATGAATCAAAATGTGTCTCTGTGTGTTTGTTGCAGTATGTGGAAGACAACCTGGCAGTCATGTCTATCGGCTTTCTGCTCAGCAGCCCTGATGATGCTGTGATCTGGAGAGGACCCAAGAAGAACGGTGAGCTTGTGTTTGTGTACGAGATATTTATGTTGCTGTTTCCAAGTGTCACACCTCAACAACCTGCACGGTGTTTGTCTCCAATCAGGGATGATCAAGCAGTTTTTGAGGGACGTTGACTGGGGGGAACTGGATTACCTCATCGTGGACACTCCACCCGGCACCTCTGATGAACACCTGTCAATTGTCCAGTACCTCAGCTCCACCCATGTTGATGGTGCCGTCATCATCACCACACCACAGGTACAAACAGATGTGCTCAAAGGCTGCAAGTCATAGGCAAAATGTGTTAAATATTCATATTCGTTCAAGCTGAGACTTGGCACTTTAGTCTCCATTTTCTAATTTCAAATTGAATGTGCTGTAGCAGTGAGCCTGAAAAATAAATGCTGCCTGGACTGTTAACATTAGACACTGTAAAGGGAAATTCCGCTTGAAAACATTGCCTGCGTCTACTTTCACTCCTGTAGATTCTACTTGTACTTCAGCTGGTGATTTCCCAAAATGATTTTCAACCACCTGAAGTTGTTTGTTCAGCCAGTGGTCTATCTGTAACTCTGTATTTATTTATGATCGTAACACTAAAAGCCACAGACAACAAATGAGAGCTGCTAATGGGCTCAAAAGCTCAAAACACAACAGCTGAACTGCATTATGCAGTTTCCTGGTATTATGAAATAATCATAATGCCCCTCATCTGGACACTGGTGTCGCTGCCTCTTTGTGACACTACAGGGTATCGAGATAATTCCAGCACATGCTGTTTTTGTCGCCGGATATAAACAGTAACCAGCATTATCAGCAGCAGAACCTTGAATTACTTCCTTGCTACATTTGACAGATTGATGTGTTTGTTTGTACAGAGGATAGGAGAGGCATGGTGGATACCAGAGGTATGATTGAATCTCTCACACTGGACAGAAACTAAACTGGTGTAAAAAAAATCCCAACAACTGTGGGTTTACAGGCTCTTTGAAGGTATCCATCCCATAAATGAATGTATTATATTTACAGATAGAAACACAACACGATACTCTCAGGCTTTAGTTGCTGACTGCTCATTATTTTACCCATGTTTTGATTAGGACTTCAGATTTGTTTGTGTGATAAAGAGTAAGTAAGTAAGTTGGTGTTTGTACTAAACACCCACCAAAAAGTCTGCCACACACATATACTCGCCGACAGATTCAATTTCAATTAAATGTATTTATATAACACCGAATTACAACACATTTGTTATTTCACACTTAAAAACAGTGAAATCCTCACCACAGAACTTTACATTGTTATACAAAAGAAGAACTCAATAATTTCCACACGAGCGACTGGGAGGAAAAAAAGTCCCTTTTTAAAAGGATGTAAAACCTTCGACAGAACCAGGCTTAGAGGTTGGCAGCCATCTGCCTCGACCACATAAATACTGCATATCAACCCTGTATATGTGCAGACAATATGAAAACAATGCTGTAGGATTTCTGCTATCTGAACCAGAACTGGCATTAAAGGAGCCATGTGTTGGATTTAGAGGCATCTTTTGGTGAGTTTCCAGATTGCCACTAATTCAGTGCCCCTCAACTCAGCTTCTGCAGTCATTGAAAAACATGAAAGGCCCTTTCTCGAGCCGATGTTTGCTTTGTCCATTCTGGGCTACTGTTCAAGCATAGCGGTGCAACATGGTGTGCTCCATGGAAGAGCACCTGCTCTCTATGCAGATAGAAAGGACTCATTCTAAATAAATATTAATACTTTATTTGACCCTGTAGGGAAACAAGTATGCAACATTATCACAACATCACAGAGCCACTTTCACAGACAGCAATCATAGACATGCACAACTTGCTGACATCCTGCTTAATTATTATGTGCATTATTTGTTGAAAAGTGTAATGGCTTGTGGAACAAGTGAAATAATGGCAACATTTCAAATGAAGAGGGAACGGGGTGTCTGTTGTTGTTGGCCTAATCAGTCTGTCTCTGTTAGATACTCTCCATCCTGGCTCTTGTTACCATTTTTCTGATTTAATGAAAGCACAACTATTCTAGTTTCGGACATTATATTCCATTTCTACCAATAGAGCCCTCTCAATCCTACACACTGGACCTTTAATTAAAATATGAAGACTGCACATGGGTCTTTTAATCTAATTTGTCCACAGTGGCAGCCATTATGAAGGTCCTCAGTTTGTCAAACAATTACAAGTGTACTTCTTGGTAATCTCAGTTGAATCCAATGTTGTTTCCCCGCTGATCATTCTTGTCAGAGTCTGGTGAGTTAAGCATTGCTGCCATGGCAACAACTGGGACTTACTCCAGTTTATGCACAATAAAAAGTTGAATCTGCTTTAAGTTGTTGGTGTGTGTCCTCCAAATAGGTTTTTCATGGGATGTGTGTGAGAAAAACTGATTCAAAACAAACATTTTCTTGCACCTGAAATAGACTATGAGGTCAGACAGCAGCAACCTCATTTCCTCATTCCTCCTGCTCTCGCTTAACCAAATGTAACCGCACGTCAGCCTGGAATTACCCAAACAGAGAAGCCAGCATATCTGATAGTCAGATGACTTGCCATATCCAATTTCTCACGTAAACATTGAAATAAGTTGGCAGGGAAAAGGAAGCTAGTACTGTGTCATCTTCCTGTGCCCCCACACCCACCCTTACTTTGGTTTGATCTTCATTCCCACGTGTTCCTGTTTCTGTGTCTGTCTTTAGGAAGTGTCTCTGCAGGATGTTCGGAAGGAGATCCGGTTCTGCCAGAAGGTGAAGCTGCCGATCATCGGCGTGGTGGAGAACATGAGCGGCTTTGTCTGTCCCAAATGCAAGGTGAGACAGACGCGCATGCGCACACGCAGTGATGCAAACAGGATAAAGGGTCATGACAGTGTACTTGATCTAGGAGCACAGGTTTTCCACCACAGTGCTGTGTGTGCAGAAAGTCGAGTTCCCCAGAATACACCCAGAAAAGAGGAACAGTGGTTGAAAGTGGAACTGCAAAAAGGTTGGCAGACATGCGTCATCTTCTCTAGTTTTACTTGGTTTTTTTTGGTCTGATCGCAGGCTTTGTTTGATTTAAAGGTGAACTGTCGTAAACTTCTGCTGCCAAGTATTTGGTTACCAAAGCGTGTCTGTTGCAGTCTGAATGAGAACAATCAAACACAAGTCGTTCTGACACTCGGGCTGTAGCAGCACCTGCTCAAAATCGCATATTTGGAAGTTTTAAGTGACTTGAACGTAACTCAACGTCTTTGCCTTCACTAACTAAAAGCTCTCCTATGAATATGCAAACAGTCCTCGCCTCTATCTCCACTCATATGGAAAGTCACACACACACGTGCTCACAGGATTGGTTCCAGGTATGTGATGTATGAAAGCCTAACTGTCCGAATCAGTATGTATGTCAACAAAGTTAAAGCCTTTACTGTGTGTTGTCCTTATCACTCAATATGTTTTTATTGCCTGACGTGATATTTTTTGTGGGCAGCCGCTGGATCAGCCTCCAACACTTGATACATGTAATGGTGGTGATTAGACTTAGAAGTATTCTCAAATTATAGTAAGTGAACTGTGGTGAATGGACAGGATCGTTTTTCAGGCCCACACCTGCAGATTTTTCACTCATGCGTGTCTGTGGTTGTGATGATTGAGATAACTCACATTTTCTACTGGAAGCGTCCCACTGGCAGAGATGCATGTTGTATTTATAGATACTTTCAGTGTAGTCATTCAACTCCTAAAAAGCATTCCTCCAATTTTACATGTGGGCACTATGTATGTGTTCCATGGAGCACTGCTTAGCTTGTGAAAACATTTGTTTAAATTCTCCCTAAGCTCAAGAAGAGCTATTTAAAGTCTGAGAAAATCAACAATGCCTTTTTGGGAAACTTCAGATTTGTAATAGAAAGCCTTTCATGCATATTTGGGGCTTAAAAAATGTGGGCATTTCAGAGGCAGGAAATGTCTAAGAAAAGATGCTGTTTACTTCCATTTTATGCTTTGGTTTTCACCATTTCTTTTGATCTCTTTCCCCCATGAGTCCTAGTTTTATGAAAGGGCAATTGTAAATCACCTGAATGTGTCATTAAACCAGCCCATTATAAAGGACTAGAACAGAAAATATTTCAAACTGGTTTATATTTCAAGCTATAAGTGCTTAAAAAAACATCATTTTTTAAGATGTTTAAAAGTCAGACTTTCACAGACAGTCAGGTTTTTGTCAATTTCACCAATGAAACTGACAACTCAGCAAAAAGACAGGGAACCAAAAGTACAAATCAGTGTAAGTCACCCTTTAAAATATTCTTTGTCGTAGTTTCATAGGGCCTGGGTGCTGTGCTGAGCTTGAATTCATAATGATCCTGATTGACTTTAAGTGGCTGGATTTCACGGTGGACAACTGTCATGTTAACTTTCACAACATTTTCTATCCCTGAGCTCCATGTGTATAAATAAGCACAGCACATTTGCAGTTTTACAATCAGACATGTCATACATAACTTAGTTTTTTTCTTTGTCCCCTCTCTTGTAGAACACGTCGCAGATTTTCCCTCCCACCAGCGGGGGCGCCCAACAAATGTGTGCAGATCTAAATCTACCTTTGTTAGGAAAAGTACCTTTGGACCCGAGGATAGCGCGCTGCTGCGATGAGGGCAAGTCTTTCCTCAATGAAGTACCGGACTCTCCTGCTGCTCAAGTTTACCAGAGAATTGTGCAGAGTGAGTGCATTTCTTGAAATATGTACACAGCACGTACACATTCACGACATCTGCAATGTCCATTTGTCTTCTCTTGCATCATTTTGTTACATTCCTAAGGAAGGAAGTTAGACGCACACTCATACGTATTCCTTCTTCCAGTGAAGCCCCTCAGTGTTTTTGATGACCAGATGGTTTAGTTGACGGCCCAAATCCCGATTAAATGTAATGAAAGAAGAAGTGATCACTTTACAAATGGGAAGCAGTCGACGAAAAGGGAAGAAGAGGAGTTGTATAGAAATGTTATCATTCTTTTTAGATCACGAGATCAGACTTGTTGGATCAAATGCGGTTTGTGTAACAGACGATTGACTCGTGGATGTTGCAGGAACAAACACAAACACAGAAGTCCTAACATCATCGTCACCCTCCTCCTTTCTCTCCTCTTCCAGGTATCCAGGACTACTGCTCCAACAGCGCGACAGAGGAGCGGAGCACAACCTGAACCCAACGGACAGCGGCCATGTTGGAGGCAGATCACATGAAAAATGTGTGTTAGAAAACTACTGAATAAGAAACACGTATATAAGAAAGCTCAGAGCATCAATGTTACAAAGTTTATAAAAACTTGTCAGAATGATCTCCAAAGAAATATGTAGGATTTATGACAGGCTGCAGCTTTGATATTGTTGCGCCAGGGTTCCTCTCCCAATGCAGTATTTCCTTAAGAAGTATTTAGGATAACACATTTGAACAAAAGGGATGAATATATAATAATAAATGATTATAGTATTAATTCCCTTGTAATACAATCAAAACTAGTTTCACTTTGTAATAAAGTATCATTATCATTTCATAATAAATAGTAGTCTGATCCTAATCAGCACTTAAACACAATTAAATGTTTGCATTTTGTAATGATTCTAATAAGGATGTAAAATCTTAAAAAAAAAAAAAAAGAATGGGTCACAGATTTATAGATTCATTTTTAAGGAAGGTGAAATAATTGTCTAAAACAGCTGGGCACTTCAGTTTTTACTAGAGCCCGACAGATGCTGGATTTTTGGGGCCAATACCATGATCAATTTGTCACCTGATATTCTTTATATATACTTACATTCACTATATACACATTTTTATAAATGATCACTCAAAAGAAAGTGGCTATGAAACACTTTTGAGATTGAGTGACAAATATATATAATGGAGGCAAAGCAGGATATTTTACAGTTTATCATTGACACTGACTTATTATCAGCAAAACACAACCCACCGGTTTTGTTTTGCTGATAATAAGTTAAAAAATGTCTTCAAAAGTGTCATTTGTATAGCATCTAGTCACAACTTCGGTCACTCGGTTTGTCCTGATTTACAGTAAATTATTTTGTTAAAAACAAACGCTTTGACGGATGTTTTGTTTAATGTGCTTACTTGAATTGATTTACAAAATAAATGACCAAATCACCAAGGACCGAATGAAATAGGCATCCATGATTTTCCCAATTTTACCAAACCCTTTGTGCGTTCATTTCTGGAGTGTCCTCGCATGTACTTTGCGTTATAGTTGTAGTTCCTCCAGGGTTCACTAGAAAACACATGTGAAACTGCATCTGCATCCTGCTAACAGACAAAACAACAGCAGCCACAAGCACACAAACGGTGTGTTTCTCAGATGTGAAGGATAATATGCATATTACACTGCATGTGAGAAACACACACACGGATGCACTACGGCAAATTCGACTTTCATCTAATGATAAATTTGGTTGCAGTCAACAGTTAAAGTAAAAGTATGACTTCTAGCAATAACAATTAAAAAGTCTTCAAAATAAATATGTTCCCTCCAAAAGTCAGGTCTTATAAACGGTTTGAAAACGTTTTCTTGCCTGACACAGAATTAGTCGTAACATTAGTTATAAACTATTCAGGAGATGTTCTACAACTCCAAACTGAAATTGGGATTGCTGTGACAGTGGACAGTGTCGGGTGCGTTTTAGTGGATGTTCAGTCAGCACCATCAGTTAGGTTAGGTTAGGTAGTTACTTTATTAATCCCAGAGGGGAATTTTTTTTCGCTACAGCAGCATACAGGAAGCAATAAGATAATAATAGAACAATAGAAAAGCAATAAAATAACAGTAAAATAGCAGTAAAAATTATAAAATATAAAATGCACAGTATATACAGTACAGTATATATCTATATATATTATATACAAACAACCAAGAAACACAGACAACAGTGTTATTGTTATGTGATGGATTTTGCCAGAGGTGAGTTATTGTACAGTCTTATTGCAGTGGGCAGGAATGATCTCCTGTATCAGGAATGATCTCCTGTATCTGTCCTTGTGACAGCGGAGCTGGAGGAGTCTTTTTGGAGAAAGTGCTCCGCTGTCCCTGCAGCAGGTGGTGGAGAGTTACTATGCATGCACAATGCCAAAAAGATGCCATGCATTGGAATCTTTATACAGGAGGTACAGGACATGGTTCTCACTAAATGAAACTGTAGCAAAAGATTTTTGATATTAAAAAAAAAAGTTTTCCATTATTTCAATATCAATGATTATTAACACCAATCAGCCTCAAGACATTTTAAAATCTTGACCCTCTAACACTTTAATAACAACAAGTTGTAGTTACCTTAACAGATAATCTGTGCTGTGATGAGGTAATTGTGGCTGCCCTATTTCTAAACAACTGGTGCATGGCATTAAGACATGCATCATTGAACCAAACTAGTTCCAATCTTTGAAACGGACGCACATTTGCTGCTTGTGGTGACACAGGTTTGTTTACTGGCAGGACTTACCAGATGTCCCTAGATCAGTTAAACAATGATGGTCATGCCTGATTTTTATGAGATAATCAGTGAGTGTATTTGTGCTGCTGTGTGTAATGTGTAATTGTGTCGAACGTAATACATTTCTTGGCCACCGTTAGACAAAATTAATGCTGCTATAAACGACTGGAGGGATTTTTGAAGATGAAATGTGATGATGAAATTGTGAAACTGAATTCGGGCCTCCTATCAGATCCTCTCCTTATGTAAGCATAATGTAACTCCACTTCCTCATAATAAGAATGATTTCGCTGCCTCCAGGGCAAACGACTCTCTTTTACATAAATTCTCACAATTCTTGAAACAGACCTCCCATCAAACCGCACTAGCACCTCCCTCCATTGATCAGAACGCCTCCTGGACAAAATCAATGTGCCCCATTAAAAAGAAATAACTAAAACTCCTAAAGCTCTACGAGTAGGTGTCTCTCCTGCTGGAGCTCGACGTCGGCACCATGGCTCAGTTCGAGGAGGTTCTGGCCGAAGTGCGACTCGCTCTCACCTGGGCCTCTCCTGCTGAGGTCCAAGCTCTGCTGGAGGTTTTGGTGGAGGAACGGATCATTTCAGAGGCCTACAGCAAGAGCTTGAGTCTGCATCAATGCACTGAGGGGATCGCGCCTGAGCCAGTTTACAGGGAACCAGGATCTGAAAAATCCTGACCAAGGACGGCTCAAACTGGCAGGATCAGAGTCTGTATCATCAGTGGATGAAGATAACAGCGAAAAGTCTGGACCACAAATGAATCCACTGTATGAGCATCAAGTTATTCACAGAAATAATCCCAAACTCCTTCAGGAATTGCGAAAGGGGACAGCAGTGCTCAACCATCACCTCGATCAAAGACTCAGTTCTCCACCGACGGTGTCTGACTATCACTGCCATCTCAGATTAAAGGATAGAAAGGCAGAAGTGCAGAGACGTGCAGCATCGATGCAGAGGCCTGGAAGTCATAGTGAAAGACTGAATGAGGGGAATTTGGAAAATGAGAAGGAGTGGTTAGAGCAGGTAGGGGAGGCAGCTCGGAGGACAGCTGTCCCTCCGTGGCAGCACTGGCACAGAGGACGGAGGATGCTGGTGCCCTTGGTTCCTGGTACGACTGCTGGCTGCTCAACAAATGAAGACATGCTGACGGGTGGTGGAGCACGATGCCCCGCTTTGGATATGGAAGCAGAAACAGAAGTGGCAGCCGCTTGCAGGACACTTGATGAGTACAATTTTAATTGTACAGAGTTAGAGATTACAGACCCAAACTTCAGACTGGACACAGAGGGAGACACTGACACGTCAAAAGAGCTTGATTTCTCTACAAACAGCAATGTGGCAGCAACTGGATTTGATTATTTCACACTGTTTGGGGCAGCAGGAAGTGCCTCACCTGTTGAAGCCTGTGCAGCAACAGACGTAACCAACAACACCAGGGAGAAACTGGACGGCCATGTCGATGTCTCCTGGCCCTGTGACGGGACAACAGACGACTTGTTTTCTTTGACCATGGATCCACAAAGTAGTCTGAATTCTGGACTCCCAGAAGATAATCTTACACATTTACTTTCTTCATGTACACCAACAGACACTCAAACTGTCGGGCAAAACAACTTGTGTGTAGGAGTCACAGATAATCGAGAAACTGTTTCCAGGACTGCTGATAGCACAACAACCTGCAGCACCAACAACAGAGTAACAGACTTCCATGACAATGTGGATTCACACTGGGGTAAGTTTGTGCTCAGTAATCATTATATTTTTGTCCTATTTAAATTCAGCTCAACATGGTTCAAATTTATATTCTTTCTTTTCTTCTCCCTCATTTTTACTCCTGTAACTCCTCATTTACATGAAATGTGAACGTTACAAGAATACTGCCAAGGCCTTGATGTCATGTTTGCATGAGATTCATCAAAGCTGAATGTTTTTTTCTGTCTAGGTTGTCGAGGTGCTTTCCGTTTTGTTTTTGCTGCTCCTGAAAGGCCAGGCCGGATCAGACATGCAGTGTTTGGTTTGTTTGTTGTGGTCATGCCAGGAGGCTTTGATGGTTAAGGTGTGTCTTACTTTTGGTTTCCATTTGACTGCAGCATTACAGAGCACATGGGAAGCTGCCAGATTTCCAGCCTATCTCATAGTTTTCCTAATTCCAAGGCAACTTCTCTGTAATTTCCTCCAGAGGCTGCACAGTCTGTGATTCACACTGATGGACAATTAAATGCACCTGAACTAAATGCACTTATAGTGAAGAAGAACTTTAAGGTGGTTTAAATTGACATTAACGTGTTCTGGGTGATTTGATCATAAATGGACAGCCCTTAATTCAATTCAATTCAATTTTATTTATATAGCGCCAAATCACAACATGGGTTATTTCATGGCACTTAACACATTAAAGTCCTTACAGCAAGACTTTACAATATTATAGAGAAACCCAACAATTCAACAATTCCCACATAAGCAAGGAGGGGGAAAAAAATCTCCTCTTTAAGGGAGAAAAACCTCCAACAGAGGAAAGGAAAAACTCCCTCTTAACAGGAAGAAACCTCCAACAGGACCAGGCTCAGGGTTGGGCGGAGCATCTGCCTCGACTGGTTGGGGTGAGGGGAGAGCAGAGAGAGAAAAGGACAGCATAGAGATAGAAGAGAAGAACTGTTGGTGGAGACGACAAGCGCGGAGCAGAGACATGCAGCTCCATGACGGGACATCTGCAAAAGAAAGAAGAGAAACTACGTGAGCGAGGGAACTGAATGGAGACAACAGACAATAAGAAAAAGCTATGGGAGAGAAAAGGATGGTGAGGTATGAGTCAGTAGGAGGAAAGAAAAGAAGCTCAGCATGTAACGAGGTCCCCCAGCAGCGTCGGCCTATAACAGCATAACTAAGGGTTGGTTCAGGTCCACCTGAGCCAGCCCTAACTATAGGCTTCATCAAAAAGGAACGTTTTGAGTCTAATCTTAAAGCTAGAGAGGGTTTCTGCCCCTCGAACACAAACTGGGAGCTGGTTGGTTCCACAGGGGAGGAGCCTGAAAACTGAAGGCTCTGCCTCCCATTCTACTTCTGGAAACTCTAGGAACCACAAGTAGACCAGCGTACTGAGAGCGAAGTGCTCTGCTAGGATTATATGGTTCTATAAGATCTCTAAGATATGATGGAGCCTGGTCATGTAGGGCTTTGTAAGTCATCAAGAGAAAAGACACATCTGTTCACACTTTGCATTTAATTGCCTCTCCAGTGACCACTTGTGATTGTATCTCACTTCCTCACTGTACATGCGATGAACTTGTACATCACGTGAATATACAAGTGAATAAACAGGTGAAACTCTGCAGACATGAGAGGAGAGGAGCAACAGGTAGTTAGCAAGTTGAGACATCTTTGCACACTCAAGCCTCATTTTAATGCTCCCTTTAGTCTAAATGGAGGATAAATTTCACATTTCTAAATGTCTGAACACTTGATTTAATAATTCGCAACCAGAACTGTCAGGCTCGACCTGATAATGTCGATTCAGGCTAAGATTATTTGACTATTCCAGTGAGTATGAAAAGGTTGGGCTCTGTGCTGCGGTGGACAAATGAACTGTGCAAGGGAGCAGTGGCTCTTTTACCTCTGTGGGTCTCATGTATGTCAGAAATTACAGACAAGGTAAACCAAAAGAAAAAACTGAAGCCAGAGGAGCTCAAATAAGCATCACCTTTTAAAAATGATTATTTGTTTAGTAAATAAACAGCTGCTTATTAGCCGCAAGCTCAGTTTGCAAATACCTCTCCCCTACTTTCTGCCCAGTTCAGCTGTGCTCTGCAGAATTATGCAGGATATTTCTTCTGGTAACCAAAAAAAAAAGATTTTTATTTTTTATTTTATTTTTATTTTTTTTATTTTTGCTTGTGATCGTATGACCCAGAACACATGTGATCAACCTCTTTGCTGCAAGGTCTGATCAGACAATAAAATGTCTTTGATAACATCTTAAAGAGAGAACAGATTGAATTTGGCTTCAGTGAACCACTGGAGGGAGCAGACAGAGAAGAAGTGATGTGGACTTTGCTGTAAGACAAAGTTTTGGCAGAGAGCTTCTCGTCCTGATAATGTTCAGCCCTCTGGAGATTGCTGCTATGTGATGCAATTACAAGGGTGACGCTTCAGTTTCATACATACAGTATGAGTGTGACCTATTATGTTATCTGTCTACTTGGGTAAAGGTGATTATTATTTATCTGGTGGCATTTATGTGTTTCGATTTATTTCCTGTTCAGTTAATGATACAGCTCCCAAATCATGGCAAGAGTAATTGTTTGTACATGTACAGTAAAATGTACAGTAACACTCTGTACAGACAGCACTGGAATGTAACTAAGTATATTTACTTGAATACTATATTGAAGTACAAATTTTAGATATTTGTACTTCACTTATTTTAATTTTATGCAAGTATATACTTTGATTCCACTAAATCTGAGGCAAATCTTGTACCTTATCACCTCGTTACATTTGTCTGACAGCTTCAGTTACTTTTATGATTACAGTTTTTCACACCTTTTCTGTCCAGTGAAAACCACATTTCTTCAAATTCAGTGAATTTGAATCTTTCTGATAAACTGAAGGATTACATATCTCTGTGTTGATCAAATTCTCCTACTTTTTCCAGATGAAAAAAAACTCTTTAAAAACCCACTTGGAATCGATGCAAAATGCCTTATTTTTCTGAGATTGTTGACCTTTTAGAGACATATGGATCGAACAGAGCAGAAATGATGCAAACATGATAATATTGTAGAACATGATGCATTATTGTGGATTAAACTAAGCAGCAGTACATAAAGTAGGTAGAATTAGCTAAACCTTAATTAACTAGAGCACTAAAATGCACATTAATGCAACTGTAATATTAATGCACAACATCTTATAAAATAAAACACTAACAGGAACATTTACTGCATAGTGTGTACTTCTACTTTTGATACTTTAAGTCAATTTTGCTGATAATACTTTCATACTTTTACTAAATTAAGGTTGAAGTGGAGTATTTTCCAAATCTGTGTACAGACCTACGATGTTGTATTTCTATTACAAAGAGAAAGGAAAAGATGAATCCTCAAGCTGAAGCACTCAACCTGAAGACCAAAGTTTAACATGAACACAAAAGTGACTTCTTTGAAATATTCCTAACATACAGTACGCTTGAATTTGGCTTCAGTGAACCACTGGAGGGAGCAGACAGAGAAGAGGTGATGTGGACTTTGCTGTAAGAACGCTTCCATTAGTAAGACAAAGTTTTGGCAGAGCTTCTAGTCCTGATGATGTTCAGCCCTCTGGAGATTGCTGCTTTGTGACTCAATTACAAGGGTGGTGCTTCAGTTTCATACATACAGTATGAGTATGACCTATTGTGTTATCTGTCTATTTGGGTAAAGGTGATTATTATTTATCTGATGGCATTTATATGTGTTTCGATTTATTCCCTATTCAGTTAATGATAACTGGGAATTGGGAATAGCCGCAAATCACAAACAGTCGATACCTCTGCCTCTCTTTGTTTTTGCTTCTCACCTTCCCACCCCAGGTTAGAGAATCATGTTTCCGAGGATTGGCTTTGTGTGTGTGTGTGTGTGTGTGTGTGTTTGTTTGTATTATTCATGATGTTGGGACGTAAACCTGCTTCGTAGTCACATTGTGGGGACTCGACTTCCTTCTGGAGACAAAAAGCAAGTCCCTATAACATAAATCATAAGTTTTTAGTGCAAAGATTTGGTTTAATCTGAGGTTAAGTCTGTAGGAAATGAAAGCAAATCAATGTAATGTACTGTATTCTGAAATGAGGGACATATGACTGTGTTTCTGGTCATGCATGTACAAATTATATGTTGATACACACTCATTGTTTGTTGTAATGTGTGTGGCAGTTTGGCCCGGAAATTGTTTATCTGATTGACAACAGTGAACTGGTGGAGTCGGTATTTTCCACTTTGAAAATCCCCATTGTTCCTTGTCCACCAAGAGACGCTGCGTGTGGGTTGGTGTTTTGTGATTGTTTTATACAGGTGTGGTCACATAGTTGGAACCGGACAGGTAAAACCACGTCACAAAAGAATCAAACATTAACATACTGCATGTAGCATTTAGGCTGACCGCACATGCGGGTAGCACTGTTTAGAAAAGAAAACAGAGATTTAAATGTAGAGATAAATGAAGGAAAAGTTCATATTTAATAATAACAATAATTCAAATGTCCTAGATAACTGAGACTTCTTTCAAAATCATATTAAAGTACTTACAGATGTAGTTATAGTATATATACATATATATATATACAGTATATATGGTGTATATATACACTATATATATGTATATATATATACACACTATATAGATATATATAGATATACAGTATATATATAGGGGCAGTAACAAATCATCAATGTCAGGGACTTTTATGTCAGTGTTGGCTGTCCCCATTTTCAATAATGATCTTCTCAAAATCTCGCTCACAGTTACTTGATGATTTTAGCATTTGAACATCTGATGATAAATCCATTAAGAAGGTGCCCTCATACAAATACAAATACAAATACAAATACAAATACTTAGGTATATGGTTAGACAATAAGCTTCAATTTAACATACATATTGCTAATCTAGTTCAGAAGCTTAGTGAAGATTGTCTTTTTTTTCAGAAATAAACCTTATATTACATTCAATGCCAAGAAAAAACTTATGGAAGCCACTTTTCTGTCGGGGATTGGCGTTGGTGACATTTTGTATAAACATGCAGCCTCCTCCATTTTAAGGAGTTTTGATCCAGTGAACCATGCAACTCCACCTTTAATTAAAGATGCTAAGGCCCTTACTCACCATTGCATTCTTTATAAACTTAGGCATCCTTAGCCACTCGCATACCTCTATTACCCTCTCTGTTCTTGTTCTGGTGGTTATGAGGTACGCTCCTCCATGTGCTTCCTTTTTAATGTTCCCCGGGTTCTGACATATCTGGGAAGAAGTGCTTTTTCCTACTCTGCACCTCGGTCATAGAACACACCACAAAATTATCTAAAATCAGGCACACTCTTATCAATCCATGAATTTAAGGGCATCATAAAGAATGTGGTGACTGAGTCATGTGTTTGTTTCTCTTAAGAGGTTGCTGTGTTTGAATCACTGGTTTGCTGTTTTATTGTGGATTTTGTATTGTATGTTGTGTATGCTGCATTTTAATATGTCTGAATTGTTAGAGCTGCTATCTTGGCCTGGTTTCCCTTGTATCTCAATGGGACTTCTCGGTGAAATAAAGGTCAAGTAACAAAAATAAATAAAAATAAAAGGTTATTTTAGATTGTTGGCCAAGTGCAGAAGGTTACAGAAATATGACATGAATAAGTGGTCTGTGAGAAAAATATTTTGGACACACCTGCAAAGGCGCTCCTGTTGAACTCCATTAAAAGATGCAATTAGGAGCATACAGGAGAGGAAAGGTGGGAGCTCTTTTCTTTCACCAGATTGGCTGATAGAGTTGCTGGTTTAAAATCCACAACATTTGAGCATGCTGTGAATGTGGTAATGCGCAGTCAGTTAATTTTAGCTTTAATTTTACTGTCACAAGAACCAGTGACTTTGTTTTCACTGACCAGGTGGTCACTGAAGAAGTGATGGTTGATTGGTTTTGGAAAACTGTTTGCTGATCAGTAGCTGCAGATTTAAACAGAAACTGCAGTTTTGTTACAGAAATAGGCTGCTGATGTCGACCCTCTGCGCAACAAAGCGCCTCAGCTTGGCGTGTCTGAAAAGTGAAAGTAAAAGCAGAGTTTTATTGTGAGACTGCTGGTTGTGCGCACTTGTTGGAGCGGCAGGTCAGCCAAGAATATAAACTGAGATTAATGAAATTTCGCGCGGCTTGGAGTTTGCTGCGCATCGGGGAAAATACAGCAGGAAGTTCAGCTGTCCTGAGCATCATCCAGGGAGACCCGACAGGTGAATATGACCTTCCATGCAGTGCTGATGGGGCGGGGGGTGCGCGTTTATTCCAAGTGCGCAGGCTTGAAAAGGAAAATATGTCGGGTGGTTTACATCAGTTGTGCTTTTCCTCGATTTATCTGAGCCATCTGTTCATGATATCGAGCTGTTTTATGGAATTTTTCTCAAATGATAGAAGCTTTATGTATAACTGTCTGTGCGTAAAGTGGTCAGTTAAAGAAATAGGTCCGAAATATGCATTAGGTTTATTTATTTTTTTCTGACTGTAAATAATCTAAATTGAAATAGTTAAATTAATATTGCTTTGATGAGAGTCGACGTTTACTTTTACTGTGATGTTTTTATACGAGTTGCACTTCATGGGGCGAATAAACTTTTTTAGTTGGGGGCGAAGAGTGGGGCGAATAAACTTTTTTGCGCCTGCTGTGGTTTGGTGTCTGGGTGGGTTATCCCCCAGCACCCCACGCGCGCGACAATCAAGTTGCTGTCCAGAAGTGTTTGTGAAAAATGGTTTTCCGGGGGATTTCCAGGCAACTGCCAGGATTTAATTGCGCATTCACTGAGGCAACATTAAACACTACAGTAGTAGGCAGCATGGAGACGCGCGTGTGTACATGAATAAACAAGGTATTTAACACTTTCATGACCAGGTTTTAACACTATTCGGTGCTCATTTTTACTTTCTTGCAGCTTTTCTCACCATACCTGTTTGATGAGTTGTATGCAGTTATTATTCGTTGTTGTTGTTTTTTTTACTGAGGGTTTTTCCTGTGTCAGAGCATGCAGCATGGTGCTATATTAAAGCTACAAAGGTCCTTTTGTGTGTTATCGATCGTTATAAGCCATTTCCTCGACACTAGGTTGAAATAGCCTGAGTAGTTTTGTGTCCGATCTCCACCCTTAACCTGTGCAGCAATTGCAGACTAAAAGTTAATTCATAATCGGAAACAGTTGATGCATGATTCATTCAAGATGTATTGGTTCTCACATACAAGCAGAGATTTTAGTCAGATCTGATGGCTTTTACTCAGACAGGGTGTGTGTGTCTGAGGGGGGTCACTCATCTTGAGAATAAAAGATCCCAGGGCTGAAAGAAAAGTTGGCTGTGAAATCTCCCCATGAAGTGCCCGTTTATCTCTTTACATGCCACCTGTCATGGTTGTGTTGACTGGAAGTGAGCAGGAGCACCTTTTTCTGGGTCAACTTTTTTAATGACTGTGCAGCTCCTAAAACATGGGAACTATATCCGCCATCATAGAATAAACATGGGAGGGGTATTGTTTTGTTTACCTCTCTCCAGATGAATGGGATCATCAGTCAGTTTTGTGTTTCAGTGTAGACAAGATAATGAGTCATTAAGACATGCATGTCAGGTTCCCTGGTACCAGAAGTGATGTTGTCTCTTCTACTGTCCAAGGTTTCATGGCTCATTCTATACAGATTGATCCTGATCATACAAAAGTAATTGTGTTTGGGCTGTGCAAGTTCTCAATGGAAGACCAACACTAGCTTTAGCCTGAGGTGCCTCCAAAGTATAAGTTACACCTTGCAAGACAAAAGGGAACCCCTTTACAAGTTGCAATTTTCTTCAAGTCAGAAGTGCACACAGACTCCTTCAAATGTTCACATGACCAGCTGTGAGTCCCAATGCTACCTGTATACTGAACCAGTACTTCATTTATTATCAGACATCACAGGTTTTAGCCTGCGGACACATCTGATGGACTCAGGTGGTCTGACATTCAGGCCCATGTCAACCAGTCTTTATTGGTTCATAATATTATATCCAAATTGCCAGAAACACTTATTTTAGTTATGGTCCCTATATGCATTGTTGTTTACAGGACATACATATATATTTGTTCCTCTTAAAATGTTATAGCTTTACCTCGCTGATGCAGTGGGGTTGTAATGATCAAAAGTTTTTCTTTCTTTCTTTCTTCGAATGGATTTTAAGGTTTTCTTTAACACAGTTGAGCATTCTGACACATTCACACATTATAAACAGAAGTAAGGAGATCTCAAAGTAGCACAAGACTTCTCTTTACACACCATCCTCTGCGGTCCTAACAATGAACAGAAGTGTCCTCGCTTCTCTCCTTCCTATTACTCTCCTTCCTCTGCCCTTGATTTTCCCAAACGACCTGTTTCTATTGTCTTTAATGGCATTTCTTATTAATAATATAATTTGGGGCATTTTTAGCTTGTTTTAACTAAAGGGATTCTGGAATCTCCCAGAAAGGGATTCTGAGGTGCCCCTCAAATCACTGCTTCATGCTGCAGTTCTCCACCTTCAAAAAAACATATATAGGAATAGGGGGTCGGTATTTATCAAACTGTTCAAAGTGACATTTTGACTTGCTTGTAATGTGGTACAAAATGTCCTTTAGTACATTTGGCTTAAATGCTCCACAGACCCTCTTCAAACACTGCTGGCCAGACTGAAGAGGAGAAGTGTTACGTTTACAATCAGACTGTTGGCACAAAAACATAAATATTCATGACTTGTGTTTTATTTTCAGGTAGATTTGCTCAACACGTATTTAGCTATGTAACAGACAACAGCAAAGAGGAAATTCTGAAGTTCAATGTGGAAACGTGTCAAGCTTGATAACAAATAAGAAAGCTGTGGCAGCAGTGACTCTGCCAAACCTTCATCTGATGTTATCTCATCAGTTTAGTGCAACTTCCACATAGTACTTTATGTATTTTCATGTTTTGTTATCAAGGACCAAAGACTGTAATTAACCATTCTCCTCTTTTATTTGCTATTCTCTCTCTCTCTCTCTCTCTCTCTCTCTCTCTCTCTCTCTCTCTCTCTCTCTCTCTCTCTCTCTCTCTCTCTCTCTGTGTGTGTGTGTGTGTGTGTGTGTGTGTGTGTGTGTGTGTGTGTGTGTGTGTGTGTGTGTGTGTGTGTGTGTGTGTGTGTGTGTGTGTGTGTGTGTGTGTGTGTGTGTGTGTGTTATTAGATGCCAAAATGCTGGAAGTGGACCAGGACCCCTTCATCTCTGAATTTGGAGATTTGCCAGGTTGGTGTTGTTGCATCTTCAATTAGATATTAGGCCAGGTAGGGCGTGACATGGTATCATGGGGTTTTCAATCAGATCGAGTCAGATGCTCCAGCTCGCCCAAATATGGTCACTTTGGGCTCTAAGCCGCTCTGATAACAGATAACAGACTCATATAACATACTAAAATCCAGGTTCTTCTGGAAACACATGGGAAAATTGAATGACTGGATGAACCTGTAAATTATGGTCTCAGGTGATGATGAAGTAAGAGATCTGCTATGCCCTGTTTTTATCCAACACAGTCTGAACCTGACCTTGTTAATTCCAATTGCCTATGAATGAAACAAAACTGATGATACGCTGATATCATCATCAGAAAGGACAATATAAAATATAGTGAGGTGGTTTTGATTAGATAATCAAATCAGTGATATAGTTGACATTTTCAAGACATCAACTGAATCAGGACCCCGCACCACTGCAGTTGGGGGTTGTAGTTGCTGAACATTTTCACCTGTAGCTTGTTGTGTTGTTGTTGTGTGGTCTTCTCGGTCATTTCTACCCAGCACTCCTGCAGGAACTGGAATATTTTCCACCCTTGTCTTGATTTATGCTGATAAAGTTGTGATTCGTCCGGTACGACGCAAAAAAGTAATCGAGACAATTTAGAAAAGCAGTTCCACAAACAGATATGCAGGTTTGATGAATTATGAAATTTAAACGGTTCCCTATAGGAATTCTGAATGAGCGGTAGAGCAAACTGTTGCAAGTGTGTTCTCTGATAATGTTTATCATTTGTTTCAGATGATTTATTAGAATACATGATGGTTGATTACCCTGGTAAGTTGCAACCAAACATTCATTCACTCATTTACAGCAGACATTTGTTCAGGTGAAAGATGTATTTCATGTTGCTTGTATTATCAGACAATGCACGTAATTAAACACAAACTCGCATGTATTTATGTAACTTACACAAATTACATGTTTTCCCTCCTAGATACAAATTTGCTCTTTGATGATTCATCGTTGAAGAACACGGATGAACTCGGTAAGAAATTTGTCTTGTTCTTTTGCAACTGCTGACAAATATTAGGTAACAAAATATGTTTGTTCCTGAAATGCAAATAACTTTACTAATTTTCCATACTGTGCATTAACCAGGCTTTATGGTAATGTCTGTATTTTGTCAGGTAAAGAACAGGGTAAGGCTTCTTTTTTATTGGGTTTTAATGGAGTAAGAGAGATAAGGAAATGGCCAAAAATTAAATAAATAAAACAATGTAGTCACTCAGTAGACACTCAGACAACACCAAATAAATACAAGAGAAAAAACACTTTTACACCTCCACACCATGGCAGGAAACATTATTTATTTATGGTTTCCTTCTGTCGGATGGCTGTGAAAAAAGCCATATCTCATGAACACTTTGAGGTAATTTCTTCGCCAACTTTCACTTGGATTCCACGATGAACTGATATGATCAGAGGTCACACTGTCCTCACAAAACTATTCTGGAACAATCTTTTTCTGACTGTTATTCAGTGAAATCACTCAGGAACAGGAGAGGAGATGCTGACCATATTTCACATTCACTGATGTTGTGTGAAGCGTCCATGTTTTTAGACTTCGTGGCTTCTTTGTAGCAACATCTAGAATTGAACCGTCGTTTACCGTTAGGACTTGTTTTCTATCTGAATCGGGTTTATTGTCTGAATTCCTTGAAAGTCTTCACTACATATATTATATGAGCTCTGACGGACATGAATGTAAAGTGAAACTTGACTGGTTGGCAGAGACATTCAACTGCAGTGGTAGTTTTCAGTGAAGTTTCAAGTTCCGTTCCGTTTTTGGGTCATCAGCATGTCTAAAAACAACATTTAACGGCCATAATTTTTAGCTCAGTTCTGAAATGCATGACAGTAACCACAGTTTCGAGTTATTGTGTCTCCTAACTGCTTCACTGATTGTTTTACTTCCTCTTCCATACACTTCAGGTGACGTTCCCATAGCAACAAAAGTACCCAGCCCTGGGGACCACCAGCAGGAACAGAACAACAAACAAACAGACAAAACAAAAACCAGGAGGAAAAGTAAGAGAGGTAAACTACCAGCCAACAAGAACCTACTAAACTCAATTTTAGGCTTAGAGTTACAAAAGTCTGCAAACTTGTACCAATTCATCAGTTGTACTTGTTTGTGCAGCAGGTTTATATATTACCTTTTTGTTTTCCAGTCCCTCAGTCACAACTATGGACTAATGAGAACCCCACAGCAAAAAGGCAAAGAACAACAGGTGACCAGACTCTTCCTTTGTTACATTTCTACATCAAATGTGTAACATAGCAAAATATATAACCTGGTCATTCTCCTATCAGCCAGCTATCATAACTAATGTTTTGTCGCTGTCCTCTTTGTATTTTTTATTGTCAGTCATAACAATCCAGAGTCCAATCTTATATTAACCTAATCTTCAAATCAGCTAACCATAACTGAACAACAATGTTTTTTGTTACTGGTATTCCTTTCTCCTTTCTGTTTAACAATCTGGTAACAACCGTAAATCCTCTCTGCTTTTGCATATTTGAGTTCACTGACTCTAAGTACTTGCTCACCATTTTGCAAATCATCTTACTGTCTTTTTGACATGTGGATGTATTTGGTATACTTTCAGGGAGCCGTTGGCTCTCATGTTATGACCATCCTTTGGGAAATTTGGGGAATTTCTTTAGTTATCACAGTGATCAAGTGAATCATCAAGTCAGCATTCATGTTAAATTAATGTGGAAGGTTCAAGAGTTTCTTAATTGATTTTT
This sequence comes from Brachyistius frenatus, assembly GCF_029030835.1. NCBI lineage: Eukaryota > Metazoa > Chordata > Actinopteri > Embiotocidae > Brachyistius > Brachyistius frenatus. The sequence goes on from NW_027210687.1 coordinate 1,330,362, forward strand.
ATATCATATGGCAATGAAGGTAAACCAATGGCTGCCTGATTTAGAAGGGCAAATGCGTCAAAAATCTAAAAGAGCATGTGTTCAGAGGGTCACCTGATTCATAGTTAAGGAGTTAAAGCCCACTAACACGTAGATATGGTCCCGGAAACAATATTTTCCAATAAGATATGCAGTAAAAAATCTCCATAGAAAGGCGTCCTAAAGGACCAATAATTAATTTATGGTCAGAAGTATTCAGACTGGCAGTTCTGGGTTTCTTTGGTGTCTCCATGTGAGGTAAGCTAAAAACCTTGTTTTAACATTGGTTATTCAACTCTTCCAGGTCAACCAAAAAACAATGAGACGCAGGCTGAGCCAGCTGTTGTTCAAGGTGAGTTTTAACCGACTCCTGCTGGAAATGTATTCTCAGGGAATCTGTTTGGATTGTTAAACTGAAGGGGCAATAAGAAAGTGAAAAATAATAAGGGAGGGCCTAAGAGAAAAGAAGGACAAAGGTTATGTCAGTATGTTAGCAAATAGTAATACATGACTCAAATATCAAGGGAATAGCTACAACTGCACAGTAAAATACCAAATACCAATATGCAGCTGTAATTTTAAAGATACATTAAAGAGACCAAAACATCAGAAGTCTTTGTACATGAGAGCCATTTTACAGACCAGGTAAATCACATGAGGCTGCAGTACGTCAGACTCACGGCTGAAACAGATGCTGGTTGGTCCTGCTTGACTTGGTTCCTGAGAGGCTCTGGAATGCAGGTCAAGAAACAGGAAGTTTCATTTTGAAGTCATCAGATGAAATGTCACATTGATGAATCAAAAGAATAACTTTTACCTCACTTGAACTTCCTCCTGATTAATTTGCTGCTTTTTAAAGATCCATTTTATTTCTCAACGTGATTAAAAATGTCCAGTTTAGTAGTTGTTTTTTAAGTCTCTGTTTGCAATAAGAATGCCTTTTACGTCTTTGACGAAAGAATATGCCTAACACTTTCCTTTTTAATTAAATTTATAACGAGGGCACACTAAATCGACATCGTTCATCCCATCTTTATGCTCTCACTTGCTCTCCTGGCAGTGGCTACTACACCATGTTGTTTTAAATTGTCCTCCAATATTGACATTTTATCAGTATTTTTTTTAACGAAGTTACTCTGCTGTTTACTATCTTTTTGGTCTGGCAATGATATTTTAATGAGGTTGCTCTTTATTTACTTTTTATTTTAATATTTCCAATATTTCATTGTCAGTTATTGCATTTGTAATGTGTACCAGTACCCTGTTCCATGGTGATTTTACACTATAAATAAAACTGAATTGAATTAAATCTCTTAAAAACTGTGCTGTACGCCTGTTTTCATCGTTCCGACTCCTCAACAAAACCTGCTTGCAGAAAATACGTTGTGGTTGTTTTGCAGGTGCCCACACAGGATCATGGCCAAGTCCAACAGAGACTGTGAGAGGCATGTCCACCCCGCCACCAAAAATCCTTCATGTCTACCATTCCCCTTCAGCACATCGCATTCCCATTCAGTTCATCACCATCCCGGACTCTCCAGGATACCAGGTTGTCCATCTCTCTCCTCCTCCTCCTGTTATTCAGCTGCCGCTACCCAACACAGCTGCTGCACCGACATACATACTCGGTGAGTCAACCATTGTAGGGTTTAATTCCCCATTAAATCCAGTCGTCAAGTTAAGAAGTGTTGCTTAGATGCAGCTATGTTAGCAATCACACAACTGTAATAACATAAAAAAGAGTGTCAACAGGCCACTTTTCATAAACATTTCCATACTTACTCTGCCAAAATCTTAGTCCTAGTCCTACTGGATCTTAATGTTGTGTTTGTTAGATAGTTTGGGACAAGGAATTATGTTACAGGTTTTTTTGAAGACTTGCCAGCATTAAAAGCATAGTCTGCCAGGCCTCAGTCTTTGGGTCTCTTTTCTTTAAACTGAACTGCAGCCTACCAACGATATACTTGGACACATGGATTTGGTCAGCCAAGGTTTCATACGTCACATACCTAAGGAGCCAATCCTGTCATCTTGCGGGATGTTTCCCATATTATACCAGCTTGAGCTGTTGGCGAGCGATGGAGGGGTGGTGGAGATAGAGGCGGGAAGTACTGAATGAAAGCAAAGGACAAAGCACATCTAAGTCCCTTTAAGGTGTTAGGGGAGTTTTTTTGGTTTTTAAAAAAACATTTGTGTGCTATTATCTAATGTTTATTGTGCCTGTACTGTATCAGCAGTGCATACTCTAACCACTGTTTTTAATACAGTTCCTGCTGCCTCACCACCCTCCAGACACCGAGTGCCACCACTCTCACCAAGTAAGTAAAAAACTTATTTGTGTGTGCGCGCGTGTGTTTGTCTTTATGTGCTTGTATGTAGAGATGTAACTCTGTCAGTGTTCTGCTAGTTATGGTTCCAACAATTACAGTTTTAGTTCTGCCTGTAAAGTAAAAACATGGAAGACACTCTGTACCAAATACTGTGTATGAATGCAGTCTTTTAATTTGTCTTCTCTTGTGTTTGTAGCGAACGGTGCGGTAGCGCCGACCCACATGAGTTCATCCCCATCAGGTTCTCTCACAGCTAGCAAAGCCATGTCTCCCTCTTGTGCCACACCCGTCTCCCCCAGTAGTGGTGAGCATCAGTATCTGTCTCATTCCTTCCTCCTTCGGAGTTAATGTCATGTCATAAATATTATGAATTGTTTCATTTCAGAGATCATGTCTCTTCACAAGGATTCACCTCTTCCTCAGTCTCCTGCTGTTATTGACATTCCACGTAAGTTACAACATGCTTTCTTCTGATTTTATCTTTAATTTCCTGAAAACACAATTCAATGTTTTGTGGAGGAGCATCAGGGCATTGTATTGTGCTTTGTGCTTCAGAGGTTGTAAAGGACTACATTCAGGAAGCCAAAGTCCACATGAGTCAAACCTGCCAGGATATGGAGCCAGGTCTGAGCTTGACCTCTCATTACGTGGAAGTACAAGTGTGCCAGAGAGAGATTCTTCGCTCTGGAAAAACCACAAGCAAATGCCTGGACAAGGAACTAATCATCATGGGAGATACAGATCGGCAAAAAACCTTGCTGGGACCGAGTCAGGTCAGAGTGAAGTGGTGTCCACAAAGGTTTTACCAGCTCTGTCTGTGTCTTTTCCTTTTCCAACTGATTGTTGGCTATAACTCACAGGGTCTCTCCTTTTCTACTCAGATCTTTGAAAGCTCAAATGGAGACAAGCCGAAACGCTACATTTTGCTGCTTGGAAACGCTGGCATGGGAAAAACCACTCTGATCAAGAAGCTGTGCCTTGACTGGTCCAGAGACTGCATCCCCCAGTTTGACTTTGTCTTCTTATTAGACGGCAAAGACCTCACTTTAACGGAGCCGACCTACAGCCTTCAGACGCTGCTTCTCAACCTCTCCTGCTCTGCCCCGTCCTGCATGGACCCGGACACAGTGTATGCTCAAATACTTGCAGCCCCCAAACGAGTGCTCATCATTTTTGATGGGTTTGACGAGTTGCAGAACTATGAAACTCTACTCCAGGCTCCAGAAAAAGACTCCATAACATCATTGCAGAAAGACAGTAAGGCACAGACCTTCACAGTCAGGCAGTTATACTTTGCCATCCTTCAGAGGGTCCTTCTTCCAGGCTGCACTCTGCTACTCTCCACCCGGCCTAGAGGTGCTGCCACCCAGCTACTCCGCCGCGTGGACAGCCTCCTGGAGGTGTGTGGCTTTACCTCAGCAAATGTAGAGACATATTTGTCTCAATACTTCACTCCTCCTGCTCTCAGAGCATCTGCTTTGGACTTTTTAAAAAGTAGCAGATATCTACATTTCCTCTGCTGTAACCCGGCACTGTGTCAGATGGTGTGCCTGGTTTTAGAACAGTCCAAAAGTTCGGAGGTCCTACCAAGAACTTTGACTGAGCTCTGTCATCAAGTGCTTTGTCTAAAACTGGAAAAAGACAGTGGGGGCACATGCTCATATGTTGCAGCTCAAACACAAATATCTGAAACCCAGACACAAACCTCAAATAGTTCTCAAGTGAAGCGGTGTCACAAAAATAATCGGACAACGTCCAGAGCACAGGTACGCACTTCATCTCACACCCAAAGAGCAAGGAGAGCAAAACAACAGAAGAAAGAGGAAGACAAAGTGGGTGAGGAAATGACTGTTGGCAGGGAAGGAGCTAAAACAGAGAACAGGGAGTTGCTGTTGCAGCTGAGCTCTTTGGCCTGGGAGAGGGTCAAAGACAAGTCCTCTACCCTGTCCAAAGGACAGGCCATAACTGCCAAACTCAAGGCGTTCGGCCTCAGGACTGGTCTCTTTCTCTCTCATCACCTGAGGAAGAGGCCGTTGGAATCAAGTGGTGAGAAGGAGGAAGGAAGAGCAGAAGACAAATGTGAGATGGGAGGAGAACAGAAAGGAGAGAGGAAGGAAAACAGACATGATGACCACGTCCTGTTGTGGGCCAACCCTTTTCTTAAGAGTTACCTGGCAGCAGTCCATTTGTCTTTGTCAAGGTAAAAATACAGTTTACTCCCTTTTCCACTCTTTCACTTTCAGTGCGCTGACACTCTTTCCGTTTCCCCAGGACTGTATCGGAACGAACTTTTCTCCAGACCCTCTCCTTCCAGTTAGGTCCAAAGGGTCGACCGAAACCTCAAAGGGAGGAGATGGAGCTCACTCAGCGATTTGTTGTCGGCCTGCTCTTCCACAACAGGACAACACTGCAGAGGCTTCATTCATACACAGAGAGAGTCTTCAGAGATGTGGTCGTCAGCAAGCTGGCTGTGGTAACAAAACATTTGGAAGGTCTTTCCCTTGGTGACCTGAGCCCTGCCCAGGTGCTTGAGACATGCCACTATGTTTATGAGGCAAGTTTGACCCATGATGAGAGTAGCAGAGACTCTGCCAGCACACGACTGATGAATCGTCTGGCAGCAAATCTTCCCGAATCCCTGACATTTCACAGAGTTCCTCTCAGCCTGCCACATGTGTTCATCGTGCAGAACGTTCTCGAACGAGGTGCAACCGAAGGGAGAACTTTTTGTTTGGATCTGGAGGACTCTGGGATACAGATCTGTGGACTCAGAGCTCTGGTGGGCCTCAAGAACATCAAGACATACAGGTAGTGCGTTTTTTTTTAAAAAGCAGCTTTTTTTTACCCATGGGGCTAATTGAAATCCTGCTTTAGTCTTTTGGTCTTCATCAATGCTCCATATCGTCAATTGATACCGATGTCAAACCATCTAAAATTGAACCTGTGTGTGTGTCCTAGGGCATGCATCGCTGATGTCATCACCCTCTGGGAGCAGCTACAGCAGAGTGGTGATGAAGAGCTCCTGAAAGGGGCAGTGTCCAAGTTCAAGATCCACCCTCTGAAAGCAACACAAGTGTGTCACATAGAGCACCTGGCAAAGCTGGTCAACATACATGTGCACAAGAGTCTATCAGACAGGTAATACACACAAACACACATAGACACTCATACATTTAGATGTGCTCTATAACATGTTAAAATGTGCATTATTCTCAATTGTAGTTCCAGCCAATCAGATTCCATCCTGGCAGAGGGAGTACCAGCAGTCAGAGAGCTACACAAGCTGGAGCTTGAGTGAGTTGAGATTTCATATTTGAATTTAATAGGGATGATGATGATGATGATGATGATGAGCAGGAGGAAGAGGAAGAGGAGGAGAAGGAGAAGGAGAAGCATGATGATGATGATGACATTGTTGGTTCTTCTAGGCTCAGTCCAGAGATCGGTCCCCGGGCTCTTCCTAAGCTGTTGGATCTCCTTCCAGTGCTGCAGAACTTGCAGCACTTGGAGTACGTAAACACACCTTTATTTCTAGTTTTCTCTCAATGCATCACTCTCTGTGTTTATGAGATGTTTTTCAAGTATTTGACAGTCTCTATGTCCTCCTTCAGTCTAGAGAATTGTAAGATAGGGGACAAAGGAGCGGAGAAACTGGCTAATGCATTGATCTCACTGTGTTCCCTGGAGATACTTAAGTGAGTATATGTTGACCCCTTTCTCGACTTATATAGCTATGTGAACTCAATAGACAACAAAAAAATATAGAATAAAATTGCATCATCTAGATTTTATAAAAGTAAGAACTTGATGTATGTGTGTTCAATTGTTTGTTTTCTCCTTCTGGATCCCAGTCTGTCACAGAATTGTATAGAAGACCAGGGAGTAAAGAAACTGACGACCACACTGAAGCACCTGCCCAAACTGCACTGTTTAAGGTACATCACACACACATGTACTCGTCAACACCTGCAAATGTCACACACTTGTCGAGCCACGTAGTTTCACTTCCCTTTCCATCACTTTGTTTGTTCCAGTCTCTACAGTAATGGGATCTCTGACGAAGGGGCAGAGAGTTTAGCTGCTATCCTCCCACAAATGACATCCCTCACTGACCTGGAGTAAGGCCACACAATTCAGATATTACTACACGTTTATTTATTTCATCTGTGTATATTTATGTGTGCTAACCCACAGCAGACAGATGGTGTGTTGTTGTCCGCATATATGACTAAAAATATTTCAACACAAAATATCTTGCAAAAACACAGAGCATCTGTTCCTATATCTAAATAATACAAACAAATGTTATTTCTGTGTGTGATTTTGTGCAAACAACAACAAGAATTGAAACGGCACATCAGCAGAGGAACTTCTAGTATATGGTTTGATAGAAATTTGATGTATATAGTTGATTTCTTGGTCTGTCGCCCCTGATTTGTTACTATCTCTAAGTGCAGTAAAAATGCTCTGAAAACACATTTAAAGTATTTATTCTGTTTGACAGCGTGACGTATAACAAGCTGACAGATGTTGGAGCACAGAGCTTGGGAGCCAGTCTGAGAAACTGCAAAAAGATGAAGACTTTAAGGTGAGCTATCATGTCCTTTTGCTTCACACTGTGTCTTTGTCCAAATCTTCTTCATTTTCTGACTTTGTTTCGGCTCATCTCGTCACAGGATGTGGAACCATTTTATCCCAGGCGGAGTTTTTGAGAGACTTCAGCAGCAGGACAGTCGGATCCTTTGCCAATAGAATGATTTTTTTTTTTTTAATTTTGCAAGCATGTTTACACTACACAATCCAAAGAATGTATGTCCATAGCAAAGTGAGAAGAATAAAAAGAGATTGCACTGCAAACAACTACTGATTTGCTGCTTGTACTAGTTTATTAATAAATACACACAGTGCTTCCGTGTGTCGACTGTAGATGTTTGGTGATTCAAATTAAAGAAGCACATTGCACTACTATAGCTGTACATAGATTACTTTTTTAAATACCTGAAAAGCCTTTTATGCTGCATTTGAAGTGTCTTTTTTATGACAAAAAACTATCTCATTGTTTGCACTGTTTGTCTGTGGCTTTACACTGTATATTGCTTCAATTTAAATAAAGTGTTTATTATTGTCACGTTTATTTTTAGGCTCCTCATCACTACTCATTTCACATGTTCCAGCAGTTTATTAAAAACCTCTTTTCACTTCCTTCCCAAAAGGGTTTTTGTTCTCCATTTTGCAAAATGATCTTCAACAGTATTAAGGCTTCCTACTTTAATATGTTACCGCTGTGAATCCTTTAACATTAAGACTGTATAGAGTGATGTTTACTCGATGTCACCATGATCACCATTTTAGACGGTCAGCATGATTTTGAATGTTAAAAACGTGGTGAGCTCTACTCATATTTAAAAGTGAAATTAAATGGAAATGATCTCATAGGGAAGGTGAAAATGCAAGCAGAAGTGTGGTTGCAGACTGCGGCTAAAGGAGCTCAATTCAGTCCTCACTGTGTGCAGTAAAATGGAGTTATTTTACAGAACAAATCTCATAAATACAAGCATAATGATTATTATTGGTTGATGTGTTACTGGAAGAAGTCAAGCTTGAATCTTGGCAAACGAAAAGGGAAACTGTTTGATGCAAATCACTTTTTCTGGACTGTGAGAAAGTTTCATGTCCACCTACAATCACAGTAGCTTTACAGCTGCATGGCTAATCAGTCCGGGTCCAGCAGCTAGTTATAGTACATCACATCAGGACACGTCATGTCAGTTGTCAGGCCCAGATTTTACAGTCTATTCCCAGCATGCTTTGCAGATGGTAACAAGTGTGAACTCCTGCCTTTATTGAGGTTTCAAAGCAGGCCAACCAGCTGCTGCTGTTTTCTGGTGCTCTGACTCCCTCTTGTGGATAAAATATAACATGACACCAGCAGAGCACATGCTTACCTTCAGTATCATCCGACATACAGCATGAGGACAGTTGAAGTAAGAGGCTAAAAGCTGGCGTTCACCCAAAGTTTATTAAATACACGTTGGAAAATAAAACTCTGTTACATAGCTTATATTAGAGCATGTGCATGTCTGCGAACAAGCAGATGTAGAATGATGACACAAGCACTGGGTGGAGGTTATGTGTTCATGATGATGATGTGGGCAGAGTTGAACAGACCCTGACCTGCACAGTGTGGCATCATGCCTGGGAAGTGGCACAGTCTTCTACCTGCATCTGACAAGAAGGATTTATATTTTGTACAAAACGAGGATCTTCCCATTTTAACAGCTTGATTTTTAAATCTGAATTATCAAACTCATTACATTTACCTTTAGTTAGAAAAAAACAACAACCTCTGCATGATTCAGGAAGCCCTTGTATTGATTAGTTTTGGATCAAATTATGTACAAACATATTCAACAATATTTGATGAAGCATACTATCCTGAGATTTAGTTTCCTGTGATCTAAATGGTGTTTCAGAGCAATTTTATTAAATTATGGACATACTGATTTATACACACAAATTCAAAGAGTAAGTGTTCCCACAAAATATTGCTTAATGGCAGCTTTACTCCAACAAGATGAGAGAATTTGGCATCAGCTACCAGCGATCCGATCCCGGTTGAACTCTGGCACCGACTCTTTGAGAAACAGTCTTACTATAGGATGTGATTTATTTTAAGTTTAAATCCTTAATCTTGAGTTGCAGCATGACTTTTTTCTTTTGAATTCATTGCAGCATGTGGCTGTGGATCTGGCTATATTTAGTGTGCAATTCGAGCTGACTAGGCAAAGTGTTGTTCCAAATGATATCAGAACGGTGTGAACGGAGAACAGAACAGCCGGGCTACGCTGAGACGTTGTGTAATGATCCGTCAGGCAATGAAATTCTGGACTAAAGCTGGTTTACAGTGTGAAACATGCATGTGGAAATATTGTGAGTTTTTTTTGTTTTTTTGTCTGTATGGCTTCAGTTATTTGGTTGACAACCAGCACAATGTCATGATTATCATGCACAATTTGAAGACAGATATGAGCAAATACGGGTTCTTCTGTATCGCCTCCACAATCAGTGTTTAGTTATAAACTGGGCTGCAAGTGCTCATCTTTGATTTACTTTCAAAGCTTATAAATGCCTAGGAAATCTGAACCATCTCTTTACGTACGTCACTGACACAACACGGTTTCCTTCCACAACCAATCAAAGCCCATCTAACTACCTGATTCTCTGCATGATCTCATTTATGTAACTATCCAATTGCCCCATTGCTCGAATCTAGTTTATTATTGCTGTATCAAGAATGTACATGTCATGAAAGGAAGTCTAAATCTGCAACAACGCAAACCACAAAATGCAATAAAAGAGAATTTTAACAACCAAATTAAAAGACAAAACAAACCAAAAAAAACAGTCAATATCATGCATTGAGTCTTGTCAGTGTGTCTCAAGTCTTAAAACCAGAAAAATCCAAAGAACTTTGAGGTTCTTTCATGAGATTTGACACACTTGCTCATAACTAATCTTCTACTGTTCACTTTTGTTTGGTGGAAAATTTAATTTGCACGACCCCAATTATGTGAGATTAAACATAGACTTCCTGTATCAAATAATAAAAAAAAAACCTCTTCCTGGATACTTCAATACTTTCTGCATTACAGTAAAGAGTGCGGCAAGTGTGACACAGTGTTCCTGATCTACTGGCCTGATCTATATCTTACAGCTTTATAGACTACGTCCAGTGTGAGTGTTATGTCTTGCCTGTTCGCCCAGAGTTCCTAACCATGCTCCTGAGAGAGTGTAACATCCCTGACGCAAACACTCAGCATGGATGACCTCAAACAACACATTTTTAATGAAGCCTCTGGAAGCAGCGAGCCTGCAAAACAGCAACTGATTCTGTATCGTGACTCAAACTGTTAAAAACAAGTTGTTCTGTGAGTGATTAAGTATTCATCAGGCCCGCAGTGGGTATTGTTTTCCCGCACTTTGACAGTTCTCACTTTGTAAGAGATCTCACTGGCACTGAAGTGGCAAACTTTCATTAACTGGCTTTAGGGAACTGCCAGGTCCTGCATGGTCTGGATAATTGTTCGGTGTACGGGCTCCCGTATCTGAACTGGCGAGATCTTGTGGAACATGCTCCACATCTCCGAAAACATTCATTTTTCTTCGAAAGGGAACAGCCGTCTCTCTCCACCTGCAGCACGTTGTGCTTGCTTTTCGTCTTTCATCGTGTCCACAGATGCCAGTGCCGACCCCCTGGTGTCCAACCAGACAACCTATTAGACAGGCGGCACGCTGACAGCTGATTTAGTGCAGAGTGCTCTTCCCCTGGGACAGACGCTGATCACGTGGCTGGCGGTGTTGAATCTCTTCCTTCAGCTACCTTCCTTTGAGCCGAGACAACCTGAGGGCGTGGACACAGAAGAGGCACAGCAGATAATCACCAAACATTTCTAGGGAGCTCATATCAAAACATAAAAGAAAAGGCTTGAGATTTCACTCCACGGAAAGGTCTGCGCTTGTTACAGAAAAGAAAGACACGAGAGCAAAAAAACCAAAACCAAAACAGATTTTCTTGTTTCTACTTACTTTTTGACTGATGTGTCTCTGTGAGAAAAAGGCTGCGACAGCATCCCGTTCAGCATCATCACCACCTCCTGAAGTTGTTTTCTCCCCCCCCTTCAGGATCGCCTTCGTCACTCCAGATACCCCTCAAACACGTCCAGTTCCGTGTCCGTGTCGTAGGGGACAGAGGCCGGGTCGGACAGCACCCCGAGGTCCACCAGCGCCTGGTCCATGTCCTCAGGCAGAAATACTATCCCCACATTCAGGACGATGTACTCCATCAGAAAGGCATAGTAGAGGATCAGGACGTTCACAAAGAACAGGCCCAGATAAAACATATATGGGAGTTCGTCCAAGAGCGATTCCACCGAATCTAGTTGGGCATAAATTGGGAGTGTCATAGAAAAGAAAGGAAGCCACGGTTAGGGGGTTCTTGTGTTAGGCCTGGACGGTCTGGAGCTCCAGCTGGAAAGCCGTCTGGGGTGATGGGACCGTGGCGTCCATTTCGGCTCGTCTCGACCTGCGACGGTGACTCGGAGGACGTTTTTTTTTTTTTTTTTTTTTTAGTGGTAGGTTATCTGTCCGGTTCAGAGGAAAACGACAGGAAAACCGGAAGACCAAACGGCAATACGTTCATAGCTAATAATAACAACGGGCGTGCAGTATTAAAATATCCTCTTAGCTGGCTCGACGCCTTCTTGACATCGGGGTCGCTCGGGTTGGAAGAATTCACGCCAGGCGAGCTGGCTTGTGCTAAAAACAGTTGCATGCAATTGCAGCCAAAATAAACGCGAACATCTCAACAGGAAACGTACTGTTGTTGTTGTTTTTTTCTTTCGTTTAAACAAACCCGCTCCGGGAAACACGCGACATTCATAGAAACACGAGTCTGACGACGTTTTTTAACAGCTCAATGTCTCTTCTAACATTTCTGCCAACCGCATCTTAAACAGTCCAGACCACGAAGCGACACCTGAAGCCTCGGCGCGTGATTGGCTCGCCGATTGGCAGACTCCGTTTTGATTGGCCCGTTACGGGTGTCAGTCAGTCCAGCTCAGGACACGTCGCGGGTTGTAATCGTCACCGCCGGCACGCGGAAGTCGACGTTGTAGTTTTTCTCCGCACGCTGCGGCGCTGCAACCTCAACGAAAGAACAACAACTCCCAGACAACCACCCGCCGAAAAGCTTGTTACGCAACGACCCCCCACCTCAATCGGCGCTGCCATCACCGCCTATCACCCTCAGTTTGCTAAGTGGCTATCTGTACGGGAAAGTGGGAGTAATGGATAGATGCCGACACTAACCATTGCTAAAAAAAAATAATAATAATAACAACAACAACTCTCCTGGCAAAACAGCCCCCCCCCACCTTTTTTTTTTTTAAAACCGCAACCATGTTCGGCCGGTCACGGAGCTGGGTCGGAGGACAAGGAAAAGCGAAAAATATCCACTCCTTGGACCATTTGAAGTGAGTAGTTAGCATTACATGTGCTAACGTTAGCCTCGATGATCGCCGGTTGAAAACGACCGTCGGCGTCGTGGTCAGCCCGCTCATCGGCTGCTCAAATAACACCGTCGGAGTGAACGAACCGCGGGTTCCCGGACGGACCAGCCTGCTAAACACCGTCATCTGTCAGGTTGATATCATTACGACCGAGCGCGTAGGAGCTGTACCCTTTAAAAAAAACAACAAACAAACAAACAAACAGCGTTGACGCTTGTTCGTCTCTTCTGGTTCTGGACTATAAAGTCAGCATCAAACATTGAATATTGGTCTTTTAAATGTGTGTGTCGTGTGAGCATCAAGCCTTTAAAGGCCCCTTGTACAGCTGTTTTTTTTTTTTAATCGTCCCGTGGATGATTAAGTCGGCAGGTCGAAGGAGGTGAAGGGAATTACTGGAGTCACCAGAGTCCAAAGTTGTTCCGTTAAACAGGTGCATCAGATGATCGATGATATTAATCGAGCTCACGTCTGTGTTGATATGATAGGAGTGGTTATGAAGCTGCAATGTTTGGATCATATATTGACTCCAAATTAGAAGCAACCTGTCGTAGGCTTGTTGCAGGAACTTTTTTTTGGGGCATTCATGAGCTTTTTTGGGGGGAGAGGGAGGGGGGGCAGTTTTAAACGTCTGTTTGAAAAGTAATCCAAAAACTAATTAAATGTAATACATTACTTTAAAGAAGTAATTAAAATAGTCACATTACTTATTACATTTTTAACATGTTAACTAGCGATCTGGTAACCTGCCTAACGCTGCTCACAGCCCAGTAATATCACCACCAGCCCCGGTGGTCAGTGGTCAGTTCATTCATTATTTAACTGTGTGGAGCAGCTTTGAGAAAAATCTCTGGGTCACTGCACCCTGTCTTTCTACCATTAAGTGTAAAGGTAGTTGGACATGCGCACGCATTTGATCAGAGCTCTGCTTTTATTTCTGTCTTTCACACTTGTTCCCTCCTTCCATGTCTCTCTGTCAGGTATATGTACCACGTTCTGACCAAAAACACCACAGTGACGGACCACAATCGAAACCTCCTGGTGGAGACCATCCGCTCCATCACGGAAATCCTCATCTGGGGCGACCAGAATGACAGCTCTGTGTTTGAGTAAGTCCCAGTAATGTCTTCATGTCTGATCAGCCACCTGTAGCTGTAATATGCAGATGTGACTCCAGCATGGCCGTCAAAGTGAGAACTGTGTGTCTACTTGTTGTCTGGGTTTGCTAAATGTGCACACACTCTTATATTCCCACACTGATGCATTTGAACAGATGCCCACTTGTAAACTAATCAACTGTGAATGCTCTCAGAGCGCCCGCTAGATGATTGCGTCTCATGGATTTTTTTTACAAGTCATGTTTGATCAGCTGATCTGAAGCACTTTGAGCAGGCAGACCTCAGCTCAGAGGCTCTTTTGCCCAACATTACTCACTCACATATGTTTATAATCACACTCCAGGCTACACTTGGAGATCTTTCATGATCCCAACCATAATCTTTTTTGTTACCTTCAGTTGCCTTGCATATGGCGACTTTGCTTACAAATGAGCCACAATGCCCCCCCCCCCTTTCTGACTGCAAACTATCAGAACTGCCTATCAAAGATGTAGCTGATTTGCTTCCTGTCCTACAGGCTTTGCACAAACCTGTAACACCTTGACTTGATCAAACTTTAACATACAGAATAAATTAACATAAATGAAAAGGCAAAAAAAAAAAAAAAAAAAAAAAAGGGGAAAACAGCTAAATGTTTTTTGTATCTAAGATGTTGCTAAAAGCAGGAAATGATTCACATTCTTCAACCCAACCCACTAAAAGATTTCAGGGGACTCTGGCTCGTAAAACTATTGTTTCAATCAGAAGCATCTGATATGAAACTAAACACTCCTGCATGTCATCACCTCTGTTTCCGCAGTTTGTCACTTCTGACTTTATAGTGTAGAACAAAAAGAGCCACTGAGGATGTTGCAGGAGTATTTGTTGATATGAGGAAATCCTTAAAATAAACAAATGAATGCTATAATTTTCTTGGCTCACAGCTTTTGGGTATTTTTGAAGTCTTCCTAATAGTTCATTTGAGATGCAGGCTAACTGGAGCAGACCAAATATTATTATTATGCAAAAATATTATATTTACGCTGCGTAGGATGCAACGACTGGAAAAGTTTCCCTACGTAATGTGTTCAGACTCGTATATTATATATGTGTTGTAGGATAATCTGAGTTAACAACTGAGATCTGAGGGGTGTTCTACGAAGCGAGATTAGTGGGTTAGCGAGGTATGTTGAGACTAAAGCCAGCGTTGTCAGTGTCACGAAGCTGAGAGCCAGCTTTCAAGCTGGCTAGATCACCATGGTAACTGATGCTGCGAACTTAACCTGGTCCGGAACAGCTTATATCGGATCAAAACGTACTAAAGTATCACTTACTGACCAATCAGGTCTCTCTGAAAATTGCCATCACCAATCACAGAAGAGCCAGTGGAGCTTGGTAGGCGGAGTGAGACAGTCCTCAGAGGAGTGAGGCAGTCCTCAGTGGAGTGAGACAGTCCTCAGAGGAGTGAGACAGTCCTCAGTGGAGTGAGACAGTCCTCTGAGGGGGGCAGAGTGTTCAGAGACCTGACAAACCTCTTTCCCCGGTGATTTTCATATGAAATATAGAATAGATTAATTTCACGGTGTTTTCCAACAACAGAGACTGATTGATGCACTTGCTGTACTTATGACAGTAAACCTACCTACCACTTTGAATTCTGATTTTATATTTATTTCTTATTTGCTCCTCAGTCCGTTTGACACCTCCGGGGCTGCAGGTGAATTTATAAGACTAAAACGTTCATACATGTCATGAACATCTAAGAATTAAATTATAAGTTGCTCCTTGTTTGTAAAATATGTTGCCAGTACACTTGTTGATGTTTGTGATTGGTCAAATGATGCAAACACCTCCTCTGTTACGTGAACGTGCTCAGAGTTAACAGAGGAAGCGCTTAACCACCGTCGTTGTCACGATTATCTCTTGACAGCGAGTTTCCGCTTTGTTGAGCTGGATCAGGCAAAGAAAACTTGCTTCGTACTGCAGCCCTCAGGTCCAATGAACAGCAAGCTTGTTTGGAATGTAATGAGCAGTCTGTGAATATTAAATATCAGCGTACTGCCACACAGAAATGATGATTTTCTTCTTTTAAGATTAGCTTTTAGCTCATTTCCTTTATTAGATTTTGATAGTGTTGATATAAACGGTAACATGACGGGGTTACGGGTAATGAATGCAACAAAGAGCCAGAATTTAATCAAGGACATTGTGGGTATGTGGTATGTATGTTAACGACAAGCCGCCAGGATGCTTTATAGGTCAAACATTCTTCTTTGGATCATTATGATTTGTGATGAAATCATCATGAATTGACTCCTTTGTTTGTTTGTGTTTTCACTCCTGTTTGTGATCAGCTTCTTCCTGGAGAAGAACATGTTTGCCTTCTTCTTGAACATCCTGCGTCAGAAGTCTGGACGCTACGTGTGTGTTCAGCTCCTCCAGACCCTCAACATACTCTTTGAGAACATCAGCCACGAGACTTCCCTATGTAAGAGTTTGCATTGACACTCACTGACTAAAGAAATACAAATGTTTGTATGATGAGAGTGATGGATTGTGGTAGCTGGTTGTATTTAAGATGCGATTCCTGGTAAATGAAATCCTGAGGTTTGTTAAGCTTTGATGCTAACAAAGTCTTCTGTCTAAAGTTATGTCTCTTTTTTAAAGTGGATTTGGTTCTGATTCAGATTTTGACAAAATGCGTATAAGCCCCATCACAAGGTGGAATGCACTTCGTTTAAGTAAATAATACATTGATTATAATATTCTGGGCTTCATAAGACTGGTGCTGTTGTTGTTTTTGTGCTGACAGATGGTACATTATGAGGCTGTAATTCATGGTATTGTTGTGTTGGAGTGCATTATACCAATTATGTATTTAAGATTTTAAAATATTAGAAAGAAGTTACAGTATAATTCACTCTAGGACTATAACTAATGATTAATCTATTAGCCCTTAATCAGTTTATAATTGTTTTATTTTTAGTTTGTTGTTGTATTTTATTACATCAGGGCTCAAACAATATATGAAAAGTGTTAGATTTTTTTAAAATGTTTTGTTAGCTGAACAATGCAAAGCATGCTACACTGCCCTTCTTTGTTGAAATATATAATGCATAGCAACCTGTTGTATTCTTTTCTTGTTGCTACGCAACAAAAAGCTCAACGGTTCATATGCTGCCAGTTTCACAGTGGGCTGATATTTTATTAGTATAAAGGAAGTAAGGTTTGCGTTTAGGTAAACTGTAGAGGTATTTAAAAACCTACAGTTGCAGTGTGGCAGCAGGACTGAAGTCTTTCCTCATGTTCACTGCACACAACAGTCGCTGCAGGAGCTCAGCCTCGCTGTTGATCTGAAAACAAAGGCAGTGCACACACATACACACAGATCCACTCTCTGCTTTACGCACTCAGTGTCCTGTTAGAATAAACACTGAGCCTCTCAGCGGTAAATTAGAAGAATGGCAGTAAATTACAAAAATACGTATTTCTCTGCTAAAACACATCACTTGAACAAATCTGATCCAGTTGTTTATGAAGTTGATCTCCTCTCCTCACAGATTATCTCTTGTCGAACAACCACGTCAACTCCATCATTGTCCACAAGTTTGACTTCTCGGACGAGGAGATCATGGCTTACTATATCTCCTTCCTCAAGACGCTGTCACTCAAACTCAACAACCACACGGTGCACTTCTTCTACAACGAGGTGAGGCCACAGAGGGATGGGTGCAAACATGGAGGATCTGTCTTTCAGAGTCTATTATTGGGCATTTTGTGTGACCGACCGGGAGGAAGGAGATGGAACCGAACAATTATATCGGCTGAAAATCAAAGTCCGTTGCTACAATTGAGCAACCTTATGTATTTTTGAAGGTGGACACAAAATAGAAGTCATTATCATAATTCTTTTTCATTTATTAATAAAAAATTAAGTTAATTTGTCAAAGAATGTCGAACGTGCTGTTTCACTTGCATTTTGAGCCAGTTGACCTTATCAGGCTGCTTTTATTTTCTAATCTGCAGCACACTTCCTGTGTCAAAACATCAGCGTCCTGCCTGCATGGGCTGATTTAGGACATTTTGTACACAAGAAGCATCTTTCTCTTTTAGAACGTGATACCAACACATTTTAAGAATATTCTTTGTGATTGTGCGTGTGTCTTTGTGTGTCTGTTCAGGAATAGATGGTAACGCCAAAGAATCCTGACCAGCTCAATGATTTGTGATGTTGTTCCCGTTCAATGTTTCAGCAGTATCTATAGTGTTTCCGTTGGCCTGTGTGCACTGGGGAAAGTTATTGGTGTACTGTTGATGGTAGCTTTACCCCTGAAGCCAAAACCAGACCCATTGTGTAGATCTGAGAGCATTTATCTGGGAAGTCATCTATTACATATTTATTTAGCTTTATTTCACTTTGCCTCACTTGTTTTTATCAATTACCAACAAAAGCAAAACCTGCCGTTCTTTCTTGTAGCGTTTTAAGTAACTTGGCTGACACACAGTAAGTCTGATGGAAAGTAAGAGTTGAAATGCAAAGCTAAATTGCACACAAAAAAAAATGTTTTAATAACATCTTTTAATTACCATAGTCATAAATCTTCCCTCAATTAATTTATCAGAATTGTTTTGAAATCATCTCGATTGAGAGATTCTTGTCCTCCAGATGGCGCCATCGGATGAGCTCTGAGTGTCCTGCCCTGTTCCTGTCAGATCTTCACAAGCCACATGTTTAAAGCGAGAGTACGATCTCCCGGTCTGGGTTTGGTATCAGGGTCACATTTCTTCATTTGCTGTGACTTCTGGGTGACGGTTTCCTCTCTGACTCCGAACTGTCACCGTGGAGGTCGCAAGTGACTGAGGAATGGTTGGGTGGAGGATCAGGCTCTGGCACAGAGAGAGATGGCAGTAAGGTCAAGAGTTGTCGGTTTGTCATATGCGGATCTGCTAAGTGCAACATGCTGGTATCTTAACATATGTCGAATACTGTTGGAGGCGAACGTCCCCGTGGTTCCGCCGGAACGAGCGTTTCACTACAATAGCTTGTTCATATTTTGAAACCAATCTTTTTAACAACCAACACCGACTAGACATTCATCATGGATTTAATAAGATCAGAGCGGATCCACCAGCTCACTCGTAGGCTAGTCGTTTACTGAAGGTAGAGGAATCTTTCATCCTCTCAAAATGTAATTCTTCTGCACCTTCAAATAACTCTTCTTTTTTTTTTTTCTTCTGTGTAAAGCATTGCCCAGATTTACATTTGAACATTTTCTTAGTAAACAGAAGTGATACTATATGTATGCTCCTCTTATCAAAAACACAATGTGTTTCTGTCTCCGTTAGCTGCTTTCTTTCTCTCTCTGTGGTCCTTGACGGCCTGAGCGCGCCTTGCTCACCGGCGCCCCCTCTCTGTCTCTCACACACAGCACACTAATGACTTTGCCCTGTACACCGAGGCCATTAAGTTTTTCAACCACCCTGAAAGCATGGTCCGCATCGCAGTCCGCACCATCACACTCAACGTCTACAAAGGTGAGTCCCGGGAACATGCATGCGCACATGCTAACCATGCATACGTGTGCGCGCACACACACACACACACACACGCACGCACGCACGCACACACACACACACACACACACACACACACACACGCACACACACACACACACACACACACACACACACACACGCACACACATCCATAGGAACTCACAGGGTGCTGGGACTGCCTACCGCCTTTCTTTGTGCTCCCTCTTCTTGCTGCTGCTTCTGTGGCGTGAGCATGACTAACAGGTAACGCTGTAACAAACACACACAAATACAAAGTCTGCTGAAGTTTTGGCTTTCAATGTCTTGTTGCCTTCAGTATGTGGTTTATCATCATTCTAGTGCAAGAGCGGCTTTACCACCGTCCTTATTTTAGTTTATCAAAGGCTCGTTCAACCTAAGTAGTACAGAAAACACAGGTCAAAGGACTTCAGAAATCTGGAAGCAGGTGTTAGGACGGTGGGTCTTTTTGAGCGACGTCCCACAGTAAAACACAGATTAGAAAACATCCAGTTCATGTTTGCTCAGAGCTGGACAGATGAAGGCTTTCATCTTTTGAAGGTGAAATGGCAACAATACAGACGATATGTAGGAATCTTGACAGTTTATTCACAATCTACATGCATCAAGATCTCGGTGTTACCGTCCAAAACGGTGAGTCAGCCATCAGCTGGATCTACTCAGCTGATCATTTTGTGACTTGCACAAGCCTCTTTGAGTGATTACTGGGTATGTGCTTCCAAAATATCAGGCTATCATTTCTTATTCTTTACTTGTAATTGTCTCAGTAAGTGTTGTTATTGAATTTATACATTTTTGTGGCCTTATAAGTAATTGCATGAATTCACATTTGTATGTGGAAGGCAATAGATGTAAATAGTGTCCATGCTGTAAATATTTACCCTCATGGACCCTATGTAATCTATTTATGATTATATTTTTTAGCTTCTCTTATACAATTATAAATACAGGAACTCCTGTCACCCTTGTTATATGCAAGACATTTATAATATTGAGCTACAGATGCAAAAATGAGCAATTAGATGTTCTAATGTGTTGGAGGTTGTTAAAATCCAATTACTTTGAGTATAAATTAGTAGATAACAACCTTGTTTGATTTGTTTTTTTATGTAATTTTTTTTTAACTCGAGTACCGACAGTCAAGAAGGTTAAAGTTCAGTTAATTTACCACCGCGTTGAGCGTCACTGCTTCACTGATCTCACGTGCTCATCTTTACTAACTATGAAGAAACTAACTTTTCAGCAAATCCTGTCTACCCGGCACGCAAAGTCGTTGTTCAAATCCCTTCACCTGGAGAACTACCACCATTGATGCATTAGAGCTGCAAGTCTTTCAGAATACAACTCTAGTGTGCAGCAGCAGTGACGTTGCGAGGTTTTTCCAGCGTCTGTGCTCCCTCCTGCTTTCTGCTCCTCCGGTCCCTCTTTGCTCGTGAGGGCTCGTCGCTGGCTGCTGTCGGGCCGCGGGAGGCGGACGCTGCTTTTTGTGGGTTTCATGTTTATTTTCGCCATGCATATTACAACAGTACCTCAATATACAGTCACTGCAACACACCAACGATGGCTTCATGTCTGTCTCAGTATCTGTTTGTCTTGTCGTGCATGTAACACTTTGTACTGTACAACTGCGCTTTCTTGCGTCGTTCATGACATCCTGACTCTGTAACTCCCAGTTACAGTCAGACTCTCACCGTAGCAGAACTACAGTCATTTATGAAGTAATGCAGCAGTGTGGGAGATGTGTCATTGCTGTTCTGGCCATAGGCTCTACTTTAGAAAGGAATCCTGTCAAAGAGGGAAGCATCAATTTTATGTAAGATCTGTGACCAGATGTGAGAAGATCATACAGAACATCTGTATCTGTGTGGCCTACTCACTGCTGTCATGCAGGACAAGAACTGCAATTTTTACTAATTTCATTTTGTTTTTAAATTAACCCAGAACGTGAATGCTTGGATCATCTATCTCTACACTGAAAAGGGCTCAGTATATGGCAATGAAAACTGCTATAATTTGTGTCAGCTTTATGTTTACCATGTCCCTGTTTGATGCTTCCTACTGATTCCTTGGGACATACACTGCAACAAATGACACCCTGGAAAAGGATTTCACTCAGCTCTGAGACTAATTTAATGATGTATTGTCATGTAGCTTTTCAATGAGGGCGCTGCTTTTCTATTGTCCACATGGTGCAGAGTAAAAACAAGGTGGAAGATCCTGAAATAAGTTGCAAATGTCTACGTAACATTGAAATTTCTTGCACTGGTGTGCCGTTGTTTGCAGTATATCTGTTTGAATAGCTGTGGGGTCCTTCCCAACCTCCACCCCTCCACAGCCGCCCCTTTACTCACATTAACCCTGTGTCTGTTTCCCCCTCTCCCTCCTCCTCTTCAACAACCACTCCTCCTCTTCCTCTCCTTGTCTCTCTCCCTCCTCCCTCTGCGCGCCCCATCTGCCTAACTCCAGTTTCATGTAAGTTGGTTCCATTCATTCAGTCTTTTTCTTAGGGCTGGGTATCCTAGTAACATGTTGACTTGATCTTGTTTCCAGTTGTTCAAACTGTAAATTGATGCAGAGACAGTGCATCTCTAAAGCAACAGATTTTATCAGCGTAGTTGCTGTCAAAGGAAACTTGTCTTGTGGATTTGATTCTGACGCCTCAGATTTGATTTTAAAAGTTAATCACATGTTGTTACCCAGCCTTCTTTGTTCCAAATTGTGTATTTGTTATAGATGTATGGATATGAGTATCCTTGCAACTCTTGTCCATGTAAATCATTCTGTATCACCCAAATATACAGAAGAACCTGCATGCCATTCGAAGTTTTTCTTAATTTCAGCTAAGCTCTTCATGTCAGGTGTCATTTTGGTGATGGGTTTTGGTCATTGTGGCTATTTAGTCAATGTCTCCTTCTCCATTTTGTAATTTATTCATTTAGCTGGTCATTCATTACATGTCTCAATTTGACCTGTGGAGTGGCAACATAAAATGGCTATCTTGGGTTTATTTTCATGTAGACTTCTTCATGACAGGAGTGTTGACATTTCAAATTGGTCGAGTTGTCATTTAAACAACAGAACTGTCCCAGATCACTTCTTAGGTGTTTTCTTTGCTTATCCCTGAGGGGCTCTGTTTTAAGATGCAGTTGGTCATTACTCCCAAAAAAGTTTAATAGATACATAAAAATACCAGAAACTGTCATGTAACACAGCTATCAGATTTGTTGGCTCTGCAGGAGTTGTTGCTGTTCTTGCGATGTTAATTTAAGGACATATAAGTAACGTATATATATTACCTTCATATATCTGTGAATAACAAATTCAGCTTCTCTCCAATTTGACATTAAGGCTCTTTGACCCATGTTAAAGCGACACTCCATCAGTTTACAGCGTTCTTCTTTAAAAATAAAAATAAAAAAATGGAGACAAATTCATGATTGACAGCACTGACTCTAGTGAAATAATTTAAAGCAGTTAATACAATTTCACTCAGTTCTTTCTGGAGCCACGAAAGGGTGTATACGTTGTTTTCCCCCCGCCTATGCAGTAGTACTTCCCAACAGTTGTAAAGACACTTCGATGTGTGAAATTGGTGAAATTCCATCTTTCTCTTAATAAAGAAAGCACCACTGAATAATGGATCAGTGAGTGTGGCAGGCCCAGATCACAAGCTGGGATTACAAAGACAAAAAAATCGGTTGGAAAATTATCTTCTTCTCAATTAATTTCATAAAAAAAAAACACAAAAAAAACCGTCATACTGTTGTTTCAGTTGAAAACTGCACTGGCTTTCCTCTGAATCCCACTCCAGTAGTTTGTTGTGTTAACAGTGGATTGACTGGACCAGTTTGTGCCCTTGATATTAACTTAGTTGGTTAATTTTCCTAATTTGTCTCTTAATTTGAATTTTGTTGTTGTTTTTATTATCATCATATTTAACTGTCATTCTGCTAATTCTCCAGGCTAACAAAATATGTGTGTGCTTTGGACATCTGTGTGCATCTTTGGTGATAACTCCCCTTCCTGACCCTCCTCTCTTCAGTGGACAACCAGCACATGCTGCACTACATTCGAGATAAGACAGCGGTGCCGTATTTCAGTAACTTGGTCTGGTTTATCGGCAGTCATGTCATCGAACTGGATAAGTGTGTGCAGACAGATGAAGAGTAAGTGCCATCTATTTTTCTCAGTGTCCTTCTCATTGTAGCCTGTAGAGGTCAGACGTGTCTCAGGTTTTGTAACTGGTATCCTGCTGCTCTTTAGATGTACATTAGATTTTTATACAGGAACAAGATGCATTGTATAAACTGCTTCATAATCTATTTTTATTTATATTGTCCAACATGTGTTTTTTCCTTCAACTTTAAATCTAAGCCTGTAGATTTCATCTTAATTACAAAACTATTTTTTTCCGACACACCAGTGTCCTTTACCGGCTCCACCACTGCCTAACTAACATTGTTGTGTCCCAGGCATAAGAACAGAGGAAAGTTAAGTGACCTGGTAGCAGAGCACCTTGACCATCTCCACTACCTGAACGATATCCTCATCATCAACTGTGAATTCCTTAACGATGTTTTAACCGACCACCTCCTCAACCGTCTGTTCCTGCCCCTCTATGTCTACTCTTTGGTTAGTCCTGAGATGGTAGGTTACCCGCAAGAGCATTTCTAGATGAAATTACCTTACACTGATGTTCACAGGTGGAAAGCCTGTGTTGTGTCAACTCTTCTAATGACTGTGGTGAGGTGATTGTACACACATGAAAACCCTTCTTCTCTCTCCACACTGAGCCTTTAAAAAACATGTCAGAGGCATGTGTGTCTGTTTTAATATACAGCTTCATCTTTTCATTTTCACTCGGTCTTGTCCATTATTACGATACTCTAAAAAAAGACTGTTAGTCAGTTCCAAGGTGCAATTTTTAAATCGATTCTTTTGCAAGTCCAAGCCTCAAATATATTCAATTTACAATATCCTGAAACAAAACAAAAGCAGTGAATTACATGTGAGAAAAGTAGTGTTTGGCATTTTGCTTGATTAATGAGTTGAAGGACTACAGCAGTGGTTTTGTGCAACAGGCCGAGTGAATCCGATGTGCTTTCAACTTCTACCACTCACAATCATTCCCCAATTTTTCCTGCCTTCAATGGGACCGTGGGTTTTAGCTCATTTTTAGTAAACTATCATAATCAACTCGCAGAGACTTTAATCTTCCTCAACATGGCTGATGCTTTATAATACAACACATTTTCACAGAGCTTCACCATTCAACGTGGTCATCATATTGAATTTCTTAGGCTCTTATGTTCGGAAACTCAACAGGGAATACAGACAAAAGATGGGCATGTCAAGCCAAAATAGTATTTGATAATCGCTCGTAACTAATCGACTATACATTTTTATATTTCAATGACTATTCTAATATTCCAAAATTCATGTCAAGTTCCTAATACAGACAATCATCAAAAATGAATGTTTGACAGTCGTATTAAAAGGCCTGCTCAGAGCTGGATATAAAAAAAATTGTTTTGGAAGTAAAGTTGTAATTAACACAAGGAATAAATGTGGACATGTGTGGGTGTATCACCTGAACATTGTGTCAAATATTATAAAGCTACAGTATGACTGCTTTGGGAAATGAGTAGCGGCATTGATGGTGTAAGCAGAAAGTGGTGATAAGGCTTGAAAAGCAAAACGTGTGACCTTGACTTACCTTTTATTTTTCTGTTTCTTTTCAGTCTGATGAGCGTAAGATCAACCCTCAGGTGTCCCTCTACCTGCTGTCTCAAGTAAGCAACACACACACTAGATGCCTCCACCAATCATCACCAAAGCACTTTAGTTGTGTGACTAGAAGTTAAACTGCCAATTTATCATGCTGGTTAATTCCCCTGTGAATGTGTTATTATTAATAATGTGCAGATATCTATTATTTGGTATCTGCAACCCACTCTGGCACAGTATTGTCAGTATTGTCCACCCTGACTATTGAACTCAAATATATTTCTGTAATTGAATCTGCATATTTTGTTTGTGAAAACCTTTTGTTTTTACTTTACTATTCCACGTGAAGTACAAATGACAAAAATACTCCTTCAGCCTGCCGCACAGTTTGACTTAGAAATTCAAACACGCATTCATTACTTTTGATGCAGTGGTCGGAGGCAGATTCACTTTTGGTACATTGATGTAAGTTTGAGCTCCTATTTTGAATGCAGTCTGTCTAACCTGTTTGTTTTCATGCCTCCACGGCGGGGACAGTTGTTGCAGGAGGCATTATGTTGTTAGCTTGTCTTTCCATCTGTCCCATTCTTTTGAAGGTGATATCTCAGGAATGCCTTGAGGGAATGTCTTCAATGTTGTCGCACACATTCACTCAGACTCAAAGATGAACTTCACTGATTTTTAAAGGGTCAAAGGTCACTGTGACCTCACAAGACATAACACGTTTGTGGCCATAACTCAATAATTAATTACATAATTATGACAACATTTCACACAAATGCAACTTTCTTGGTTGGTTGAGGGCATACAGCTATGAATGGTTCATTCCAGTTAATTATACATAACATCAAATGCCTCACTTCAAGGGAACAAGATCAAAACCTAGGATATGGCTGGACAGTGTATGAAACGCTAGAGGGCTTTGAATTGGAAACAAGGCCATTTCATTTGAAAACTCAGTCAACGCTGCATTTGACCAACCAATGGTGCGACATCATCACTCTCTCACTCACTCAGACATTCAGGCCCCATCGGTTTAGCCCAAAAAAAGATATTTTAGGTTATTGTAAGATGGTATCATTCATTTAAATTATTCAACTTTTAATTACGTTGCACTTGGGTATTTTGTTATTTACTGTATGCTTCCAGACTTTTCTTTTCTGTACAGTTTTAAGGAACATCTAAACCCGGGTAATTAATGGGTGGCCCTTGTGTTCGTAGACATATTGCATGATGTCACGAGTTTGTACAGAGAAAGATATTTTAAATTGGTCAAAACACATTTTAAGAAAGAGATGGAGGGCTGCAGTCATAGCTTAATTTAGTGTTTGTTTTCCAGGTGTTCCTGATCATCCACTATCAACCACTGGTCAATGCCCTGGCAGACGTTATTCTCAATGGAGACCTGTCTGTCTTCACCCCACAGACAGACATACACAGCACACACAAGAACACGGTAACGCACACACACACACACACACACACACACACACACACACAAACAAACAAAGTCAATACGTCAAGTGCACACACAGTACAAACCAAAAAGTTTCCTTTCTCTCACAGACACACATGTTGTACCTTGTGACACGAAAAAGTAAAGCATACACACAAACAAGAAATGCACTCGAGCAAACCTAAACAGGCAACCACATGGACACACGCACGCGTTCACGCACGCACACACACACACACACACACACACACACACGCGCACACACATACTGAGTAGAGTTCCAGAAGTACAAGTAGGTGGTTATGAGATCGCAGGGTCATGGGTTTCTCCATGATTCACCCACATCAAGGCATCAGTATGCAAATTACTCAGCAATGTTTTTTCTTCTTTCCATTTTTCAAACACTCTCTTCCTTAATTTCCATCTCTTCTCCTGTCGAGGCTCTGGACTGAACATTCGGTCTCATTTTTCTTCTGTTTCTGAAAAATTTTCTTTGAATTTCCCCTTTTTGTTTCTTTCTGTATCCTCCCCTTTTTTTGTTGTCTTTGTTTCAGTCTCTCCCTTTTATCCCCCTCACCTTCCCCATCTGATTCCCCTCACCTCTTATTTTTTGATTCTCTCTTCCTTCCTTTTTCTTCTCTTACCTTGAGTCATTTCTTAATTCTTTCTTAATTCTTTGACCATCTGTTTGTAAACCCAGGTGGGTGTGCTGAGGTAGTGAGCATTTCTGAGAACTCTTGTGGTTATTCTCTGTGTGTGTGTGTGTGTGTGTGTGTGTGTGTGTGTGTGTGTGTGTGTGTGTGTGTGTGTGTGTGTGTGTGTGTGTGTGTGTGTGTGTGTGTGTGTGTGTGTGTGTGTGTGTGTGTGTGTGTGTGTGTGTGTGTTGTAAGAAACAGCCTACCCTTTCAGTGAATGTGACTTGAGGTGTGATGTCTTTAAATGTTTGGTGTACCACAGCAACTATTTCTTCAGCAGTCCTTTTCTGTCTCTATTTTGTCGACTTTAAAAGATTCATGGAGAACTGTACTTTAATTGTAGAAACCATTGAAAATGACCTAATCTTTTTTTTTTTTAAAAAAAAATCAAATAAAGTAAACTAGAATCACAGATATGGAATGGTTTTACTGTCACGCTTTTTATCTAATGTCTTAGTTCTTTTTTTTCTTTTTTCTTTTTTTTTTTTTTCATTTTTCTCTTGACTGTTTACCCTCAAAGAAGCTCACAGCAGCCTTTACCAGGGGCCTCAAGCAAACTTAAACCATATTATTCTGTAATTAAGAGTAAGATAAGTTTGTTCTGAATACCAAGAGCAGTGATTACAAATTGAAATAGTGTTATTTAGTTCCATTAAACCAGCTGTGATGTATTTGCCACTGTTCTTGTTCATTGATTCGATGGGCTCATCTCTCTGTTTACATGTGCAAACACTGTATGTTTATTATACATGTTTGCATGTCATTGGACACTTGTATTATGGCACCATGATTTATTGAGGAAAAGGACATTTCTAAAGATTAGCAATGAATAGAAGTATTTTTTTAAATACTTTTTCCCTACATCCGTGTTGGATTGTGGGTTTAACATCTATCCACATCAGACATGTTGTGTTATTGTTTGATTTATTGTAGATGAAAAGCAGGCAGAGGAGGCATGGCCTCTGTTTTTTCGCAGGTGGTCCGATGGTACTTCCTGTTTGGTTGTGATGTGGCAGGAAATTAGGTCACATGATGGAACACTGACACCTAACTCAGATCACTTTCCTGGAACAACTGTGTGTGTTTTTTGTCTTTTGGTTTTTTAGATGTGTCTACTTGCAAGTGCACCAGTTAGATACAAGATGTCAAGTGTGTACCAGTATCTTCTTATAAATACATCTTTGACCTACAAGTGGTATCCTACTTTGAAGTGTGTGTGTGTGTGTGTGTGTGTGTGTGTGTGTGTGTGTGTGTGTGTGTGTGTGTGTGTGTGTGTGTGTGTGTGTGTGTGTGTGTGTGTGTGTGTGTGTGTGTCATACATGCTGCCTGGCCTCCATTAATTTCTCAGCATCGGCTGAGTCTGTGAGCGGTTTACCAGAACATAGTCAGCTCACAGGTGCGACACACACACACACACTCAGATACTAGTTTGTGGTTTAAGTCTGACAGCAGAGACACCGTGTTTGTAACAGCAACTGCAGTAGAATCGTACTCAGATGCAGTGATCCAGAGAGATGATAAAAACATTTTTTAAGTGTGCCTGGCTGCAGCATTAAAACAACTTCTCAAACTATTCTGTGGAGATTAGTAACAAAGGTTTTTGACTCTACTGTGTTTCAGGGTAAATGTCTAAAAATATGGCTGACCTAATCTGAAACACAAACCATTAAAAACACATTGATATTTGACAACCACTTCATGTATTTTCTTAATACTGACAATCTCATTAAATAATTCTCCTGTGAATTCTCTGCGGACTGAAAAACGAGGGAAACCGTTTTCTTGATTTAGTTTGCTGTAAAACGACCTGTCATCTCCCAAGAACATAAAGAGAAAGACAGGAGGGGGTGAAAGAAAGGGTTTTCACAAAAGCAAATGTAAATATGTAATAGTGATTCATATGAAACACAGTGAAGGTTGATGCTGAGAAACTGCAGCGGGTCCTGTTATGTTCAGACTCTACTCCAGGTGCACAAACTGTAGTATATGACCTACAAGGTCACGTGTGTTTCTACACATTTGGTGGTTTGTGTAAGTGAAAGAAGTTCAGTGAAATAGGGCCACGTAGTTTCAATACTGCGAGATATCCAGTTCTCTTCCTCTTCTTTTTTTGTGGCAAAGTCAAATGTTTTCAAGAAATGAAACCACAGAGGTGCGATTATCCTGGAATTTAAGGGCCTCCTGGTTTGCAGCAGCACTGAACTCGGTATAGGAATTATTGTTTTATTTTTATTTTTTTATTTAAGTGCTGCAGCTGATATTATCGACATTATCTATTACTCTGACAATTATTTTCTCAATTAATCAGTTCTTGAATTAAAGATGTCTTGGTTTGTCCAACTAACACTTCAAAAGTCAGATATTCAGTTCACTGAAGTGTAAGACCACAAAAAGCAGCCAATCCTAAGAGAACCTGTAGGCATCTGTTTTTTTTTTTCTTTTTTGAAAAAAACTTAAATTATAAAAATTGCCGATGAGTATTTATCCATCAATCTAACTATAGATTAATTATTGTTGTAGCTCTGATTTATTTTGGATTCCTTGTAGGTCCTCTGGGGTCTCCAGAAAAACATAGAACTCTCATGGACAAGAATGAACAGTACATTATGCATATGAATATAAATACACTTTTGACCTATATAGAATCTATACATATTAATTGAACATATCGTATGAGCCTTTTAGGATGAAAAATGAGCATCACACGCATCACGTAAACTATCATGTCATCTTTCCTCCCTGTAGAGTCAGCTACACCTGGCAGTGTATTGTAACTGTACTGGAGGGATTGCAAAAGTTATTGCGAGGGAATGCAGAAGTGTTGTGAGATAACGAAAATGTGTTACGAGATCAAGTATCCCAATATAACATATAACTTATTGCAAGTGGATGCCTTGAAACCGTCTTGTGTCATTAGCAGCAGTGAACTTAATCAGAGTGTAACCCGCCTGTGTGCCCTACACTGACCTTTTATACAATAACAAGTTGTTCAGTTTGCTGTTTAATCTTAAACTTTCTCAAATTAATAACATTTTTATATCTTTGTTTCCAGTTTTATTTCAATTGTTTTACAAACTGAACTCCTTGTGCAGCTGCTTCAGTCGGCAGTGTCCTGCATATTATCCTGTGCACACGCTAACTTCTTTATTTGTTAGGTATGTCTTTTTTTGTAATTTGTATTAGTCATTTTGATTATTTTCATCTGAATCAGTGAATAAGAGGTGCACCATTAGAATTTGCTGCTATGAACAGGACGCCCTGTCCCAATCACTCAGTTTTACTGTAAGTCACAGTGTTTTCATCACAGCTCAGCTTCTTATCATTGATCATCTGTTTCCTGTAGGGTTGTGTTTGTGCGTTTTGGTGCAAGATTGAGGGCTATATGTGGAATGAGGGTTTCTTGTAGTTCCAGTAAGGTCTCACAGAATCAGCCTCAAAGCCAAAGATCAACTCTGTGATCGTCGTTGTGTCAGGTGGTCATTTTCTCTCTAACTCTGAAAGCTTATCCAGGAGGAAGTGGCTTCTGTGTGTTTTAATGGACTTTGATCAACACGATAGTGCAAGAAGCGTTTACTGCAAGTCCGTTTTTTTCTGAGAAGATATTAGTGTAAGCAGTTTTTTTTTTGTGTATACATGTGTTCTCGTGTGTTCATCTGTTTTTTTTGCATGCACATCTACCAGTAAATAGTTAGAGTAACATTTCTTTCTGGAAATAGGACAGTTATTCTCCTCAGTGTGTTTACTCCAGACATTTTTCTTTTCACTTATATTGTGCCCTTATTTGACTTGTGTATTCAGCACATACTGGGCGATATGCTGCAGAGTTAACACTTTGATAATACTCTAGACATGAATTCAATAGCCAAAGTCACAGAGTGGCTGCTGTTTTATTTTAACCCCAAACATCCTGATGATCACCAGAAAGGATTCCGTCATAATGTAGAGTCGATGAAAATGAAATGTGTGAAATGTAGTTTCATTTGTGCAATATGTCTTCAGTGTTGGTATGCATTGTCTAAGTACAGTCTGAAGTACAGTTTCTTTTTACTTAAATCTTGCTATTAATGGCGCACAAATGTATGTTTCTTCGGAATAAAGTTATGTTATTTCCAAAATGCAGAATTCTATCAAATCAATCAAATGTATCAAACAATTGCCAAAAAAAACATTTCCCCATGGAGACATTAAAGTTTATCGTATCGTATTGTATGACATAATGACTCAATGATCATCACTTCCAGTCATGTGACTGTGGGGAAGTATTCCCAGTCTTCTCGCATCCTTTCCTCATATTGTCGTCTTCTCTGACCCAACAGGCCAGCGGAGGAGGTGTACGTCGGTTCATCAAACCCCCGGAGTCTCTGGAGCGCTCCTTGGAACTGTCCCGCCACCGCGGCCGCAAGAGAACGCAGAAGAGGCCAAACTACAAGAACCTGGGCGAGGAGGAAGATGAAGAAAGGGCGGGGGGAGGCGGCAGCAGTGGAGGAGGACAGGAGGAGGGCTGGGACGATGAAGGCGGCAGAGGAGGAGAGAGGGAGGGCGGCCGTGAGAGGGAGAAGGGAAAAGGTACAGAGGGAGGAGGAAGTGGGAGTTCTAAGGGAAGCAGAGCGAGTGGGGAGATGGCGGAAGGTGAGTGTGTGTCTCAGTGGACACAGCAGTACAGGTGTTTGTGTTTCTTTACCCCCATCGATCAAACGTGGTCTCTCGTGCACCCTGGTTACCCATCAGCCACCACGGCAGCAGCCCTCGTCTCCAAACAGAAAAGAGAGGGAACTAATTAAAACAAGAGAAGAGCTTTAAATGTGATACCAGCTTATTAACATCAATGTTGTCAACTGTAAATGCTCTCTGCTTTGTTGCTTTTAATTTGGGTGTTTAATTAAATGTTCACATCACTGCCATCTCCATGCTTCTGCAGCTAAATGCAGATTAAACTTTGCAGACGCATCATCAGCAGTCGGAGTGTTTTGGACATGAATGATTCCTTAAAAAGGAACAGTGGTTAAAACAACAAATAACGAAAGAGTGTTTAAGTTGAGGCTAAAAAAAAACGTGCAAAAAAAGCAGAACAAAATTCTGTTGAGTAGAAATTCCTCTTTGTCTAGTTTATGGATGAGGCTTCCCTCTTTCCGCTGCATCCCCGTTTGTCACTTTTTGATTTCCCCGTGGTTACCATGGCGACCACTGATCACACATTGATCACAATCTCCATGGCAGCCAGCTGTCCATCTCCACGGTGACAAACCATCCATCCTGTGCTCCTCACCTCTCCGCCTGTCTCTCACTCCTGCTCTGTGTGTTTTCATATCGATACTACTGTGTGTGCCCATTTCACTGATCTGAAGTCATTCCTTCTCCACTTTGACAGAAGAGACTCTTTATGCAGGAGTGTTTGTGCAGAGCTACACAGTCTTAAATCCCTCTGAAGGCCCAAATGCACAGAATTGTTTTGACAGCGTGGATTTCAACACAAATGGTGCCATGGGCAGCAGAGGACGAGACGGTTTCAAAATGAGTGGTTGGGCCTTTTTGGGTGGAAAAATGACACCTAACCTCTAAAGGATTGATAAAAAGTGATGAAATGAGACTGTGCAAAACTTTCTTACATTTTACTGCTCTGCTGTACATTTGAAAATGATACCTGTACTCTTCTCAATAGTAAGAGGAACACACTTTTAATCACTGTTTGAACTGTCAAAGGCGAGAAGGAAATAGTTCAGACTGGAAATTCATAGTCACCTGTGACAAGAGTCCATTATGTTCTTCATAGCTGTGATGTGTGTCATGTGTGCAAAATGTATTTGAGGGAGGGGGTGTCCACATTCATAGACATTTGTGGAAGTAAGTACAAAGTTGTGTGTGTGTGTGTGTGTGTGTGTGTGTGTGTGTGTGTGTGTGTGTGTGTGTGTGTGTGTGTGTGTGTGTGTGTGTGTGTGTGTGTGTGTGTGTGTGTGTGTGTGTGTGTGTGTGCGCGCGTGCGCACAGAGATCGAGATGGTGGTGATGGACAAGTGTAAAGTGTCAGAGCTGACAGAGCAGAACATCACTGATGAGGAGAAGACTGCTGCAGCCACCCGCACACACACACAGAGGAGCAGGTACACACACACACACACACATACACATTTAGCACGCTGAGCTGTAAATCTGGTCTACAGAAGTGTGTGTGGACTGATATGTTCGCTCTCTCTGTCCCTGCAGACCGTTCTTAGACATGGTGTACAGTGCCCTCGACTGCACCAACGATGACTACCACGCCCTGTTCGTCCTCTGCCTGCTGTATGCCGTCTCGCACAGCAAAGGTTATATGCAAGAGCTCATTGTTCACTTCATCTGTACACAGCACCTCCAACACAATGTTAACTTATCCAGATGTTGTTTTACACGCTTCTGACGTTAACTTTGTGCACCGTGTCTGTTTGCTTCAAAAACCAACAGTGTAGGTAATTTGCCCAGGGAGGGCCATACTTTTGCATGCAACTGCAGCATAGGGTTTCCAACCGTTAGCTCACGAGCTGCTGGTTCAATATGCGCATGTTGAGTATCAATTTGTTATTGTTCACATAAAAGAAGCTTATTCAGCTGGTTTGGTAAAACTCAGCTAGGATAAAAAAATTTTTACAGTCAACGTAGCTTAGGGAAAAAGGTTGGAGACCGACAGTATATGCACATGTAATTTATTTTGTTTGTAATTCTAGACCCCTGGTTCATGAAGATAGGAAAATCAGATTTGTATCATGAATATTTCTATAAGACAGCAGTAAACTGTCATACCTGTTCCATTGGTTAGGGTGGAGGGAGCGACAGTAACCAAGTATCCTTTATCTTCTCTGTAATACAGTTTTGACTTCATACATTTTTTTTTTTTTTAGTCTCCAGTGATGTCACAGTGACTTTTGAGCTAAAGATCAAATATGGTGGAGTGGTGTCTCACGTCAAATTTCTAGAAACGAAAACATTTGGTCTTCACATCATTTTTACTTGGTAAATTGTCCAGGAATCTATGCAGCTAGTTAACCGAGCCAGTGCTCAGAATCGTAGTTAACTGACGAGACACTCAATCTGGACAAGACGGCTCGATGGATCGACCTAAAACCAAATTGAAAGAATTCCGCAACATCGCAGTCTTCATGTTTATGGCATGGAATTAGCATTTACCTTCTTTTCTAACCAGTTTGTTTGTTTGCAGGTATAAACCGTGATCTTCTAGAGCGTCTGCAGCTGCCAGTTCCAGACCAGGAGAGGAGCGCTTACAGCCTGGTGCTCGTAGAAAGACTCATCAGAGTTATGAACTTAGCAGCACAGCCAGGTAACACGCACACACACACACATTTGTCTTATCTGTCTTTTTTTTTTTTCCTCTCTTTTTAAATATCCTTGATTGTCATATGCAGTATGCTCAATCATACAAAGTAAAGCCTCAGTTGGATTCCAGTTTGGTTTCCCATTACTGTGTATGGCTGTGTGATGATATGAAATAGTGAACTTAACATGTAGTTTTTTTTTTATGTTTATTTCATTTGCTCTTTGCCAAGCCGAACATACGAGCGTAGACACACGTAACCACAACATGAAGCCAAAACAAAGACCATGTGTACATTTCGTGTTACGCATTAGGACTTCTGGAATTATTTCATGTTAACTTTGCTTTGTTCAGTCACAACGGAAATATGGTAAGTTATCCTCATACTGCTTCATGTATGTCTGTTCCATGCGTGTAGATGGTAAAGTGCGTCTGGCTACCCTCGAGCTCAGCTGCCTATTATCAAAGCAGTCGGTGCTGTCTGGAAACAACTGCATAATCAAAGACGTCCATCTGGCCTGTCTTGAGGTATGACACACACAAACATGTACATGCTACTCCCACACTTACACTGTATGCCTGTCAACATGTCACATGTACACAGACACATGTAAAGGATTTCAGGGAAGCAGGCAGATTAGCAGCTGGATATTGTGCCGTCCATTAAATCCATAAAACAACCTCTTTCCATATAACTGAATCACTTCCTCAGAAGCCGTAGCTGCACGGTTTCTCAGTGAGAGCTAATTTGTGGTTATGATCAAAGATATTTTTCACTTAAAAATGTTGACACACCTCCCGTCTCGCCTCCTCCTGCACTTTGCCCACACCTTCACATTCACTTGTTTTCTCATTAAGTCCCTCTAACTCCTCTTCCTCAATCTCTCCTTCCCTCTTTCTCCTACTAACCTCTCTGGCTTTCACATCATTTGCAGCATCTTGCTCATCCCTCTGGGAAACTGTTCATCTCCTTTTATTTCACTTCCATGTAATCCTCAACACTTACTGTTTCTTTGAATTTACACCTCGTTACAGGAAGTAATCATTCTACTGCGAATGTGAATGTTCAGGATTATTTTTTTGACAAATTTTCCGATCTTAAATTGAATTGAAACCTTGCTCTGATCATTTTGTTTTTTTCTGGCAGAAACCTCTGGTGAGGTCTTGTGTACTATTGGTATTGGTTTAACATCACTGGGGGTTTCTGCTTGAAGAATTTCCCTCCTCTGACACAGTGTAACATACATGATGAGCCCCTTTAAATTGGAGCAGTGCTTATTGAGGAGAAATGGTTATGCAGACGGTTTTACAAGGAATTGTGTTGTTATTAGTGGACATCCACTATGTGCTATCTGATAAATGCAGAAGGCCAGAAAACAGACCTTTGAACGAACCTTTGCTGATTCTCTTCATGCCCTGCTGTGGGGAAATGCCTCACAGAGCACTTGACTTTGTGGAAGGGTCAATGTAAACAACATTATTATCTGATCTTTTATTCTAAACTCAGAGCAGGATGAATATTGTCTGCTAAAGATTGTTTATTTTACTCTCTGACATGATAAACGCAGGAAGCCTTTTTATTTTTGAAGGAGGCATAACATGACACGACACAAGAGTGGCAACATTACATCAACAGCACATCATCTCAGATTCGTATTAAGTGTGAAATTCTCTAGTAGGTACTCATGCAAATATTATTGGCACATGCCACCTTTTCTCAGGAACAGCAATCATGATTGCTCTTGCGAGTAAAGCTTAAGTGGTACAAAGTGAGACTGTTTTTATGATCACAGTGCACTGAAACACTGCATTACAAATTTAAAAAAATGTTTACACTGTCATATATTCCAGTGCTGGAAATTGTGATAATATATGCCACCTAAAGAGAAATACCCATATTTGCTTTCTGGTAGAGAATCAGATAAGATTGTTATCCATTATCTGCTGGTAACCTATAGCTTCCTGGAGCCTCCACTTGTTGCCTGGCAGCTGCTCAGAACCATAAAATAGTGCCTCAGACAAAAAAAAAACTTTGTACAGATTGAACCAAGATGCAACATGTTAATTACAGAGTTCAACTCTTGCATTAAAATTGCAAGTCAAAATCTTTGAATCTTTATTATTTTATTTTATATTTGAATGTTAAATAAAAAAAATATTCCTGCGATGTATTTTCAGCAGATTAAATAACATTTTTCAATTATCTTTAGCTTGTGGTCTACGGAACCAAGACAGTGTAAGACAAAGCAATAACACAATTTTACAGTTTTATCTGACCCTGTATTCAACACAATTTTTGACAGTTAGTGTCTTACATATTCATTATTTAAAGATATACTTTGAATGAAGGTATGGGATATGTTTATTTCTGTGGGCATTTCACCTGAATGGTGGTTCTGACTGTCACATTTGTGTTTATAGGGTGCCAGAGAAGAAAGTCTGCATTTACTGCGGAGATTCTACAAGGTGAGTCCACAAAGTAACGCACCACAAACACACACAACTCACCCACAAAAACCTCCCCAAACATATGAAACAAAAAAGCAAAGGTTAGAGAGAACAGCAGAAACACGCACTCACACTTTTAGACTGACATTGGATATTTTGCGTCAATATCATTTGTTAGGCAAAGGGATTTAAATTCAAAAATAGAATAAAGAGGAACTGCAGCCAGTAACTGGTGTTACACACAGTTTCTCTTGACATCAGTGTCATAACAAAAGCTCAAACAGAACCTACTAATTAAGTCTGCTTTATCCGGCATTGCGCATGCCTTACTGTAGCCTTTGAGTATAACTGAAGCCATTTCCATGAAAGCATAATAGTCAAAACTGAAAGTGTTTTCTATATGCTGCTGGAATTATGGAAATAGGCCAAATGCTTTCAGTCAGTGCTTTCTGTTTCACTTTGATTCTGTTTGGATATCAGTTTTGGATTAAGTTACATGAATGAGTTTTGGCTAATTCCTTTTGTTCCATCAACACAGATGGATGTAGATGTTTCCTTGCAACATTTGGGAAAATGTCGCTGTGATCAGCACGCAGACTGAAAATATTACCACTTAAATTAAGTTAGCTAACTTTGTTCAAAAACAAATTCTCCAACCCTTGTACAGAAGGATTTATCTGCTGTGAGTTTTTTTTTTCTTCCACATGCTTCAATGTGAGTTTAAGACTATTTGAACAGGACTGTGACATCACAACCTTTAGACGTCACTCGTAGTGAAAACCTGAAACCCGCAGCGCACATATAGTGATGTGGAAACAGTAAATCCTTCCCGTGAATTAGTTTATACTTTTTTGACTTATTCGGACAAGCAAACATTTGATCCTCTTTTGAGTAAGTAAGTAATTTTAAGTAATGAAGTTCTTCTGTCAAAAAAGTACCTCCACCTTTGGCCTCAGAAGCTGCTATGTGCCTCCTTCAGCAGAATAACTTCTTGTAGGTGTTCAGCATTATTGCCCGCCAGTCTCTGACATCTTGCTGGAATTTATGACCACTCTTCACGCAGAATTCCTTCACTTTAAGATGTTTGAGGGTTTTCTAACAGGTAAATCCACCCACAACATTTCAATGGCATTCACATCAGACATAATATCTCTTCAAACTTGCCTGCAGGGGATTTAAAATTACATGTGTAATATTTTGGACTTGGATGATGGATGAACACAAACAACTCATGATGAGTGTGTACATAAACAATCGCTGCCCTGTAAGCTCAACAGTTCATGCCCTTCAAACTTTTCGCTTCTGTCCGGCGTTTCCTGTTTTGGGTCACAACATCATTTTGCTGATGGAACATTATTTAAGAATTCCTCTCCATCTCCCATGATTAGACGGGAGACATGACGCACGGCAGATGAAATGGACTTTACTCTTCGTGTCATGTTTCATTTCAGTTTCATTTTTGCAAATAAGGAAGAGTCCTTGTTTAGAAATCCACTGGTGTATTGCATGTAACAGTAAAAGAACGTGGTTATATCAGGTTATGTTGTCCATGTGCACTCGACCGTACTGCATTAATTCCATACAAGGTGATACTTATCAGTGAATGTCGTGAGAATGTGTATGCTTCCTTAAACTGTTTTTACACGGATGAGTCGGTTAGATAAATGATATGAACACGTTTAATGACTCACACGGCAACTATCAGTTCATTGTTTGGGGAAATGAAATTTTGTTATTTTTTTGTAGTTTGTAGAGACCCAAGTCCAAGGAAACGTCTTCAAATGTATTGTTCAATCAAGTGTCCAAAACCTAAAAATATTCAGTCTAAATTAATTCTGTATTATTCTGTGTTATAAAGATGAAAACAGCAAAGCATTACATTTAAGAGGCTGAGATAGTTTAGCATTTGCTTTAAAAAAAAAAAAAAAAAAGATTAAAACAACCAATCAGTTGACGAAATGGTTGCTGTTTTATTTTCTGTCAGTCGGCTAACCAATTCATCAATCCATAAGTGCACCGTTAGATAAGACCACGTGGTAAAGGAAAGGAAAACACATGAATCTGGGAATGTAATAATCTTTGTAGGATGCAACAGTAGCTTGTTAAGTATCTTTAAGAGTTTCAGCTGAGATTGGAACCTTCATTGCTTTTAATTTTCTCTTTTCATGTTTTATCTCCGTGTCTGTACCGTCCAATGAAAAAGGCCATGAATCCAAATAAACAACAGAAAACATCAAGCTCATAGCTAAGACGTATGGCTCGCAGTATATTATTGGCAACAGTAAACGTGTGTTACTGGTTTTGGTGTAGATGTTTCACTGTCTTGTTTTTAACTGACCTTACTGTCGTCACAGGGGGAGGAGATCTTTCTGGACATGTTTGAAGATGAATACAGGAGCATGACGGTTGGTTGGCCTTCGTTTAAAGTGACCCCCCCACCCCCCCAACTTAAAACTGAATCATCATTACGTTAGCTTATTAACACATTTCTGTTGCTGCTTATGTGTGTAGATGTTTAAAGATGTTGTTAATGCATGTGGGCTCTTGGCTCTCATCCACGCATTTATGTTGCAGAGTAAACCAATGAATGTGGAGTATCTCATGATGGATGCCTCAATACTGCTGCCTCCCACTGGCACCCCTTTGACTGGCATTGACTTCGTAAAGAGACTTCCCTGTGGAGATGTGGAGAAGACACGCAGGGTGCGTCCACTCACACACTCCAGCACAGCTGATATTCCACATAACAACCCGTGAGGTCATAAGATTTCAGAGAAATCTGGTCCTGTAGTCGAGTATCCCTTTAAGGCCTTCAGATCTGAATTCTTTTTACTTGAAAGTATGCATTATGAAATACTCATGTAATTACACTGAAACGGTCTTACAGCTGTACATAGTTTTGGTTTTTTGCTTTGCCAAAAAGAACAAGCTTGCCTCAAACAATTGCAGAGCTGAAAGATGAAATATAGGAGTCAGATTTGATGTCAACGTTTTACCTGTTGTTTTCTAATAGTATCTTTTTGCAGAGCTGTTATTCATTTGTTATTTCTGCCGGTTTCAGACAGGTACTTTGTTTTAACAGATCATGTCTCTGTGTGTTTCTCTTCACTCAGGCGATCCGAGTGTTCTTCATGCTGCGGTCCTTATCACTTCAGCTTCAGGGAGAACCAGAGACTCAGCTCCCACTGACCAGATCTGAGGACCTCATCAAGACAGATGACGTCTTAGACCTCAGTAAGACACACACACACACACACACACACACACACACACACACACACACACGCGCGCGCGCACACTCACAGTGGT
Source organism: Brachyistius frenatus (assembly GCF_029030835.1). Lineage (NCBI taxonomy): Eukaryota > Metazoa > Chordata > Actinopteri > Embiotocidae > Brachyistius > Brachyistius frenatus. The sequence goes on from NW_027210687.1 coordinate 1,370,382, forward strand.
GTACTGTACACAGGCCACAGCTGATGTGCATTTTTATTTGTCATGCCGACTCCTTTTGGGAAACAGAGTCAAACCTCAACTTTTTTGCAGTCAGTTTAATCTAAGAAATCACGAAAGGAAAATGAGATGCTTGCTTCCTTAACTATAAGACTGGGAGAAAAAAATAACAACCACACCTAAAATTCTCTGAAAACAACTTCCATAAGGCTCCAATTACAGCACAGATATCTGAGAGACATCAGTAATCCTCTCGCTCCTGAATGAGTCAGACAGGGGCCTCTGACTCACTCTCTCCTGAAGAAAGCAGTAGATCTATAACACAGATGTCTGTACCTTAATACCTACATAAACGCACATGCAAACATTCACAGCCACAGCGATGCCGAGACAAGCATACGGACACTCGCACGCAGCTTCCCACACACCGAGATAACCTGCACAGCCTTCTCTTACTGTCACAGGTGTGTGGATGATGTTATGGAAACTTGCACGTGGTTAGCTCTGCAGTGGAGGATGTCACATGTTCACATTAATGTGAACGAGAGGGATTAAACTGTCTCACGCTCAGTGCTCAAACTTTGCAAACCCATACTTAAACCTTTTGTTGTTAGCTTGTGCATGCTTCATACCTCTTGCTCCTTAACGCGTTGTACTAACGTGTTGACAATACAAGTGAAACTGCCCTTCTGTCTCAACCTCCCAGTACAACACTTCTCAGTTGACTGAAGGTCGGGTGCTACTCGGCTTCCTGCGAAAACAGCGAGATTTGCTCATCAACAGATTTGTTGATTTTACTGTTAAAAATCTGCATCACTGTTTTCTAACGAGCCTCTCTGCTCCTTTAATGTGGAAATTTAATCATGAACTCCATATCAATGGCATTGAAGGCCAAATGACTCAGCACGGTCTCTCTGTCTGATGAACTCTGCCAGTTTATCTGGAATCATTTGCTGCATTCCAGTATACATGTTCTGGTTTCCAAATGTAGAAATATCAGGAATGTGAATCTACAAAATATCCAGTGGTTTTTAGAAACTATAATGATAACTTCTCTATGATTGTTTACTTGGAAGTGATTGTACTCAAAACACTTATCATCAAAATTTTAAGATGACATTTTCTTGGAACCAAATAGAGATGCACATCCTTGGCTGTTATCACAACCCTATTATTCACTTCCATTCTTGTGTTGTGTGTCTCACCATAATAAAAAACAATCAAGAACAATGGACCAGAGCAACTCTGTTTAGTCTTTAAATCTCTGGTATTAAGTTGGCATAGTTCACAAATTGTTCACTGTTAAGTCAAAATATGTGCAAGTTAGAAGAATCAGTGATTCTAAAAATACATCAGAGCCTCAGTCGGCTACTCTACATGACCGGAAACACGGCTGCAGCAGGGTTACAAGATTTAAGAAAAGCCATATTACCAACGACCAAGGCTGCAGTGACCACGCTCAATTCACCATTTACTCAACCTTGCATTAAAAAAGAGACTGTAAGCCCTTCTTACTTGGCACAAGGATTATCTGTGGAAAGTGGTGCTACGTTGACTGCTGAGACAGTGAGCGGTCCAATATATAAAGTCAGTCCACGTCCAAGAAAAAAAAAACCTACAAGGTTAAACTATTGCAAACTGCAAAAACACGCACGAGTTTTTAAAGATGAGACAAGTGAAAACGATGACGTGTGCCTTGACCTAAATATAAGTGGAAGGCAGAGCAACAAAACCACTCCTGTAAAGATCAGCTAGAAAGATTTGCCACCTCTCCACAGACTGGTGCGAGACCAGTGTCATCTCTGTCCAGGAGGATCCAACCTGTCATCACAAATAAAAGCAGACTTACAAAATATTAAGAAATAAAACTAATGTAGTCTATCCTTTATTTGTTTTTAATAATGCATCAGATCATCTTAAAAATAATACAGTTATTTTATGGTGACACCATTTTGAATCAGGTAACATTTTAGTGATGTTTCACAGCGGTGTAGTCGGTTGTATTTAATCAGGTTTGTAATCTGGTAATGGTGGTAGCACCATTAAATTCATTTCATAGAATTACTCAAAGAGAAGAGGTTGTGTAGATTCCACCGGGGTTGTTTACTTGGTAGTGGTGACGGTACCATCTGTGCCACGGCCTTTAAAACCTTATCATGTTATCTGTGTTGAGTAGGCTGCAGTTTCTCTATTTCTCTGGAAACCAGTGACACAGCAGCCCCTAGTTACTGCACTGCTGCGAGGAGGTTGTTGTCGCAGATTGTTTCACCATTATGATATTATCAATGGAATTTTGATATCGTTTTTTTTCTTTCTTCAAACTGCATTAAACAAATATAGTAATCTGATGTCTATAAATTACCCGTGTTTTCTGAATTTCTCTTTCTTGGGAGAGGCCTTAAAAAAACAGACTTGACATATAGATGGAAACATAACACCTACTGAAACCACATGTCTCCCTGGAGCTTTACTTTCAGATCTAATTCAGTGGTTGAAACTACGGCGATGGCAGATACCAATGGAAAGAGTCTGTGGCAGATTTAACTAATGCCAGCCTGTAAGTGCAGCAGTATCGTATCAGATGCGACTTTGCTTCTAGTTGGTTTATGTCATCTGAAAAGATTATTTTAAACAACCTGCTTTGTAATAATGATTTTCTGTCTTTCCTTTTAATTCTACCAAAGACTTTCCTCTGTTGGCTTTACTTTAAGCAGAGTGGTTGACTAAGAACACACTCTTACAGAGTAGCAGGGGGACAGGGAGGGTTTTTCCTCATGTGTAAACCTTCCACCCACAAACCTCCTTTTCTGACCAGTAGTTTGCCACTGCTTCCCTTTCACCTCATCCTCTCGTAGCTGTTGAATTGCAGAGCGTTTATACACGTCTGTACCTTTGCAGTTGTTCTGTTTTGCAAGCCGAAGGCCCTGCTGCATTCCCAACAGGAACTTTGCCTCGAGTGGAATATGGAAGTTCTGCAGTTTAATGTGGAGTATAATGATGGACTGTATTGATTTTTAATATGATTGAGCTCTTTTAATAGGTGAAAGTGGCAATTTATTTTTTTACAATTGCTCAAAAAGTCATCATTGATTAATCTAACAGCACTGATTTCAGGCGTTAAACTTTCATAATGAACACGCCCGACTGCAAACAGTTATCTTCTGAGGGTAAAATGTTCAAAACTGGGCTGGCTTGAAACTAAACTGGAATGTGGAGTCACATGTTTTATTTAATTTTTCCTCACACCAGTGAACACAGTCACACTATTGTCTACCTTAGTAAACATCAGCCTGGCAGGTTGATTAAGGGCACTTGATTGCTCAAGAGAATACTTGTGAAGACAGAGAGTTTTAAACACATACTGACAGTGAAGTAAAGTGCGACAGCTGCACACGGCACTGTTGTCTGCTGCTCTTTTATATTTTTTTACTGAACATAAAAGTCATATTTTGCCTGTTTGGGAGAACAGAGATTGTCTCACTTTAGTCAGGTTTGCATTCAGGTGAAGTCTTCTTGGAAGGAATCTAAAAAAAAAAAATCCCGTGATTTATACATGGAAATCTCGCAAAATGAAGTCTTTCATAGAAAGTTGTTTCCCTGCAATTTGTCTATTTGACAGTATTTAATTTTTTTTTTTTTTTTAAATAGTCAGTGGTTGAAACTGCCACTGTTTCAATAATCCTAAAAAGGCTACTGGACAGAGTGTCTATTTAATATCCTTCATTTTCAGGCTGTTATGACGAGATGAGTTGGCTGCCTTCTGTAGAAAAAGACGTTGGAGGTGGAAGGGTTTTTTCCCCATCTATTCTGAGGATTCACTCAATCAAATTTCCCCTAATTTCTCTGACCATTTGCCTGTTGGTGTCCCTTCATTACCTTAGAAACTCGGGGACTACCTCTCCAGATGCAGGTACTTTTCACCCCTCACTGTTTCAGTAGGTACAGTTCACTTCCTGGAAACCACCATTGATCTTTTAAAAGACCACATCGACAGCTGTCTGTGCCTTCAGGAACACCAACAATTGTATGAAAAAACGGTGTTGTTTGCGCTGTAAAACCCCGAGTTTACTGCAGAAAAATGGATCCACCCAGTTTCATGTGTATACAATTAGTCACATAATGTTTTTGTTTTTTTTGGTCAGAATACTTTAGAATAGAAATCAAGGAACCAAAAACACAAAGATATTCTAAAAGGGAAGCGACATGTGAGACTTTCATTGAGACGTTGTACGTCATTGTGCTGTTACATTATTACACTTGAGTGCCAGTCAGGGTAGCTGGTGTTTAAACCAAAACTAGTTGTGTCAAATGAGGTCATCATCAGTTCCACATTTCATGTTCACTTGGCAGAAGGTTTTGTGGTGAAGTGAAGTGGAGTGAAGATGCAGAAGATGTGGGCTCATTGTCTCATCATAATCCTCCCAGACATGTGGGAGCAAAGCAGCTTGTCTGTCCTTTTAAGTGCCTGTGGCAGCCTGTGCGCTTCACCCTGCCTCCTTATTTGTACATGTACCATACATACTGCATGTGTGGAGGCTAAATTAACATCTGCTCTTAAAATAAAGTCAAGACAATAACTCCAGAACATCTTATGACAAACAGGTTTTAGTTGATGAAACCTGTGATTGAGGGGGTAACGCTGTACTCTACACTTCCAGGAAGCAACTTTTATTTTAAAGGTGACACATTGTCTAAATTTGTAGCAAAAAACAGAAGTGTGGTTTTTTTTTGTGGTTTTTTTTAAAGCTACGGTTCCATTTCAAGTATGTTCCAGTGAATTAATCCTCATTAACTGTATGTGTGTGTTTGTGTGTATTTCAGTGTAACATTTTAGTGTCAGGTAAATAGTCATTGTAAGCCATTATAACACAAAGTTGAGGGTTATGTGATGTCTGCATTATTGTTTAATTGATATACTCTGCTACTCTGTTCAGCTACCTTATTTCTGTAATTCAAACAGCATATTTAATGTGATCTGAGCGAGGTCAGCATAACAATTATCCTCAACTGCATATTTCTTTTGAAATAATCGTAAAAAGTACCAAAAGGCCTTAGTTCTACGATTGTGTTCTTTTCCAGATAACAGTGACCTGATAGCGTGCATGGTGGTCAGTAAAGATGGCGGCCAGGCCCAGAGGTTCCTCGCTGTCGATGTGTACCAGATGAGTCTGGTCGAACCAGAGAGCAAACGTCTCGGATGGGGTGTCGTCAAGTTTGCCGGCCTCTTGCAAGTGAGAGAAAAGTGGTGCTTCCATGTCCGAGTGTGTCTTTGTGCTTAAAAGTGACTGAAGCGTGCGCCTGCTTTTATTATTCTCTGTTACACTTTAATTTCTACTATGTTCACATGCGTTTAGTTTTTTTTTTAAAGTCATTTCTCAGTTTCTCACTCAAACTCGAAGTCTCTGTTCACTCACTCACCATATCTTTTATTTTTTTTAGTCCAATCCAATTTTTCTGCTTTACTGTTTTGTTTTGTTTTTCTTCTTTTCGACGTACCGCTGCCCACTGGGCTTTGTCCTTACTGTTTGTCTTCATGTGTCTGTTTGTTGTTTTGTTTTTTGAGAGTTCATCATATCATTTTCACAGCAGATATGCGAGAAATTGCGAAAGCTTTTAGAGAGCGTTCACGTACAGACTTTACTGTCACTTCCTGGTATTTTGAGGAATACTTAGTCATGCTGTATCCTACAATGTCATTCTGACCTCACAGAAGCTAAAGTGACGCACCATTTATTTTTCTCTTTTGAAAATTGCAGAGTTTAAAACAGCTTGTTTCTGTCAAATCTTACAATGAGTTTCCTGTTTGTTTTTGAGTGATTATAAGATCATTCGTTCCTTCTTCCGCTGCATGAATGTCAAATTCATGTCACGTTTGTCATGTCTCTCATCTCTTCAGACACTCGAGTCTTTTTCGTTTTTTTTCTTCCCTGTTTCCGGTATTTGTTTTGACCTCTGTCTCTCTAACACTCTCTCCTTGTCTTTGCTCCCTCTCTCCTCTTCCCTCCCTCTTTAACCAGGACATGCAGGTTTCTGGTGTTGAGGACGACAGCAGAGCGTTGAACATCGTCATCCATAAACCCAGCTCCAACCCCCACGCCAAGCCCCTGCCCATCCTGCAGGCCAACTTCATCTTCGCCGACCACATCCGCTGCATCATCGCCAAGCAGCGGCTAGCCAAAGGTCGCATCCAGGCCCGACGCATGAAGATGCAGAGGATCGCAGGTGAGTAAACAAAAAGCTCTTGGAGCCTTCTGTCAGCACTTCCTCTCCAGCTGTCGCGTTGCCTGCGCAACAGCGTAATTGTGAATCATATCGTATGTTTTCTACAAGACGATCCACTTGTGTGGGATTAAAGTCGACGTACAGTAGCTGCCTTCCACTGCTTTATCCTCGTCAATGGATAAACATGGAATCGCTTCCTTAAACTTGCAACACAGCAATATCAGACAAACATCTACTGTAATGGACATTTGTTCCACATGCTGCGTAGTCCATTATCGTGACTTTAAATGTAAGTAAAAAGTGGACCGACAAAAGAGGGTTTTGAGGAAATATGATTAACTGAATCAAAACTAATCTCTTCATTAGGAACGTCATATTAGTAATTTCCCTAAAATGCATGATGTCTTTCTTTCCAAGTTTAAAAAAAACTGACTTCCTCCATTTTTGTTTTGTCTGGGTTTTTTTTTTTTTTTTTATTAATTTATTTAATTAATTAATTAAATTTAATCAACAGCCCAAAAGTCTAAAATCTGTTGTCAACATGTGCCTGTCCATATTTCATTATCTGCTGGCCAAATTGTCTCATGCTTCTATGTGTGCATTGGCACAAAATGTAATCAGGAATCCTTTTGTCCTGTAAACACTGATGGATATACCCATCAGTCAGCTGTGCTTTCCCTCCCGATGGCCTGATTCTTTAGAATAACACAGACATAAAATCTTGCCAATCCAGCGAAGTCGAGGAGGATGTGAAAGCCTGCCAAAACCGCCATTGCATAAAAGTTTTTTTTATATCCTTTCATTGCCAACACATTCAAACAAAAACATAATCACAGTAAAAACAAACTGAGCGTCAGTTCCTTCCACTGAGTTCTCCCAGATGTTGAATTCAGACCCAGAGGTTAAAGGTACTCTCTCCTCTCACTTCACCCGCTCTGCCTGCAGCTCTGTTGGACCTGCCGGTGCAGCCCAGCGCGACGGAGGTGTTGGGTTTCGGTCAGACAGCCCACGCGTCACCCAGCGGTCTTCCTTTCCGCTTCTACGAGCAGTCCAGACGGGCGCCCAACGACCCCACGGCCGGCAGATCGGTGTTTGCCTCCGTCGATAAAGTACCAGGTGACACACAGACTGCTGCAGCACATACACACCTTCACAACCAATCAAACACCATCGAACAATGACATCCAGCTCAGGTTACTGCTTTCCACACACTGAATATTTGAGTGATATAGAGCATTACATAATCGTATTGACCTTCATTTTTGAGTCTCAGAGGAAACCTTCTCAGTAATCTGACCCGCAAGCCAACTGCTGACTGTGTGTGAGCAGTGGAAACGGATTTGTGGTTTAACCTGTTGTGTCGAAGTGTGACAGTAGTTCACTTCTTGTTTCTACCACCTTACTTACATCAGTGGTTTTACATAGAAATACAACTCATCAGAATGGACCTGAAATTCCCCCTGACCTTTTTTATTTTTAATTTCTGTTTTCCCTTGTTAAATACCATTTGCTCTTGTCTTACATCAGTTTCACTGCCTTTGCCCTGTCTGCTCCTGCTCTGCGCTTTCCACTGGTATATTTTACCTCAGCTGGAGGCACTGAACGGAACTCGTTGTTTTCCGAAGCGTGGGAATCCTGAATTCTGCTCCTGGACATTTCAGTGTGATGATTAGAATAAGTGTTAATCTCTCTGTCAGAATTGAATTTAAACACACACACATACGCACGCACATGCTCATGAGCAACAACTGAAACTCACACAATGTGAGTTGTAACGCAGTGCTAACACATCCAGTGTGTTTGTGTGTGTTTGTGTGTGTCTATGTTGCACCACCCCAGGTTTTGCAGTGGCTCACTGTGTGCCACAGCACAGTCCCTCGCCCCTCTCCTCCCCCTCACCTCCCTCCAGTGGGAGTGGGAGCACAGGAAGATGTGACTCTGTTACTGCAAGCACTATTTCAGCTCAGAGCCCTACAGGTAACACGCACACGCGCGCACACACACACACACACACACACACACACACACACACACACACACACACACACACACACAATGTATATGGACAGTAGCTACAGTTTTAAACACACGTAAGGAACCCCGTACAGTAATAATAAAATGTAGATTCTGCATTATAATATAAATCAACCTTCAGATTACCTGTTAAACTGGTTCCAGACCTGCACTATTATTCCTCAGTAGATCCTAGATGATTCAGGGAGTATGTACACCTGAAATTGTAGCCGGGTGTGACCACTTTGCGTTTGTGGTGGTTGAGAGAAGCTGTCGTTTGTTGCCCGGCAACAAGGTGTGAAGAAAGCTCCAACGTAAAAGCAAATATGCTCTGAGTTTGAGCAGAAACCCCTCCCCCCCCCCCCCCCCCCGGTCTGAGCTGATATTCGTTATTATCAAACAGTTTTTGAATTTTCTGTTTTAATCCTCCAAACTGTCCCCTTACACTGTTACAATGCAAGTATGCTCACGCAGTAGTTTGCGCTGCAGTAGTTAGTGTGGTAGTTTATGCTGTCGGACCATTAGCTCCACTGCTGCTGCTACGTGTACTTGTGTCCCACTGCTGAGAGGTATTTCCACCCTGTGCCTCCTTTCTGCTCTGATGACAGACCTGAAAAAGGTCACAGAGGATCAGATGGTTCTTTACACTCCAAACAAAGAAACCCAGTGGAGCTCCTCGGTGAACGCGCTGGGCTTTGTTACTCAGCTGTCAGTCTGCCTGCCTGCGCAGCACCTGTGGAGGTCTCCTGTTTGACTCAAATCCTTCAGGGTTCTCACTTCCCTTTGGTCATTTATCAATACATTATTTACGCTCTAGTTAAAGGATTAAAATCTGTGCTCGATTTAGGAAAAAGCATTGAGTTTCAACAGTCTGGATTGTTGCGGAAGAATATTTCACACAGGTGCATTTAATCTCTTTTCTTGCAGTACATTTAGTTTGAAGTTACGCTTTTTAATTCTTTAGATTGTCTCTGTGACATGAAAGAAGCAGGGCGGTTGCATTTTAAGATCTTATTAAGGATTCCTCTCCATATACGTTTTAAGATATGTACTTTATGAAACAGTCTACTTTGAATAATAATTTGTGTCTCAAATTCTATTCTACAAAAAATAGAAATGATCTTGTAAAAATCCATAAAATGACACCCTCTCTTTCTCCCCAAATTTTAGAATCTGTTATTCTGCATATGTAAATCGTTTGTAAAGTTTAACTACTGGAGACACGGTGTCTTTTACTTTAGCGTGAGGTTCGCTCTGAGTGTTTGTGCACTGAAGGCTTCACGTTTCCACATCATACTTGTGTAGGTTTAGTTTTGGACCAGAATTGTTGTCCAAACAATTTCTGAGGTCACAGATCAGGCTCGTGGGCCCGCCTCTTAAAAGTCGGATTCTCAGCGAGCACAGAGAAACAAGAAATCCACACGGGGAATCTTTAGAAATGTGACCTCTGAGTTCAGCGGCCTCATTCTCTCGTCCTCCCTTCCCCTAGATGACGGGACGTTTTTAGAGCACACCCCGCCCTCGTCTTCGGGTGGAGAAGGTGAAGGAGGAGGTGAAGTAACCCTGGTGTCCTCTACTCCCTCAACCCCAGTCCCGGCTCCGGCGCTGGCCCCGAGCCTCACCCCGGCCTCGCAGCCAACCATCTCCCTCCTCACCGACAACAACGCTGACACCCTGAGCGTGGAGTCGCTCACGCTGCTGCCCCCCGCCGACTCACCGCACCTGCACCCGTGCACCGGCCACTCCCTGCAGAGACCGGACGCCTCCATCGCCGAGGAGCGGGAGGAGGAGGAGGAGGAGGAGGAGGTGAGTAAAGAAGAGCGGAGAGAAGAGGAAGAGGACGGGTCGCCGACAGATGAGACGGAGACGGACGCGACGGTGAAAGAGGACACCGCGGAGACGACCGAGTTGGTCACGCCCACTGATGAAGCTCCAGACGGAGGTGAGGACACGCCTCCGGAGGACGATGGGGACCTGCTGCGGGAAGGGGACGACACGCCGGCTCCGAAGTCTGCAGAGGAGGCTGAAGATGCAGAGCTACACACTGAAACGCCGGACTCACCCGAGCTGGATTAAAGAACGGGCACTTTGCTCGCTCACACACAGGACGGTGAAGTGTTGCCGAGGGAACCATCCCGCTCGGCCGCAGTGTGTTTCCGTGTTGCGGCCTGCCTGTGTGACGTTGGTGGTCTGAGAGGCTTTTGGAGGCATCTCGCCGTTGGTGTTTGCACATGAAGAAAGACTCTTTTCCCTCCGAGAGAGAGCGGAGGACGAGACGGAGGACAATAGGGACGAACTCAACGGAGGCTCAAAGCACATTTGGCTTTCTGTGCACTCGGGTGTGTCGGGTCGTGTTTTTAACGCGTGTCAAGACGCGCAACCAGCAAACTTTTTTTTTTTTTACTCATTGCAATCGATTGTGTGACGGCTCAAACGCACACGCATACATACATACATACATACATACATACATACATACATACATACATACATACATACATACATACATACAGCACATGCTACTGGTGGGAGCTGATTAACTTCTTTGCAAAGACTTATTTATGTCTCTTAAGTTCACATATCAGGTCACCGCTAATGTTTCGCAGTGGTGGACGCTACTATGCTAAACACACGCGCGCACACACACACACACACACACACACACACACACACACACACACACACACCCCATATTCATACACGGTCACCTTTAATCACTGCATGTCATCCGTTAGCAGTTACTGCCACCGTCAACTGCCTGTGTGTGTGTGTGTGTGTGTGTGTGTGTGTGTGTGTGTGTGTGTGTGTGTGTGTGTGTGTGTGTGTGTGTGTGTGTGTGTGTGTGTGTGTGTGTGTGTGTGAGTGTGCGTTTCTTTCGACACTCGGTTAAATTCGTATTCTTCCACATATAAAGTCATCTGAATTTGTTTCCTGTCTACTAATTTCTGTCCCGTGAAATAATCTGCAGCTTCAGCGAGGAGGCAGCACGTCTGAAACTGTGCACATTAATTTGATGTAAACATGATGTCATCCCACCTCATCTTCATCACTCACCGTGGTCATCGTGTGCCCTGCGAGCAAACGTTTGGATTCTTTAATCTGGACATAAAACATGAAGGCGACTTTTTAAACGCGAGCGGCGTCAACAAAGCATTTTTAAATATGCAGCAGAAGCGACAACACCTGAGACTCCAATCGGTCGGCTCTTTCGCCTTCATCCGTTTCGCAGCACTAACTTTATTTGAAGTCTGTAGTTCAAAGCCTGCAGGGATTAGACAACGGTAATCTGCTCATTTAGGCGAACAAACAATCAGCAGCATCACGAACAAAATGATCGGACAGATCTGAATGGAGCAAAGAAGTGACAGCAGCTCCGCATAAGTAACAATTCAATGAGTATCTCTTTAGTCAGTTCATGCAGTTCACTCGTTCTTCCAGTCTGTCGCTCCACAGGTTACTAACTGAAAAGTAAAATATTGTTTAATATATTTAGAAAAATGTTAATTTGCGTGGATGAAACTCTTGACACAGTTATGCAATATATTTAGAGTCCGTATGTTCGTGATGTTTGAAGTGTCAACTTCAAAGAGTCACAAGAAACCGTTTGTAATCTGCTCATCACTGCAACCTAACCCGGGTTGAATGTATCCGCAGGTTGCCTCGGAGACGATGGCCTCAGAGAAGAGAAGGAGTATAAATAGGAACATGCTTTCAACACCCCGATGAGCGTCATGTCTAATAAAGTAAACAAGGTAGACAGGTATGTTTTTCAGCCACCTAATGGCGTACCATAAAGCACTGATTCCCCCGGGGGGGGGGGAAGTACGTTAACGTTGGCCCACAGTCGTGTTTAAAACCTGAAACTACTGAAATAACACCGAGAAAGACAAAAGAAGGAAAAGATTTCCGATTTGTTTCTCGTTTCCAGAAACCAGTTGCTGCTCCGAGGTCAGCGTCGAGGGCCGAACCCCTCCTTGGCCTCCTCCTTTAATCAGATGAATGAAGCTTTACTACTGCAATAATCCTAAGAGCTAACCAATGAGGGGAGAGATGAATGTAACCGGTAACTTATCTCTCCAAACAGCATGGATTTGAACAGGCTTGGTGTGTTTTAACTTCACTTCAGCACACTCGAATTCTTCATTTCTTTTTTCTTTTTTTTCCCCCCCGTCACCCTCTTTTTCTCTTCTGCCTTTACCTTCCAGCTCACTTAATTTTGTTCTGTGCCATCAGCACACGGATGAAGTCTTAATGCTCGATCATTCTTATTTTCAAACTCTTTACAGTCCTCGACACGTTTATAAATGAGGAATTCAGAGCAATACTCTTCTTTTCTTTTTTTTTTTCATCTTTTTTTTCTCGGAGTATCTCCATCTTGCTCCTGTAAATAGCAGCGGAATGACAGCGGTGATCACTGACATGCTGAAGAGGCTCGGCACAACTTGTAGAGCTGATCAGCAGGTTTCTAAGGAGCATGGGGTCATGTGTCCTGTAACCAGCGGCAACCTCTACCACAACATGACCAGCCTCCATTATTAAGTCTCTGATTGTAGTGTGTGTGTGTGTGTGTGTGTGTGTGTAATATGTTTGTATGCTCTGTAAATGCTTTGAGCTTTTAAACTTGTAATTATTGTTAATGAACTGAAACAGAGAAGTAAATAAAGAACTGCAATAAATTATTCTACTTAATAACAGTGAGTCTGCAGAGTGAGTTGTGTTGTTGTGTTTGCAGACACTGAGAAGGGATTCCGCTCATTCGCTCTCTCGGGCAGGATTTTTGTTTCCCCTTTTCACAGAATTACTGCACAAAACTCTGGTATTAATGGCAGATGAGGTTCTTGTCAGTGTTGAGCAAGAAAACCACAAGATATATTAGAAAAGGTCCGCCAATCCTCGGAACTCACTGCTGTGTACGCCCCCTTACTGAACGAGCGAAGGCTTTCGGTGATGTTTGACCAAATCTGGGCACAAATTTGGTATCTACACCCACACAGATGTTCCCTAAATGCACACTGCAGCGCACACAACTCTTGTGTGGCCAAACTGGTTTGAAAAGTCAAATATTAATGTTTTTAATACAAGATTTAATCCAGTGTCTCCCTTCAATTGGGAGCTCCTGCCCCTCCTGAAAGAAACACATCTCTAGATCAAAACCTAGTACCTGGCTGTACGCCGCGTGAAACTGGAGGGCTTTTAATTTGAAAAGTGGTGGCGTTCAGCTGACCTGCAGTGTGACGTTGATCTCTCGCTCACTCGGGGGACAGACACTCGTCCAGCCGAAAATATTGTATTCGTGTTATTTACCTAATTCATGAGAAACTCGTTTCTTTCCAGTTTAGTGTGAGAATCTCTTCTGCGTTTCTGTCCTCTGATCTCTGTGTGTTTAATGAAGGTCGGAGCTCAACCTCTGCTGCACCGACACCGTGTGGAGCAGACGCAGGTGGGGGGGGGGGTGATGGCTGCCCGGTGGACGATCCTGTTGATAGCGTAGTTTTTTTGGGGCGGGTTAAAAAAAAAAAAAAAAAAAATTAAATCAAGAGATATAAAATGTTGAAATTGATCGCCGAATATACTTGTACAGCTGTCTATATCTGTCTGGCATTTCTGTAAAGGAAAACCTGTGTTACTTTTTACTACCATATGTAAATTTGCTTCTAAAAGCGTTTTGTGAGTGTAAAAGGTGTTTGTGTTTTACCTGAGTTGGTAGCTGTATGTGTATGAGACCCAGTTGGAGGACTTCTGTCACGAAGTTTACTTTAGTCTTCCTGTTATGGTCCCGTGACATCGTCTTGTGGTCTGTACGTGTTACTTGTATCGCGGTTCTTCTCTTCAGGGAAGTCTGCTTGTGTGTGCATAAATGTGAATCGGTTCCTGGTACTGCAGTGATACTGTGTGTGTGTGTGTGTGTGTGTGTGTGTGTGTGTGTGTGTGTGTGTGTGTGTGTGTGTGTGTGTGTGTGTGTGTGTGTGTGTGTGTGTTTTCTCCGTACCAAACCGCAGTCATGACATTAATTGAAGCGTCGAAGGGAGAGATCTCGGATAGATATGTCTGTGCGGTTGAACTCTGCACTCTGTTATGATCACGGATGAACATTTAAGAACTGTATTCATTATAATATGTACGTTGGTAATATGTCGAGTGATTATTACATACTTAAGGTCCTCTGCAACAAAGTTTATACCAGACCACAGAAGATTCGCTTAGCTTAGCACCAAGACTGGAAACGGCTCGTTCTGTGCGTACAGGTATGAAGGTCTTCCTGTAGCCTCGTCATCACCAGGCACCCGATGCAGACTTCAGGAAGTTTACGCCTCCAGCTAACAAAAAGTTGATCACATGCAAAGAGCTGCAGCATGTTCTTTTTACCTGGTTAATTAGGGAGCTTTGGAGGTGCTGGAAGGCTGATTTTGTTATGGCCGAGCTATTCTTTTGATCCTTGAAGGCACCTTGTGAACGGTATCATGTCAACTGCACTCAAATGATGTGTCTGTCTGTTTGTCAGCAGGATTATGGGAAAACAGGCTGATTTTCATTCAACTCTGGGGAAAGGAGAAACCTTTGGAAATTTTGGAGCAGATCTGAATTACAGGGTGGATCCCTTAACGTATATTCCCCATTGGGACTTAAGGCATTTTGCCATATAGCTTAAAATCAGTTAAATAAGTAGTTAAATAGTGACAGAAAATAGGCCATTCTAGAAATACGATGACTCCATTTCACAATCTACATTAATGGGTACAAGTAATCCTGTGAGATGCACATGTACTCAATCAAACTTAATACAGGGAACACTCTTGTAATTCAAATGGGCACAGTGGTTTCACAGGAGGAGAACTGGACCTGTCGGCCTTGGTGGAGGTCTGTGCTCCCCATGTGCCCTTCCAGTTCAATTTATGTTGTGATTTGCACCCAAAATTTCCATTATTCCCCAAAAAAACCTGCCTGTTAGCTCAGAGTGTAAAATTGGCTATAAGCTACCTGTCTACAATTGACAAACTGATAAAGTGGGATCCATTTTTTTTCTGTGTATACCAACATTTTTATGGGCTAATCCTTGGCCCATGCTTCACCCTTTAACCAAATTTCCCGTAAATCCATGCCGTGTCGTTTTTTCATAACCAAACAGAAATAGCCTGAGCTTTTTGTCCTGTTGTGAAAAGACAGACTGCGTGTTCTCTGCTGAGGCATGACACACTGTTCGATGGTCTTACAGTAAATCTTAAGGGTCACACCTTTCAGTGGCAAAGCTTATTCTTGTAACCTGAGGTCCAATGTTTCAACAGTTTCCTGTGAGTCTGTTGTCATCATGCTGTGCATCTGAGATAGCCCACTAACAAAAATGGGAGGACACAAAGGAAACGCATGATTAATCAAGCTTTAGGAAGTTGTGTTTCTTCTTCATTATTTCTCAATGAGAACAGTTTGTTAGTAACAGGAAAGCTTTTCATGAGAAAACATGAGCAAGCAGTGAGACTGTGTGACCGGCCGATACTCTGATTGCACTTAGGACCTCCATCATGGGAGCAGTCCAGTCTAAAGATGCTGTTAGAATCTCTCTCATCTGAAACCACAGACTAAAATAACATATGGTCACAGTGCTGGAGACCGAGCATCTCATTCATACCGGATGTCGCAGAAAACCTTGCTATATTTCTTTCTCAGCTTTGCTGTGAGCATCCTTCTGTTCAGGTGTTTTTTCGGTAGATTTCTGTCGAAGTGCGCGCGCGCGTGTGTGTGTGTGTGTGTGTGTGTGTGTGTGTGTGTGTGTGTGTGTGTGTGTGTGTGTGTGTGTGTGTGTGTGTGTGTGTGTGTGTGTGTGTGTGAATAAAGGACAGAAAACTCCAGGCGGATGATTCCACAGAAATCAGCTGATAAGCGCAGTCGCAGAGCATCTCTCTTCACCTTTCACTTCCCAAAATAGCCGGGAATGTCCTAGAAAAAAAAACAGAGAAGCTGTGAGTGAAACTTCTACATATGATTCACTTGTCATCGGCCCCCAGCCCCACGACAACACACACACACACACACACACACACACACACACACACACACACTCTCCATTTCAAGGTAAACTTTAAAAAAGTGACGATTGATAACGCCTGTATGAATTAAGGCACTATAGTCATAGTGTGTTTATCACTGACTCATGTTTCACTACTGTAGGATTTTGTGTGTGTGTGTTTGTTCCACCCCTGCTCAGCTTCTTCCGCAAGCTGAGATAATTATATCCTCAAACCTGTCGGGCTTTACTTGAATCAAACTGTATTATATTCAGTATGACTCACCAGTGCGTGTGCGCGTGTGTGTGTGTGTGTGTGTGTGTGTGTGTGTGTGTGTGTGTGTGTGTGTGTGTGTGTGTGTGTGTGTGTGTGTGTGTGGCGCCACACTTGTCTAGACCCAATAAAGAATTAAAAATTCCCCAAAAGATCAGACTGATTTATGGTAAGGTTTTGGTTTGAGCATTGGCAGCTCGGGTTATGTTTGAGGAAGGAACTGGAGACCAGTGAAGGTTATAACGTCAGTGCAGAAATTACATGAACACTACACATCTTACAGATGTCATGAAACTGTGAGAGTAGAGCAGATATGCAGATATGAAAAGATAAACCATTTGGAGTCAGAGAGCATCTGATCTGTCTCCATCTAGATTACAGCTCCCACACGTTCTAATTTTGTGAAACATACTGTGTTTCTTAATACTTACGCTCTCTTACTTTTATTTTTTTGTTGTTCTAGTATTGTGGCTGTCAATTGAACTTAAAAGAACAGTTTCACCTCTAAAGTGCCCCAGGTAACATCTCTTTTGGTTGATCTGTATAAAAATGTATATGTAAACCAGGAGGGACTCCTTTTTAGGCCCACTATGGAAATAAGATGAACGCCGAACACACAACGTGTGTGGCGACGCTGCACTCAAATTACTGCGTTTACGTTGCCACTTGAACGTCTCTTCACTGAGACAGACAGATGTTGCTTTGTTTAGGTTATCTGATTGTCTGATTATCTTTCAGAGGTTGTACAAATAACTTTTGGGTCCAATTTCATTTTGAAAGAGGACACGACAGGGAAAGTGAAAAAACAGCCAACAATAGACAGAGAGAATCTTTTTCGTAGTAACCTTGCCATTGACTGCGGCGCTGCATACTTCCATATGCATGTAACATGTTTTATAGTGGTTGCACTGGAAAACACGGCTCTCCCAAAAGCCCCTGTCTAATTTGAACCCTGGCAACAAAGGCAAGCAAATGAACAGTCAGCAGATATGCACACAGTGTGAGGGAACCAGCAGAGGGACCACAGAGTGGAGTGTCGTTCTCCAGTTTAAACGGGATGCATACAAAATAAGTTACAGCAGTTGAACTCAATAGTCGAAGCATCTGCCGCAACCTCTCTGTGAGCTAATGAACGGAGTGACTCTGTGTAATAATGTGTAAGGTTCCTGTTTAATTACGCCTCATTGTGTTTCTCTGTGGATTTCATTTCTAATGAAAACGTCATTTCCGAGGAGATGTCAGTTGGGCTCTGGTTCAATGTGACAGTTGTTTATCAAACACTCACACTCCTATGAGTCATACACTCGAAAAGTATGTCCACCTGGTTAAGTATTACCACACTCATTGATAAAAAAAAATTTAAAAAAAGGAAAGTGACATTTCCAAGTTAGTGATTTGAATAAGCATGTGGTACAAAACTGTAAATGTAAAGTAGAACTAACCGGACTTTGATGTTAGGTGTGTCAAATCAGTAACCCAAAAAATTTCCCACTTCCTCCTGAGGAAGTTTTAATCTGCATGTCTCCACATTAGTTTGAAAGTATTACACACACACACACACACACACACACACACACACACACACACACACACACACACACACACACTATGTGTCACCTCTGATCCTGTTTCTGGTAAGTGTGTGTGTTTCTAAGCGTAACAGTCCATTTACAACCAAAAGTAACCCCGCCCACCTGTCACTTTGACCTACTCAGATGAGTCAATGTGGTGAGAATACTGTACACAAACTTCCACACTTCCTGTCTGTCAGTCTGTCCTATTGTTTGTGAAATAATGTGTGTATCCCTCCCCCTCCCTACAATAACTGAGGAACACATAATTTAAAAAGTAGCTAAACAAAAAGCAAGCAAAGTAAGTTTAAATAGATTTTATTTCAAATAGAGGAAAATCATAATAAAAAAAAATATATAAATGTCACACAGAAATAACAAACTGAATCCGATATTATCTGCCTGGCAGTTGGATGAGAAATGTGACACCGCTCCATACAGTGCATCTAAAGATCAGACCCCGTGACTGATGCCCTCTGCAGTGCGTCATCTGGGAGAGCACACAGGGTCCAAGTGGTATTTGAGTCTTTGGCAAACATTCATGTGTAATGTAAACATTCAACATTAGAGTATTAAAATCTGCTACAGAAAAAATGGTACCCTGTGAGGGTTTTAACAGTACCTTCCACCACGCCTCCACACCTCTACAAGTCCAGTCTCTAAATGTCTGTTTCTGAGCGGGGACAGACCCTACAGCTTCCAGTAGGACAGTCACCACCTCTTTTATCACCCTAATAGTTCTATTATGTCTGTAGTTCTCTTTTAATGCAGCGCTTTCCAACTTCCCCACAACCAACAGTTCTTTCTCTGTCCTTGTGCAAGTTGGACTCGAGTCTTCAGAGGTAATGTATGTTGAAATGTCCATCAGGAATCCCGTCCAACTGGAGACCGCTCGTCCTCGACTGTGGTGATAATGTGTCTTCGGAAACATTTTGCTGCCTTTCGGCTCAAAAGGGTGTGCTGATCTTATCTGTAACCATGGTGACGCAGTCTCAACCTCTACTACCTGTTGAACAGGCTTTACCAACCCTCCCAGATTACTGTTACTTGGTAAAAGCTGCCTTCTTGTTATTAGAAATAATACAGTCAAGACTTTATATGGAAAGCTGGTCACAGTTTGTGAGGGAATTCCATCAGGAAGTCTTGGACCACGTGTGTGAGAGGCAGCTCTGAAACCCGGCCTCCTCCGCCACACAGCTCCATGATGCGCTTCCGGCACAGCTCCTGCAGCGTCGGCTCCCATTTCCTGTACGTGCGGCTCAGGCTCTTCTTGGGAGAGTTGACGTAATGCTCCAACAGGGCAAAGAGCGTCAAGAAGGAGCGCTCGTTTCCCGCCAGCGAGAACTTTTGCCGCTTGTAATCGATGCGCACGCTGACCGGCCCGCTCTTGGCGTGGTAGGACAGCGTGAAGAAGACGTCTTTCTGACGGCTGTCGCGGACGAGGAAACTGCCCAGCGGCGCGTCCCGCAGCATGCGGTGGGCGTCCTCCACTCCCAGAGGGCCCCAGTAAAAGCCGCTGCGCTCGAGCTTGGCCGCTGTCTCGGTGATGACCTTGCAGTCCTCCTTGCAGGTGAAGGTCGGGAAGTGAGTAAGGTACACGCAGGGGACACGAGCGGATCTCTGGGTCGGCTCTGGGTCGGCCGGGCGCTGAGGCTGCACCGGCTCTGCGTGAAGGGATGATGACGTGGACAAGGGCGAGGATGCGGACAGGGATGAAGATGAGGATGATGAGGATGAAGACAATGATGAGGATGAGGAGCTTGACGAGTGGGTTTTGTCATGGCCTTCCACTGTGCTGTCGGCTACCATCCTACAGGGGAGAGAGGCCCCAAACCCTCTCCCATTTCTGACCACCACACTGACATCCTGAGAGAGACGAAGAAGAGGAGAGCGAGGGTTATTATCTTCATCACTCATTAACCAGCATCATTTTACAACAGTTTGAACAAACATCTTCCTGAAAAGTTAGTGGCAGCAAATGTTATTATTCACAATAACACGCAACATTTAAAATGTCAGACAAGAACCATGTAAGGCCTGTTGCTCTACTTCCATGTGTGTGTGTGTGTGTGTGTGTGTGTGTGTGTGTGTGTGTGTGTGTGTGTGTGTGCGCGCGCACACTTATTCAGTGACTGTCTCTATAAATTAGAAGTGTATTGGAACTTCCACCAAGAGGTGCTGTGTTTGATATGACTGGGATTTGCGGTTTGGCTGGTATGCAATCTGCGCTGATGTCAGCCACAGACAGATTACTGTACGCTGCTTGTAGCCACACACACACACTCATTTAGGGTGCTTATAAACAGCCCTGTTTCTTGAACAAATCTTCTGAATCATCAATTTGAAATCAAAGCTTTTAAAATTAGTGGCAAATACAAAATTGAAAGAAAATACTTGTATTTTAAATAGAAAATATTCCTCTTGTATGACTTTTTTTTTTTTTTTTTTTTTATAAATGCTTTGAAATCCTAAACTATGAACCCTGACCTTGTTAGTTTGGATGATACAATTAGCTACAGCTTGTACAAATCAACAGGCTTCTCCCGTTTGTGATTCACCTCTTCTCCCTCTGGTCTAATGTGAATGATCTTACATTTGTACAATAAACTGTGGAAAGTTGCACTTAATTCCAAGAAAAATCAATGATTAAAAGGTGACGTGGTGTTTCAAAAAAAAAAAAAAAAAAAAAAAAAAAAAAAAAATCCTCAATGCCATGACAATCACATGCTCAAGCCATTTGGACAGACACCATCCAAACTGACTATATCCCTGACTTTAAAACCCTTTTGATCTCCAGAGAAACTTGAGTTTGCGCCACAGTTTAACATTGTGATTCAATTACTCGTTTTTCCCCTCCACTGTTCAGGGTGCAGAAATAAAGCACCCACGATTGGTACAAAGCTCCATTTCTGTCCTCTTAAACCAGCCCAGCAGTACAATATAAATCCAGTCTGAGAAGCCTCACCGTTTTGCTCTAACGACAGCGGCGCGTTAAGGATCCGTTTAATCCCTCAGTGCAAATATGATGCAAGTAATCCGTGACAAAGCGCTGCATGGAGGATCGGCCAAACTGTCACCCGTCGAAAGAGCTGCCTGCAATCCCCACGCCGTCGGCTCGTATATATATACGTAGCGTGGTTATCGCCGTCCTATACAGCTGTATGCCCCCTCCCCTTTTCTCTCTCTCTCTCTCTCTCCCTCTCTCTCTCTCTCTCACTTCAGCTGCAACCAGGCAGTTTCTCTGAAACACAACCGAAAGTGAAACTGATCTGCGCTCCTCTTTCTATTCGTTTGAACTCGTTATTATTAGGAGAATTTAAAGAAAACCGCAAAGCCACATGACAGCAAGACGTTTACAGAAAGACAGGTGACATATTCGTGTAATGGGAGCATTTAAATATGTATCTCACTGTGTTTTTTTTGTTTTTAGCTTTCATACATTCTTTAAAGATCTATGGGCTAACTTCAGATATGTGTGCTTAAACAGCAATCGTAAATTGATTGTGTGGGATGAGCTTGCACGAAGCCATTTACATAAAAGAAAAAAGAAAATAAACTGAATTCAAGTATCTTGGTTATCAAGTTTTCGTAGTTTAGTTTCTGTGATCAGCTTAAACTAATTTTGCCTGTGGACATATTAAGATAAGATAAATAAAAAAAATATTCATACAGCATGCTACAATTAAACAAAACAAATAGGAATAGAAGGAGTAACAACCATAGAACCAATAGGAAGATCAAAGTCTACCAAAATCAACTAAAAACATTGAAAACCATAGAGACATCAGCCAATGAAGATAGGATGAGATAAAAGCAGCAGTTAATAGTTAAGTCTTTAGAGTACTTTTTTTTTTTTAAATGCTGCAGAAAATGTGTAAAAAGCAGCTGTAAAGCTTAAATCAGGCTGCTGATGGAATCGGCCTCAGTTAATCCCATTTGGGTAATGATCTCAGGCAAATGGCCAAATAGTTACAGGTCACTTTTGTGGTTAATTATTGTCTGAAATGCTCCTATTGTGACATCCTAACAGTCATTTCGCTGTTTTGTCTGTTGGAACTTTGTTTTCTTGCACATATTCAGTCATTTTCATTGTCTATTTTAAAAAAAAAAATATTATTATAGTTTAGCTGCACCATAATGACAGCAAAGGAACGTGATATAGTCAACTTATGTTGATTTTTTTTTCTCTCCTGGAAATCCGACTTTAACAGCATTCATGTTTCCTTTGTATCATAAGTGAAACAGTTTGCTTGTGAGGCCCGACACATTTCAGAGAACTCTGATGCAGTTGGATGAACTCCAGACAGTTGGCAAGTAGCTGCATCACAAGCTGTATAATAAAATCGTCTGCAGGTGAGGTCATCACTCGTGAATCCTGTTGATATTTGCATGAAAACATCTCATGTTGAAGTGATGTTGTGGCTCCCTCAACAAGGACAAAGTCTGTACTCTGGATAAGTGCTCTCGTTCTCACTTTGCTTTGCTTCACTCGTGAATACATCTCCCCGCCCTAACTTTGTTTTGTTCTTCTTCTGCAGCGTCCTGTTGGTACAGGACAGCTTTGCACAAAACAGAGAGAAATGAAAGTATGCCGCTGGCCACTGTGGCAAATGGTATTATCAAAACATAACTGTTTTAGAGAGAGAGAGAGAGAAATAAAGCGTAATCATGGTAATGTTACCAGACAGAAAGTTAAGGAAACACTGGAGGTCAGCTGATATTGCTTCAAGAGACAGAAACAGGCAGGAGGACACATGATAGCAAGTCTACCCTTTGTGAGGTCAAAGTGTCTCTGTGTCACTGTTAGTTTAATTTAAACAGCATGACTCTGACTCAGCTAGTACTCAGATCAGCCTGGCGCTCCCATTATGCATAGAAAATAGTTCTAACTCTGCACTCCTCATGGAAACCCAGCAGAAGCAGGCTTACAACTCTTTTGTGTCCCCTTCCTGAAAACTTCTGTTTAGTTGTTTGCATGTGGGAGTTACATCAGCATTCTTTTAAATAACTGGCAAAAAGCATTTGTTGTGTAAAAACATTTATGTTTGCACAATTCAAGCTATAAAACGGCAAAGATCTGTTTTAATTTGGGTTTTCGTTTACTTTTAGGACCTGGTCTCAGTCTGAAACGTCATTGTTTGTTTAACTTTTACAAGATTTTCCTTGTTCTAATGCTTCACTCGATATGTTTAACTTGTGTATTTTGTGGGTGGCCTGGAGAGTACCTCATCATATCGCTGCAGACTGACGCAAATAAAGAGAGAGACAGAGGGAAGGAGTCCTGCGTTTACTGCCCTCTGGGCTGGGCTCTGAGTTGTCAGCTCAGTAATGAGTTCAATGAGAAATACATCCTAATTTTAACACTGGACGTACACCACTGCTGTTTCTGCTTGAGTTGGATTTACTGCATGCCTTGCAGATGTCCAAATTACTGGCATCTCGTGCTGCATATGTGCACATGTGTTTTGTGTGCAATATAATCATGCAGGCAATGTTTGTGTGTATGTGCCCACATGTTTCCTAAGTTTCATTTCTGTGAAACAGGGAGAGACGAGAGACTGAAACACAGCCGGATCAACAGAGTGCGTGTTGTGTCTAAATGCAGCTCCTAGCACACTGCTGAGAGTGTGTCTGGATGCATGTGTGCAGAGAGAAGATGCATTTAGTGCATGCATTCACGTGAAATCTAACTGTAAACATGCACCAGTTTTGGAAGATTTGTTGGAGGTTTGATGGATGAAAAGCTTGCTGTATTTGAAAGTATTCTGTGTTGGAAGTCTCACTGATTGATGGCAGATGGATGAAAAATGTTGAGTGGGGAAAATAGATTTTTTTTTTTTTCTTCTATTGTTTCCAGTTCTGCATTGCAGTGTAGTTGCTGGGGAATCAGCATTGAACATGTCTCTGCACATAGACGCTCTGGACATTTTCCCAGCTCAGGCTTTGATGTTGTTTTTCACTCTTAACTTCTGAGGTCTGCAGAGATGTTGGCAACTATTGAATTGTATCAAGTTGTCCTGCAGACCTACAGATCACACAGTGTTTCGTACAGTTTTATCTGCCGCGGATGAGAACAGCACAGACTGAAATCAGATCCTGAGCAGGATCGGTGTGGATGTGTCTTCACAGGAGGCCTTTGTGTCAGGCAGACTGAGACGTTTGTGTCACTGAGGCCTTCTGGTCATTGTTGCTCACTGTCTCTCTCCACCCGGCGACAAAACAAATCTGCACTTCCTTTTCTGCAAAACGGGAATTCTTCAAAGCACATAGTCATCTCTTTGTTTTTCTTGTTCTTTGGCTCTGGTAACTTTGCACATTTACTAACAATGTTGCCGATAAGAAATTGTGTGTTTTGTATAGCCTACTATTCACACCTTTGTGTCTCTTGTTTCTCTGGTATTCAGTGACACCCATTGTTATTATTTCTATTATTCCTCATTATGCTGCTCCCATTTCATGTTTGTTCTCGTTCTGTGCCGTTTCTTCTCCATGCAGTCTCACTCTGACTGTCTTTCCTGTTCTTTCCTCATCCGGGCATTTACTAACAGTCACTTATATTACGGCAGCCTCAGCTGCCCCCCATGAGGTCTGGCTCCATAGCAGAATGTACTTTCATTATGAGAAAAAAAATATATATATATATATACCTAACATTGTGTTATTATGTTTTCCACGGCATCACTTTCACTTTTGCTGACATTATTATATGGTGCTCTGACTGTAACAATGATAAGGTGGCGCCTCGTTATCTTTCAGTAAACGCTACAAAATACACACACCTGCTATGAACATGCTGTCAGTCTTTTTGTGCTGTGGGCATTATTATTGTGTCCTGGTGTGATTTGGTGCAGTAAACCAGAAGCTGAATCATAAAAAAAAAAAAGCAATATTGGCTTTATTGTCTGCTTTTCTTGTGTGTTCAACAATTTAATTGTTTTTCCGCTCAGTGATGAGCTAGACCTATAAGTGTAATTATGATGCACTTTACAGGAAGGAAAGGGGGAAGAGCAAGAAAATAGAAGCAGAAAAAACACAAGACAATAAAAAAAAAATAATAATTATGCACATTATTTAAATGATGATGTATAAGACTTGAAAAGTTTGTTGAAGGTTTTCTTACATTCCAGGAAATTGTCGTGTTTGGATGTTACTGTAAAAAAAAAAAAAAATTATGAAAAGGCCCCACTTTTGTTCTTATTACCCCCATAAAATAGATCATAATAATTACTCATTTGAGCTTTTGCCAGGTACCAAAACACTTCCCTGCTAAAACTTGTAAACTTGTTAATATTAAACCCAGTGTTGTAGACATGACAGTAGTCTCTCTGATTGTTACTGTATATAAGTGTTGGTTAGAGGAAGGACAAGAGCCAGCGGGCCTCAGCCGCACCTGCCTGAAGTTTCTGTGAAGTAAATCCAATAGTGCCTGTCTTCATCTGTCAAAATAGAATTGGGATGAAAATGGAAGCAGAGTTGCAGTGAAATGAGAAGCTGCATTTCAGTGAATCTTTACTGATTATAGGAACGAGGTTCTAAGAAATCACTGGGACTTTTATGACTTTCCAAATTACGAAACTAAAAGCACTTCCAGGATCATAAACTCACCATATCTGTTGTACAATTTAGATGATATCTAAATGGCCTATGGCTCACATGTCATTCTGCTGAATGTAAAAGTACAAATGTTTTCTGTGAATTCCTGATGTGTCTGGGAAGCACTGCAGGACTTTTATTGTTACTGCTGACCATTAGAATATCTTATAGACGTCAACAGTTTCCAATTCTGATGTATTCTTATGTCATCAGACCACAAGAATTCACAGGAAAACTCTGCATGGATAATTTATTCTTTGCAATCTGTGAATTTCATTTTAATCTCAGAGGTTTTATGCAACAAGCTGTTGCAGAGTTCCTGTTCAGACGGGTCCTTCTGCCATGGCATCTTGATTTCTACTTCAATAAGTCATTTCTAGCTTTTTCCAGGCTCTTCTCTTCCTGTAATAGAATGATATTTATCCTGTATTACATAAGAACAAATAAAAACCTGCAAAATGATCATGAAATCCCTTGAAAGAAATCTTATAGATATATTCAACTTTATCATTGTACTCTCACTTGTTTTTGTTTGCTGACTGTCCTTTGTTTCACGAACTGAAGGATCTTCGTTTCCTTTGTATTTTGACTGAACAGCTTGCTGTGTCCAGAAAGTCCTCATTAGAACAGTACAGAAATAGTTTTGGAACAGATTCATTTTCCGGCTCAAGAACACATGTTCAGGGCTGCCATTTAGAGTCATGAGATACGACATCTTCTAACCATAAATTGACTTTTAAACCATACAACCTGTATTGCAGGCACAGCCCTTCTCTCAGAGGTCATTCATCAAGTGAAACAATTTACAGTGATACAGTCAAGAGGTTTACTTGAAAAGAGTGGCTGTGCCAGAAAGTCAGCTGTCGGACTGGGTCGTCAGACGGCTGTACTGGTTAAATGTCGAATAGATGTTTCCTGATTAAACATCTTCTGGAGAATCTCACAGCCACTGGGAGGAAGATGTGAATGTCTTCCTCATGTGGTGCACACACTGAGCCAGAAAACCTACTTTGGTCTGTCGGTAAAGTGCAACTTTAACTTTTATTTCATTCATTAGCTATCTGGATTTTATTGTTATCCACATAATGGAGCTGTTGGCAGACCGCAGGCACATGAAACAGCCTGTAAGTGCAACTGGCGAAGAAAAGCAAACTCTGGGAAGTAAAACCATGTGAACAACTGCTGCCTGCTGCTTGACAAGGAGTCCAACTGAGTGTTATGTTTCTGTGATTGTCTTGATTCAGATCACTGACATCAGCACTGAGAGAAAAGGCACGGAGGGGAGACTATTCTTTCATTATGCCTTTTTTGGAATTTTAAAAACTCAATGGATAGGCATTAATGCTGTGAGATTAAAGTAAAATGTCCTGAACTTCAATCACAGAGTCCTTCACATCAGAGGACGAGCCAGTTGGGTATTCTATCTCTTGAAGCTAGCGGTGGAAGAAGTACTCAGATCTTTTCGAATGTAAAAGTACAAACCATCATTGTAAGGGTCCCAAAGGAACACAAACGGTCACGAAATACATGGGAGAGGTCGCGAGAATAGAGAAGAAACATAAATAAATTCTGCTACACATATATTTATTCATTTATTTACTTAATTATAACATTTCTGCTTTGTTGTGGCTAAATTGGGATTTTTTTATTTATTTATTTATTTTTTAGCGTCAGACTCTTTAAATAAATCTGAGAGGGTAAATGTCTTTCTGGCAGAACTGCTCACAGCTGGGAATCACTGGTTTAATATTCACAAAACTTTACTAATTCACTAATCTGAGGTATTACTATTTACTAGAGCTGTCAGATAAATGTAGAAGAGTAGAAAGGAAACATTTTGCCTCTGAAGAGTAGTAGGAGACAAGTCTAAATGAAGATATACATATATAGTATATTATAGATAGATAGATATATACTTTATTAATCCCTCAGAGGGACATTTTTATGTCACAGCAGCATGTACAGTGCAAAAAAATTGAATATAATTTAAACATATACGTTTGTTATTAATAATTAATGTATTATAAGTACCTTAAAACTGTACTTATGTATAGTACTTGAGTTAACATACTTCCTACCACTGCCTAAAACATACAGTAACAGTAAACAAGATGGCGCCGCGCTAGCGGCAGCCTGTCGCAGCAGCTCCCCTCCCCTTGTTATTAGTATTTTAAACCTTTCTTCTCTCTTCGGAGTTGTTTTTTGTTTTTTTCTTTCTCTCGTGTTCAGTTAACGGACCGTAATGGACCGTAATTTTTCCACGTTTCTGGCTGGGGGCTCTGTTATTGTTTACTCGCGTGATGAGCTGATCGTGCTAAGTAGCCCTCGACTGCTGCTGCCCGTAGCGAGGCCTGAGATCCCCGTTGAACTTCGGAGAAGACGGCGGGGTTGCAGAGCCGGAGCTAAGCTAAAGGCGGAAAGGAGGAAATATAAACCAGCGGTACCGGCGATCTTAATGGGGAACGTGAGGTCGTTGGCCAACAAGACGGACGAGCTCGGCGCGCTGGTAAAGACCCAGAGGGAGTACCGGGAGTGCAGCATCATGTGTTTCACCGAGACATGGCTGCACTCACATCTCCCGGACCACAGCGCGGCCGTACCCGGCTTCAGGACTGTTCGGGCGGACGGAGATGTTGTGCAGAGCGGTAAGAAGAAAGGTGGAGGGATTGCAGTCTATGTGAACGAGAGGTGGTGCAATCCCGACCACGTGTGTGTGAAGGAACGTTTCTGTAGCCCGGACATTGAACTTCTAGCCGTGGGGATGCGCCCTTATTATTTGCCGAGGGAGTTCACGTCCTCCATTGTTATCGTTGTTTACATTCCTCCATCAGCCGACGCAGAGGCAGCAGTGGACACCATCCACTCCACGGTGGCTAAACTACAGACTAAGCATCCCGGTGCATTTTTGGCAGTTACTGGAGACTTCAACCACACCAGTCTGGATAAAGTACTGCCAACTTTGCACCGGTATGTGAACTGCCCCACAAGGAACAATAAAACTCTGGACTTACTGTATGCTAATGCCATGGATGCATACAGTGCTACTGCCCTTCCCCCCCTTGGTAGATCAGACCACAACCTGGTCCTGCTGACTCCCAGGTATGTTCCCCTGGTGCAGAGGCAGCCTGTGTCCACCAGGACTGTGAGGAGGTGGACACAGGAGGCTAAAGATGCCCTGCAGGACTGCTTTGAGTCCACGGACTGGAATGCGCTGTTTGGACCACATGGGGAGGACATCAACAGCATGACGGACTGTTTCACAGAATACATCAAATTCTGTGAACACACCACCGTACCATCCCGGACTGTAAAATGCTTCCCCAACAATAAACCGTGGATCACCAGTGACCTGAAAGTTCTTCTTAATCAGAAGAAAGCAGCCTTCAGGTCTGGGGACAGGGAAGAGCTCAGGAGAGTGCAGCGCCACCTGAAGGAGAAGATGAGGGAGTGCAAGGACTCCTACAGGAGGAAGCTGGAGGCCAAACTCCAGCAGAACAACGTGAGGGAGGTGTGGACCGGTATGAAGGAGATTACTGGGTTCAAGGGGAGAGAGAGACAACCAGGGGGCTCCCTGGAGAGGTCAAATGAACTAAACTGTTTCTTCAACAGGTTTAGTTCACCGCCCTCATCTGTCTCCTCCACACCTCACACCTCCAAAACACCTCTGCTGCCTCCCCCCCTCTCCCCTCTGCGCCCCCTGGTGAACTGCATAGAGCCCTCAATCTCACAGGGCTCTTCCTCCATCCATCCCCCCTCACCCCTCACCCCCTCTCTGTGACGACTGGCCAGGTTAGGAGACAGCTGGAGAAAATCCACCAGCGCAAGGCTGCAGGACCTGACGGCATCAGCCCCGTGGTCCTGAAGACCTGCGCCGCCCAGCTGGCTGAGGTCCTACAACACCTCTTCAACCTGAGCCTGAAGCAGGAGGAGGTCCCGGTGCTGTGGAAGACGTCCTGCCTGGTTCCTGTCCCCAAGAAGAAGACTCCATCTGGCCTCAACGACTACCGTCCGGTTGCCCTCACATCTCATGTGATGAAGGTGCTGGAGAGGCTGGTCTTGGCCCACCTCAGGCCGCTGGTGAAATCTTCTCTGGACCCTCTGCAATTTGCGTACCAGCCTCGTGTGGGAGTGGACGACGCCATCATCTACCTGCTGCAACGAGCTCAGTCTCACCTGGATGGAACCGGTGACTCTGTGAGAATCACTTTCTTTGATTTCTCCAGTGCATTCAACACCATCCAACCACTGCTGCTGAGTGAGAAGCTGCGGGTGGTGGGGGTAGATGCGCCCACCGTCTCCTGGATCACTGACTACCTGACAGGCAGACCACAGTTTGTCCGTCTGGGCAGTGTGCTGTCTGATACGGTGGTCAGTGGTATTGGAGCTCCTCAAGGAACTGTTCTGTCTCCCTTCCTGTTCACCTTATACACAACTGACTTCCAGAACAACTCAGAGTCCTGCCATCTGCAGAAGTTCTCTGATGACTCTGCAGTGGTCGGATGTATAAGGGACGGACGGGAGGATGAGTACAGGGCAGTAGTGGAGGACTTTGTGGAGTGGGCGGGAAGAAATCACCTGCTCCTGAACGTGGCCAAGACCAGAGAGATGGTGGTCGACTTCAGGAGGAAGGCGACGGCTCCACAACCGCTGAGAGTTCTGGGAGAGGAGGTGGACATGGTGGAGGAGTACAAGTACCTGGGTGTGTCCATCGACAACAGACTGAAATGGAAGACCAACATCAATGCTGTCTACAAGAAGGTGATGAGTCGACTCTTTTTTCTGAGGAAACTTCGATCCTTCAATGTGTGCAGCATGATGTTGGAGATGTTCTACCAGTCTGTTGTGGCCAGTGCTTTGTACTTCGCTGGGGTCTGCTGGGGGAGCAGCATTGGAGCCGGTGACACCAACAAACTTAACAAGCTGGTTAAGAAGGCCGGCTCCATCATCGGCTACAAACTAGATAGTCTGGAAAAGGTGGTGGAGAGGAGGACGCTGATCAAACTATTGTCCATCTTGGATAATCCTGTCCACCCTCTCAACCACCTGCTGCAGGGACAGCGGAGCACTTTCTCTAAAAGATTCCTCCAGCTCCGCTGTCACAAGGACAGATACAGGAGATCATTCCTGCCCACTGCCATAAGACTTTACAATAACTCACCTCTGGCAAAATCCATCACAGTACAATAACACTGTTGACTGTGTTTCTTGCTTGTATATTATATGTATATTATATGTATATTATATATATAGATATATACTGTACCGTATGTATATATATATATATATATGTTGACTGTGTTTATTGGTTTGTTGTATATAATATATATAGATATTTAATGTACTGTATATATACTGTATGTACTGTGCATTTTATATTTTATATTTATATTTTTTATTTTATTGCTTTTCTATTATATTATTCTATTCTATTATTATTTTATTCTATTGTTTCTATTATTGCTCCTGTATGTATGCTGTTGTGGCGAAAAAATTTCCCCTCGGGGATTAATAAAGTATATACCTACCTACCTACCTACCTAAACATGATGTAACACACTCGTGCTTAATGATGAGGAACTTGAACACCGTCAGCACATCCTCACGCATATACTGAATGTGTCTGAGTGTGGGGGTTATATGATGTGCTTTTTGAACAGAAAGTACACAGCGTGTCAGATCACGTTACTGAAAGCATGCTGAGATAAGATATGTGATCTGACTCTTGGCTCAGTTTGAACTCAGACTGGTCACTCGGACTAGAGGTCCGAGCTTCGCTTTTATGCCGTTAATGACATAATGTTGACCCTTAGTGTTACCAGGAGTTTAGCTCAAAATCTGAATTTTGTTTATATGATCCACAAATACCAGTTGGAGTTTTATATCCAGTAATTTGGAGATTTATCAGATGCCATATCATTAGTGGTTTATAATGTTCTGAGAAAACTCTAAAGAACTCTGGTAAATTATCACAGTGATAATTATATTAACTTCTCGCTTCTGGTCTGAGGATTACTAAAAATTGCTCAAGTGTTTTTAAGGGAGTCTTTTGGCACTCCCTACTTGTTGGTCAAGTTTCCTTCAGAACTATTCCTGTATTATACAAGCAGTGTCAACCCAGCTGGATAAGCCCTCCTCACGCCTATAGTGCACCTCCAAGACACTTAAGTCAAAGCTCCTCTTCTGTGCGACCTCTTTATATCTGCCCACAACATATTTACAATACGTAGATCTGTAAACGGTATGATTGATTCAGTTTAATTTGACTTTTTTTTTCGAGAAGATTTGCACAGTGAGAATACAGTAATGTGTTATGTGGGTATGGTACGTCCTCGATGTGAAAAAAGGTTTTCCAACATTACACAACAACGCGTGAGGAATTTCATCATCCTTGTTTTTCTGGTTTTCCAGATTTATCTGTAAGCTCTCTGCACTCTGTTTGAAATGTATGTGAAAGGTAAAATCCTGAAGTTAGCTCCACCACATTCAGCTCATCACGGGCCAAAGTCTGGATCTATGATGTCATGGATCAATACATAATGAATATCCAACTGAAGTTCTGAAACAACTGGAAAAGGATGTAGTTACTCGTATTTGACTTTGTTATGAGCTCCTATTAAGTGTTCTGTTGGCTTTACCAGTTGGCATCAATGCAGTGTGTGTTTAAACGTTCACCTCCTGCACCACCTCTATTATGTTTGCACAAATACCACAGCAGTGTAACAATCTCAACACGTTTCATAGAGGATAATGAGCAAAAACATACAGAAATAAGTTATGATTACCAAAATATATGCACATGAATGGTAAATGTTGTCTTTGTTGTTCATCTGTGATGTCAACATCAGATGAGATGAGATCTGCCCAGTTGGTTTATCACATGGTGAAAATCTGAGAGTGCTCTATTCAATTTAAAATCCCACCTTCTAATTAGACATTAAACAAATACATTTACATGCAGTGGCTGTAGTGAGCTCGGTGTGTAAAAGGGTAAGTAGTCAAAGTGAAACTGAAATGTTCTCACCTCTCCAAGTTGTTGATAAGAAAATAATTCCTGCTCAAGTATAGTTTCCTTTTTCCCTCCACTTTCTGGGAAAAGAAGTTACAGTTTAAGTGACAAAGCAATTTAGACTGAAGTGTTGAATGGAGCAGGGTGGAGAGCAATATGTTGTTCACTATTATCTGACCTGTAATGAGTGTAAGCAGGCATGCAAAACAGGTATTCATTTTACAGTTGAATGACTAATCAATTCAATTCAACTTTATTGATATAGCGCCAAATCACAACATAGGTTATTTCATGGCACTTAACACATTAAAGTCCTTACAGCAAGACTTTACAATATTATACACAGAAACCCAACAATTCAACAATTCCCACATAAGGAATCACAGTGGTACACCCAAATAGCTGCACGCATATATATATATAGGTGTCAGACTACTAACTTCAAACAATGATATATATATTTGCACACATGTACAAGAATAATTTATGTAAATACAAGTCTTCAACAAACTCTCCAAGTCTTACTGTAAATGCACATACCCTTTATATAATTATGTGACTGCAGGCGAAAAGTGTGTGTGTGTGTGTGTGTGTGTGTGTGTGTCTGTGCAAAAACTTTACATGCTGTAGGGTATTTATGTATGTCAGTTTGCGTGAGTGAGTTCAATTTGTGGTTTATATATATATATATATATATATTTGCGGTTGCGTTGTGACAGAAATGGTCGTTTTCAGGGAACACGAAAGTGAAAGTAAGATTTTTATTTAAACAATCACCATCCTTATCTAAACATAGGAAGGGAAAAACAAGGCATAATGTTGAGCAACTTGTGTTTTTCTTTTGTTATTAGTATTACTAATGAAAAAAGCATTTTGAACACGGTTTGTCTTTCATGAGTGGAGCAGAACCTGATCAGGTCTTCTCAGGGTCCTGTTTTTTTTATTGTACACATCAACACATGTCCTGGTTTCAGAAGCCTGGATCAACCCTTATCCTGGTTTTGAGATATAAACTTCCTGGACTATAGAGACTAGAACAACGTGGCCTGTAAACATTTGATCCAGGTTTCTAAACTTTCTATGTTGGGGAAATAATAAGCAGCTACCATCCAGAATTAAATAATTGTAAACCTTAATCAGTTGGTGTTATGTCATTAAAACAGTAATATGATCTACCAAATTGCTTATGTTCAATATAAATCTCATAGACCTATATGATCAAAATCAGGATAACATGCTTATTTCCAGTAAACTCCCTCAGTTATAACTAAGACTACATAAAATAATACCCCTGTGATATCATTACCACTAAGACCAGAGCTGCTTTTGCTTTATCTTATATAATATAATACATCATATGTTCATAAGCCGCAGATGATGCAGCATCAAAATGTTAACTCCTACTCTCCTCGTGAGCATGCAAACAAATTACTTACCGGATACATGTTTATCGTACACAGTCCTAATCGTAATTTGAATCTTTCCACTAAACAGTGTCAGTCACGAGTTAACGTTTGATAAATACAAATAGATACAGACACAGACACACCACAACTCTGTGGTCAAACTCAGCTGAAGTCATGTGACCTCCTGTTAGCTTCCCAGCAATACATACTTTGTATTGTTCCCCCATATAACCTAGAAGTTCATGAGTGTGTGAGTGCATCTTTATTTATAGTACATGCCTTCAAAACAACACTTGAATCACGGGAGATATTTTTTTGTTTTAGCAATTTATTTCTTATTTCCAGGCATCATTACTAACTGTGGGGTGGATCAATTTTAATAATGGTATCAGACATGACACCCTCTGATTTTAACATTTTAGCCTGCATGATCTCATTGTGCTAAAAAATAATCTGTAGCTGAACAGAAAAGTACGTTTTGACGCTCCTGGAATGACACTTTTCACTTTCAAAGAAATTAAATGATGAAATGAAAGTAACATCGACGTCATACTGTTAGGATGTAACAAAAAAGGGCCTAATCCTTTGCTGTTGAAACAGTGGCTGTGTTGATGGTCAAATGCGTGTGTGTGTTTGTGTTTGTTTGTTTGGGTGTCCAAAGCCATAAAAAGAGGGAAATGGCACTTCTCTGTAATATTTTTGCATTTCAGAATAAGAGGATGTCTGTAAAGCCTTTACAGTAAGTACACACACAGACACACACACGCACGCACACACACACACACACACACACACACACACACACACACACACACACACACACACACACACACACACACACACACACACACACACACACACACACACACCACAGAAACTTGGATATCACACTAACCCTTAAGAAGGCTCTTTTGGATTTTAATGTGTTTTGGCAGTTGGGTCATTAATGATGCCAGATCTTTAAAAAAAAAACAACAACATCAAAGATAATGTTAGTGACAGAAGTTACAGTTACAGATCATTAAGAACTGAGGGTGTGTTTGCATAAGATTTAGTCTGGATTGGCTAATAATGTGTATTACTGAGCACAAGGACATGATGATGAGGAAGAGCTACAATAACAACAACCTTCCAAAACCCGCTCCAGTGTTTCACAGAAACACCTGGGCTGTTTCTTATTAGACAAAGCTGAATTTGAGCTTGTTGATTTGAGGCATCGTCACAGTCAAATTCACCAGTTGGCCCACAGTCAAAAATCACAGTCGATGATGATTGATGAAGTCCATTTAACTACCTTGGTTTCATGGATCAGGTTTTGGGCAGCCTCATTGTCACACAGTTAATTTGTCAGTCAACAAGAAGAGAGCCAACATTAATGTTATTAGTCAGTGCTTTTCATACTACATTACAAACGTCTGCTGTCCTGACACTACAGTTCAAAGGTTTACTAAAAAAAGGGGTAAAAAAAAAAAGAAAAGAAATAACACTGATTAATTTCTATGATATTTTCTTTCTCTCTCTTGGTTGCGTTTTTGTTCAACTTTGAAGGATTTTTTTTAAAGAATAATACCACTCTTATGTCTGTGCAGTCACGTAAAAAGCCAGCAGCCATTTATCTTAGCTTGGCACGAATGGAAAGAAAGGGTTTGTCAAAAGAAAGCAGCCTCCATCTTTTAGCACACTGAGTTAATACTCCACATCCACCTAACATAAACAAATAGCGGCCTTTGGTCCTTTTTCATTTTCAAACAGGGAGCAGTCACTATCTAACATTTTTTGTTTACTTTCATGTTCTTTGACGTTACTCCTTCGCATGTTGTGAATGAGAGCAAACTATGACTAGTTTGGGATGTCATTGTCTGAAAATATTATCAGTGTCAGATTATCAGACTTGACAAAGATATTGTGTGGTCTGACCATTAAAACGACAGGGTGTTGTTTAACTGTGACTTCCTGAAGTCTTGTAACGCCTATGGGGTTTTCTGGGAACCAATGGAGATGGCATTCCTTTGATGATGATGGAATGAGTTGCACAAATAGCAATACATCATTAAACATGATGTCTTATTGATAACTGCATGTGCAGTGGATACAGTATCCAGTTATTTGATGATATGCTTTGGATAGTTTCCGCATTCCCAGCAGTTTCTTTTTATGACTGAACAGTCAATAAACCGCAAGTTATTATAATGACAGCACAAATCCTTTCATTCTCATTACCGTCAGGATTATCTGAGATCCATGTGTGGTGGTCATGTGTTAGTGCTGCTGTTCAGTGTACAAAAGCTCTATCCAACTGAGAGAGTCACATGCATAGTCGCCTCAGTCCAATACAGCAGGCATGTCCAAAGTCCGGATTTCATACGGCCCGCAGCTTCGGTCTTATAATGTGTTAGTTATGGCTCGCTAGCTCTGTCAGAATAAATAAATCATACAAATGTAAATATGTAATTCCTCCTTTCACCACACGGTGGCAGCGCCGTTCTCACGCTATCTGGCTCTGCATCCGTGCCGCCAACCCTTCTCAAATCATTTCTGCAATGGCGACCGCAAAAAAAAAAAAAAGAGAAAAGTTGACAGTGAGGGCCGCCGCTTTCAGGAGCGGTGGGAATTACAATACTTCTTCACTGAAAATCAAGGCAATTGTGTTTGTCTAATTTGTAAAGAGGCGGTTGCCTTGTTTAAGGATTTCGACGTAAAGAGACACTACAAGACTAAACATGCTACAACGTACGACAAGCTAACGGGGAGTGGCCGCGCTGAAAAAGTGAAGCAACTCCAAGCTGCTCCGGCATCACAACAGAGAGTCTTCAAAATTTTGCCAAACATCTCAAATTTAACGACGTTATGAAACCAGTGGCAAAGGCAATCAATTCTATTCGCTCTGAAGCTCTAACCCACCGACAGTTTCAGCAGTTCTTGCGTGACATCCAGGCTGAATACGGTGACGTGATACATCACAACGATGTGAGGTGGCTCAGTCGGGGGTCCGCACTGCAGCGATTTCTCTCTCTCAAAGAGGAAATTGGACATTTTTTGGGGGTGAGAAGGGACAACCAATGGAAGAACATGATGCTCCTCCACAGCTGCAGATGGAGCTCATTGAGCTGCAGTGTGACGATGAATGCCGCGGAAAACACCAGCAGTGTTCTCTTGTTGACTTTTACTGGCACCTGGACAAAAGCAGGTTTCCAGAAATGCGGTCATTCGCTAAGAAAATGCTGAGCTTATTCGGCTCCACATATTTGTGTGAGCAAACATTCTGTCATGAACTTTAACAAGAACCGATTGAGATCAAGGATGAGTGACTTCCACTTGTGTGGCATTTTACGCATCTCAACCACTGCTCTCAAGCCAGACCTGGCCTCTTTACTTAAATCTAGATCTCAGTATCACCCATCCCATTAGTGTCAGCAAGTTATCTGTTCCTTGATCAATCTGAAATTGAGTGTTTTGAACGGTAACATCTGTCACTATTAACAGTGAAAAGCCTAAAGCACACTAATGCACTTGGACTTATGGCACTTATGTTATTAAACCCTTGAATAAGATATGTGTTATAACTGTTGATGTTATGTACCTGTAGATGTGACACAAACTATTACTTTCTGAAAGATCTTGTAAAAGACAAAGGCAAAATTCACTTGTTTTAAAGTTTAATGGTAACAGACCACTTCGCATTACTTATAACTCCTGTTTAAAATGTTCATGAGGCAAAGATATTTAACTCATGGAAATTGAAGGTATTCTATACAGTTTGTTCAATGTTATCTGACTGAATGAAAGGCAGAATTGTGTTTTTAGAGTTGTTCACGTCTGCCTGAGTGGCTTATATTTGGTTACATTGTCATTTGAAAAATAAAGTTAATTGTGACAATGAAAATTGTTTTATAACAGTGTATATTTTCATGTAACTTTTGTGGTTAAAAAAATGTCAGAAGGAACTATTGGCCCCCGGGCATCTTCACTTTATCAAATTTGGCCCTCTTTGCAAAAAGTTTGGACACCCCTGCAATACAGGAATCAGTTAACAAATATATGTTTGCCTTCATAGCATGTGTGAGTCTGTCAAATGTTCATGGTAAAAGAAAGAACACAAGAGCTTATCCGTTTGCTTGTGAGGAAAAACAAATAGACACTGGGTGTAATGGAAAAATGTAATATTCTGCGTGTGTTTGTGTTTGTGCATTGGAAAACAACATTCTTGGCTGTGAGGGGTCCTCGCGTTAGAATATTGAGCTTTTTGGCAGATACAAGGACACATGTCTTGATGGTTAGAGATTGTGTTAAGTGTTAGCCTTGTAGTCTCCACTTCCCAAGGAATTCATGTGCAATAAAAGATAAGAAAGATAACTTCTCTCTTGTGAATCTTTTCGTCTGAATTTCCATAAAAAGGGAAATTTACCCTCAAAAAGAAGTAGACACAAAGGTAGAGGAAAAAGTTGGTAAAATACATCAAAAGAACATTTTGAACAGCAGTGATTTGAGTTTGTGCGTTTCCTCAAAGTACACGTGTCCAAGTGGCGTGTGGTGGAGTCTTGGTGGAGGGTAATAGGTGATTGTAACTAATGACTGCATTACTCAATGAGGATGTATGCTTTTATTATCAAGCCAATAACCACCGGTTTGGGTGGAGCTTCCAAGAAAAGTGTCAGACGGTTATGCTTTTTAAAAAACTACAACACAAGGCCCCATTAGAGTTCAGTGAAATAGATTTTCAACAGATAAATAACATTCAGAAGGAAATTCTGATTGCAACAATCCTATTATAAGTATCCATTAATCCTAAAGACATACATGTAGGAGGCTGTGAGCTGCCCACTAATTGTAAAGTTGTTGGTTTAATCCCCAGGTCCTCCTGTCCACATGTTGAAGTGTCACTGGGCAAGAAACCAAACCTTGAGATGAGCACCTTGAACGGCAGCTATGTTGCTACTGATGTAGCTAAGGTAAAACGGTGCTATAATGGTGCAGACCATTTACCATTTTTACACATCAAATGCTGTACATCACCACTAAAATTTGATTTAATGGAGCCAGTTTTTTTTTTTTTTTTTTAAAGAGATGTCAAGTTCATATGAAACCATTATTATGTTCAAGATGAAGGAGGCCCCACATTATTTATATAAGAGTATTGTGGACCTCAATGTATTGTCTGAGAAATTCAACTCTCTCTCTATATTCTATATGTATACTACAGTTTGGCTGTGAGGTCAGTGCACACAGACAACCTCAGTTTACAGTACAGCAATCAAGCGAAATGAAAAACCATATATGCAGCTTTGTCTCCCTCTAGTGGCAGATAATAATAACAACTTCAAAACCGTGCCAGCCAAGGCTTCTTCTATTAGGATATCTATTTATTTTCAGTTTGAATGTTTATGCGTTATTGTGTGAATAAATACAATGTCAGATTTTATGTTTACATGTGGTGCAGAAAACTGCAGAGAATTACAAAAAGGCATAGGATAAGAAAAGACGGTGGATGCGCAGTGGAGAGTGGAACTGAGGACAGAGGAAAAGACAGAAGCTGGCAAAAGGTTGGGAAAGTACAAAAAGCAGTATTATGTATTAGTACATTGTCAGCGCAGTGTCAGGTGAACACAAGATTACTGTGTATTGGCTAAACTCAAACTACAGCTCGTAACCACTAGAGTGCAGTAGTGAAGGAGAGAGCGAGGGAGAGGCAGGTCATAATGAGGTGCTGTGTGGGGGTGTTTTGCTAGATGAGAGATGTAGATCACCAACAGGCTGGAGTTAGAAAGCCTCTTACTATTTTTTTTTCTTCCCTCTGCTCTCTCTCTTTTTTTTATTTGCCTCCATGTCCATCTCTCTCTCGTCTTCTGTCTCTCCCATGAGATCCAGTCATTGTATATAAATAGCAGTACAGTACAGTACACAGTGTAATGAGTATTTTTTTTTCATGCTTTCCTCATCACTAATCTGATGATTATGAATTGAGGAATTCTTATGGAGCAATTATTGTCAGCAGACTGTATGTATGCATAGATTCTTGAGTGGGCAGAGGACACACTGGGAAATTTGCATTCTACCACATCCACCTCTAAAGAAAGTGCAAAATAAGCAGCTGCTGTGTTACTACTGTATCTCTGAGTAATATCTGTCTTCAAATGTTGTAAGAGCGTTGGGGCTTTTCATATTAATGGTCTGATCAGCACATCTGCAGGGTCTTTATGTGGTCAGACTGTGAGAAGGTGCATCCCAACAAAAGCAAATATAAAAGTAGTTTTAAAGCCAGTGAGGGATCATCACTGAGTTCAACAGGTTGGTTATGTACCCTGTGCTGAGGGCATCTGGATGCAGTACCTCGGCACGTGTTATTTTCTCCTCTCTAACAGGTGAAACAAAGCAGCTCGAGGAGGAATGTTGTTTACACCCTCCACGGGCCAACAGTGGGAGTTATCAGCAACACAGACCACAGTGTGAGGGGAATTGGCTGTTCTCAATGTGGGAGAAAAAGGGATAACGTGCTGAAAAATACCACAAGAACAGCAATATGTCCTCGAGCAAAACACTGGCTTGTGTGCTTCTTGCCAACACAGGTGTGCTGGGACAAAAAGGTGCACACAAATTCATAAACAAAGTATTGTTGATTTTGTTTTACATGTAGCGCTTGTTAAATCCACAGCGGCATTACATACTCATTTCTGTTTTTTATCCAAACGGAGAGAAAAATATTTAAATGCTTGCATGTGTTTCTGACTCATGTAACATGCCATTATATTTCTAATTTGTCCTTTTATCATTTTGGGGGATAATAAAGTATATGTAATGTTTGAAGAAATGCTTTTACTTTAATAAGAAGAAGAATATAGAAGGAGAGACGGAAGGAATATTGAATAGCATTTGTATCTTATAAGCCCAGTGGCAAGAAGGAACTGTGATGTATTACAGCGTTTCCTCTAGTTACCCAAAGACCAACACAGACCTCGAAAACTACTATAGGCAGACAATGTGATTTCTAACAACATGGTGTGACAGATGGTATGTACCCTCATAAAGACAACATGTGAATGAAGATCTTATGATGAGTCATGGTTTAAAAATGAAAGCAAATGGGTTTAATTGTAATATCTAGCAGCCATTTCATGACAAACTCCAAAGATCAGAAATATTCTTGAAAAGTTTCAGAGCAAAATTTCATCAAGCATCACACTCTGCATGCAGAAGTGGCTAAACTTGCAAAATACAACTCCTGTGCTTACTGTTGAGACCGGCTCTCATTGTTTGACAAGAAACAGAGAGTTTGGTCCCGTGCACAGCTCCTCACATGACCTGTTTGTGCTACTCAGAGCGAGTAAACAAGATTTCTGCTAAATCCCTGGCCCTCATTAGTAATGCAGCTATCACCCATGCCAATTATTCTAAACTCATAAACACTTTACAAACTACACTGAGTCTGCAATCACTAATGAGACAAATTTTAGTTGACATAAATAGCATAATAATGATATTTATGAAGAAATGTAAGACCCGGGCAGTGTGCAATCCAATATTCAAGTTCAAAATGTACATTTGCATAAATGTTATCAATTCAGCACCCAAAGACAAAATGCAAGTTTCTTATTTAGCCATTATCTTCTACAGTAAATACACACACGCACGCTATAAAAGCCAATTATATTGCACACAGTTAGTATACTGAATCACACACCAGTTTGACACCTGCTGGAGGTGTCAAACAGCAACAGCCGTACACATAGACACAACAACAAATTTAAGCACGGCCACAATTATATGCAATAAAGGCGCTCATTCAACCTCACACACACACATACGCACGCACACACACACGCACACGCACACGCACACGCACAAAGCCAAAGAGAGGGAGAAGTGCAGGTATGCAAATGCAGTGTGAAAGCAGAAGAATGAGCTTGCTGTGGTTTCAGATCAATGATGCTTGAGCCATATTTAACAACTCTTAAAATGAGAGCGAGGGAGCGAGGGAGCGAGGGAGCGAGTGAGGGGTGCAGTGACAGAGGGGAGATTAGAGATGGAGGTAGAGTGAGAGAGTGAGACAGACAGGAATAGAAGAACTCGGTAAGTCATCAGAGACATACCGAAGTTACATAAGTGAGGTAATTGTGCCTGTAAGTGTGGGTTCGTCTTACCTGTGGCTAAACGTACCTGTGTGTGTGTGTGTGTGTGTGTGTGTGTGTGTGTGTGTGTGTGTGTGTGTGTGTGTGTGTGTGTGTGGGCTACCTAATACAGCAGGGCCTGTTCCCTCCACAGATCGGCTGGTGTAGGCCACAAAGAGTGCATGAGAGTAGTATAGACAAAATGTGTTTGTGTGCATGTGAGGGTTATAGCTTCAAAGTACTTGCCCTTGTGCAAATGGCTGACCACATGCATGGAAAACCGTAGCAGAAAATGCAGAGGTGAAAACACAGCGATGTTTGCAATACATGACGGTAAAGAAAAGAAACGGAAAAACTGACTCCAGACAAGCGAGCTAAACTCGATACAGCAATGCGTCTAAAGCGTTGTAGTTAATGTGTGTATGTGCATGCATCTGTGGAAACTGTGCGTCAGAGTGTGTTCTGTGCTGTAGTCAGTAGATGATGAAGGAAACAACAGCTTTATATAACAACACCCTCCCTTTATGGAAGAAAAAGATGAGAAGAAAAAGGACCACAGAATTGGAGAGGAAAGACGCTCAGAGAGAGAGAGAGAGACTGAGGCGGAAGATGGAGAAGTGAGACAGAAAATTAGAAGGTATTTTAGATATAGATTGACATCAGCCGAGGAAGACGTGGAAAATGGGTACGAGAGAACAATGAGGAAAATAGAAAATCTGGGTTTTAAAGACATACAGAGAAACTGGCTGTAGATCACATGAGCGACACATGAGGAAGAGACTCACCTGCATTGTACAACATTCATTTGACATCATTCTACTCATCAGCTGCTTTCGCTCAACAACATCTACTTGTTGTTCTGTTTTTCCTACATTTCCCAAAAGACTTTTCAACGCTCGCCAGAAAACAGGCGCAAAGTTGTTGCGTTAGACCTTTATCATGGCAGCCATTTTGACGAATTAAAATACAAGTCACTGGTCTGACTGACTGCGATGAGAGCCATCATCAATGTCATTAGTTACTTAGGTTACACCCAGCTGTCACCTCAGTAACACCCAAGTGTAACCTAACTTTTCAAGTTTAAGTGCAAAGACAGAAAGAGTGAAAGGGACAGTAAGAGGAACATACTGCATCTTGAAGTCTAAGACTATTGACCAAATAGGAATTTTCATAAGAGGGAAAGCTCAACAATAACATTAAACTAGCTTCCTTCGTGTCAGTAGGTCACCCTATTTTTTAATATAACTAGTTCCACCGGTGTTTTCCAAGTTAAACCTGCAGCACTGAACTTTTGTCTCCCCCTTCAGCCAGCGAGAGTAATTACAACAAAACTGCTCGCCATGACAGAGCATGACCGTCACGCATCCATCTGGCCAGAGAGGGGATGTCTCATCAGACACCAGATTTAAAAGCTCTGTATAATGTGAAATACAGAGAGATTTATCTCGTAGTGATCGGCTTCTTCCGCACTGTGTTGAACTCATTTGGCAAATGTAATAGATAGAATAGAACGAGCGCATCATAGGTTAAAACCACCTGCTGTGAGAGAGGTCTACTTTTATCCGTGCCTCTCCTGTAATGGACTTCTCTGTAATATTGTTGTAAGACACTGTAAAATGGGGAATGTAAGAAACACTCCAAAGTGTGGTGACATTTAGCATTTTAAACGGTGTAAACGTTGTAAAAATTGTGTTCAATAATTCAAAGGAACGGGCAAATGTTGGCTGCAGCGCCAACAGACTTCTCTTCATGCTCGCACCATATATGTAGGCTATATTGATGGCAATGCCGGCCTGTTCGGTTTATGACCAAAGACCCACAAACCTCATGGCACTCCCCTAAGTCCCAGCTGTATACTCATCAGCAGAGCGGTCCTGGCAAACATGTCAGCATAGTTACTGTGACATGCATGTTTTTTGAGTTGCTAACATGGCTACACACTTTGTTAAAAGACAGGATAAAAAATAAAAAAAAAAAAGCTTGTAAAGTGTGAGTTCATGTGATTTTAATGATTTGAACTCGTATTCAATAGCAGCACGTGAGCTAAGTTTGGCAAAATCATCTATCAAACAAAAAAAAACAAAAAAATGGAAACGTGAGCTACCACTCCTGTAGATCTTTAAAAGGAAAACAACTGAAACAGATTAGTTTGGGTGACAGTGGTGACATACCGGCTTTCATCAACAATATTTCATGGACATCCACGCTGCCTTGACTGTACAGACGCTCTCACCGAATGAAATAGCCCCGAGGAAACGTTACATCACATCCTACGTATTGATGAATCTGAAAGAGATCAATGGCTTATATACGAGAGGATGAGTCACTGCCACAATCTATACGTGCTCACAGCCTAATTAAGATCCTCGGAAGTGATGCTTATGTCACTACCAGAGTCTCCTGATGCCTGTCACCGTTGCAAATTAAACTGTCTCTGTCATAACAGTCTGTCGGCAGTCGAGGCAGACAGTTTTGTAAGAGTGCTAGTAGTTGTTCCTCTCATGTAAGTGGCTGTGTGAAGAAGTGAGGGAGGTTTTAGAGACCAGAGAGGTTAAAAAAACAAGTGAGCCGGTAGCTACGTCTACAGTAAACCTTGTATTGATGAGACCGGGCTGGACTGCAGGCGCCGCTATCTGTCCTGCTGCTAAATCAATCTCATGTAGGTCATTCACTGCCAGCTGACAGTGCGCGCGCATGTGTGTCTGTGCGTG
The DNA here is from genome assembly GCF_029030835.1 of Brachyistius frenatus. Lineage (NCBI taxonomy): Eukaryota > Metazoa > Chordata > Actinopteri > Embiotocidae > Brachyistius > Brachyistius frenatus. The sequence continues at coordinate 1,415,276 of NW_027210687.1, forward strand.
TGCGTGGACAGCATGGACCATTTGGGACGACGGTTGTCCTGAAATGAGATTCTGTGGCCTTAAAACAGGTGGAAGATTTAAACTACTGCTGTATCAGATTGCCTTTTAATTTTGTGTTGTGTAACTGAGGGATATGTAACACTCGACCGTGCTTGTGTGTTGATGTTCTGCTTTACACACACACACACACACACACACACACACACACACACACACACACACACACACACACACACACACACACACACACACACACACACCCAAACCAGTCATAAATGTTACTATATTGAAAGAAACAGGTGCTTCCAGGTTCTAGCGTCTTTTTATGAGCCTTCGCATTCACTCATCAAATGACTCAAGGCGTCATATAATTGATGGGTTTCATTTCCAAAATACCTTAAATGTGTCGTGGAGAACTCGGTGGCACGAAATCCATCCAACAATCGCAGATGATGATCCTTCAAAATCCCTTTCAAAGCAAAAGTCTTAAGATGAGTCAGAACTCAACAACTGCGCTCGCTTTCAATGCCAGCTCTCAGACGCTAAGGGAAGAGAGTCTGGGTTTTTTTCTCCCTTTCCCCAAATGTTGATTTCTCTTTTTAGAAATGAGGACTTTAATTTCAAATATTGGAGAATCATTTGATGTGTTTACTGACTGTGAACGATATTGGAGATGTAGGAGACGACTCTTTTTTTCTGTTGTTCCACATATTGTACTTATACAACGTGCTCTAAATAAAACTGAATGTTCAAATGGAGCATTTTGAATGTAAAAATATGATTTCTATACGGAATCAATCAATAGGCCGGCAGCTTGACAGTTTGACAGTTTTTCCAAACTATGAGTCTTTGGCAGAATTTTGATCATTTATGACAAAGGAACATTCACACTGTAAAAAAATGTCCCTTTGGGGATTAATAAAGTAACTATCTATATATCTATCAATCAAAAGGCTTGAGGATAGAACACGGAACATGATTTATCATTGAAGGGAGAAGGTTTTCTCCCTTCAATGATAAATCATCTTCCATTTGAAGGCAGGCTCCATGATAAAGTTTACCATCCCCTACTATACCATCGACACTGATTAGCCACATTACTAATATTGTGCAGGTCCCCCTCATGCTGCCAGAACTGCCCCGACCCTCCCGAGGCATGGACTCCTCAGAGGGCGTCCCTGTGGTGAGACATTAGCAGCAGAGCCTTCGAGTCCTGTAAGTTGCGATGTGAGGACTCCCTCCTGGATTGGACTTGTTTTTCCAGTGAATCCCATGAACAGATCTGGGGACTTCGTGATGTCGTCCTCAAACCAATCCTGAACAATTTTTTTTTGGGGTGGTGGCGAGCTCCATTATCCTGTTGAAAGAGACCACTGCTGTCAGGCAATACCATCACCACGAAGGCTGGATGCGGTGCGCTGGTTAAGGTGGGTGGTTCGTGTCAAAGTGACATCCACACGAAAGCCAGAGCCCGAGGTTTACCAGCAGAACATTGTTGAGAGAATCACTCTGCCTCGGCTGGCTCGCCTTCTTTCTGTATTGCGTCTTGCTGCTGCCTCTTCCCCGGGTAAACAATGCACACGCATCCAACTGTCCACACGACGTCAGAAGAAAAAGTTGTTCATCGGACCGGGCCGTCACCTTCCATCGTTCCACGTCCTCGTTCTGACGCTCGCGTGCTTATTGTAAGTGTTTTCAGCGGTGGACAGGGCCCATCCCGCACTGTTTGAATTTCAAGAGGGGCAGAACGTCCCTATCGAAGTCTGAAGGAGGTGCGTCAGGTCAAGAGTGCGACCGAGGGCACGCCGGCGGTCTTCTCAGACGTTTTGAGGCGTCTGAGGAAAAACATTCCGCACAATGAAACTTGGGCTCTTCCACATGACAGTGCCCTCACTCACAATGTGTTGAAACGTTTCTCGCCCGTGAAGAGCATCACGTCCCAAACCCCTTACTGGTCTGTTTTGGTCTTTCTGCCACTTCTTACCGTTCCCCATAACAACGTTCAAGCTGAAGGCTTGATTTTTTTTTGACACTTGAAGAGATCCAGCGAGAATCCGTGAATGGCGCTAGATGCTCTCACGGGACCGGGCTACCGGGGACTGTCCCGGGCATTGGCAGGAGAGCTGGGAGTGATTGCTGCTCAAGGTCACTGCTTTAAAGGGGACGATGACCAGACCTTAGTAACAGTTGGGTATTTCCTTTTCAGGATTATACCCAACATATCTTTTCATTTACGGTAATCGAACATTTTTTTTTTTTTTCCACTTGATTTTCTATCACTTTCACTGTGCATGCCTTGTGTATCAATAACACATCATAAATTACAAATAGGCAAAAGGATGGAGTCCGTATAACCCTTTGACTTAATAGGACAAAAATCACCAGCCATTCACCATGCAGATGATCGCTTTATTAACATCGCTATGAAGCATTAGCTTTGATAGACTCGTCCAACTGCACTCATTCTGTAGAAAGTGTCAGAGGGAGACAAATGTGCTTTTACAGTTCACCTTCTGCAAACAACACTTATCTTAAATGTCATGGAAAAGTAAACACGTCAAAGCTCTTCGCTCGCTCTCTCATGCACACACACACGCACGCACGCACGCATGCACGCTCCTCTCTGTCGCTCTCACACACACACACACACACACATGCACACATGCACGCTCCTCTCTCTTTCTCTCTCTCTCTCTCTCATACACACACACACACACACGTACACGCTCCTCTCTCTCTCTCTCACTCACTCAGCTGCTGTCAGCGCATTCAGAAGAAAAAGGAGGAAGCAGAAGGAAGGCAGTGCAGCTGCAGCCCGTCTACTCAACTCAAGGACGATAACAAGAACCCAAACAAACAACCGTAAACTAACCATCCACCGATCTCAGCCCTGCGGTTTAAAACGAACCTGCCCGGACCAACGCACGCGACGACTTTTGCGACTCCAGAAAAGCGTATTTTTTTTTTTTATTTTTTTTTTCCCCCGTTTGTTGTATTGTTGTTTTTTTTTTTTTTTTAGACCAACAGGTTGGTCAGTACAAGTAAACATACCGACAGCAGCACAAACACTCGGAGAATGGCTGATTCGGCGGCGGCCAACAGTGACGGGGAGGACGGACCCCGTGAGCCCATGCGGGGCTTCGCGCGCCAGGGAGCCCTCCGGCAGAAGAACGTGCACGAGGTGAAGGACCACAAATTCATCGCGCGCTTCTTCAAGCAGCCCACCTTCTGCAGCCACTGCACCGACTTCATATGGTGAGGAGCGCACATGGGGATGGACGGAGGGTTCTCTGGGAAACAGTTCTCGAAATGCATTGCTTTCAGTTAGTTCACCGCGTTTGTTGGTGCTTATATTGAAGGTAAAAGACGGAGAGATGTATTGAAAATAAAAAGCCTTTTTAGTTTGGACATGGGATGTATTATAGGTTACTACATAAGAAAGATCTTCAGGGTAAATTGGCTTTAGTTTCATGATTCGGTTTGATCACAGCTTAAAATAGGAAAGTAGAGAGAGAATAATGATGCCCATTGATATGAAAATGACAAAATGGCAGTGTTTGGTATTACATCATTAAGTTACAGCAGGAATATAGAAAGTAGGAGGTCTGCACTGGCTGCACATTTTTCTCAATATAAAAATTGATTTCAGTCTTATTCTTGTACTTGTTGATACTATATGTGTAAGGTAGGGCAGGAGCGAAGACAGAAATATGTGGGCTGCACCACCAAAAAAAAAAAAAAAAAAAAAGGAATCGCTGCAGACCATTGTTTGATGGTATTAGGTAGGCAGAGGAACTGACAGAGACTGATAAAATAAAACACGTTATCCAAAAGCAGAGCAAAGCAATGAACTGCAGCCAGCAGGGATAACCTGAGTGGTAGCAGAAAGTGTTTCAAGTGCGCTGGCACAGCGGCTGACACAACTTCAGCCTTCCGCCTCCTCCTTCTCCACCTCCTTCATTTGTCTTCCTCTCAGTCACCTGTGCAGACATGTCACCCATGCAGCCCACCAGGGTTTACCAGACAGCGATACAGCCTGCTACGCTCAGGTTAATAAATGAATCTCCAGCTCTAGTTTGGCCTAATTTGTCCCGTTTATTATTATCCGTGCTGTGCACTATTCCCAAAACGACTGTTATTTAAGTCCTGTGACAAGCTTTTTAATTTGTGAATGGCTAAATGATTTGGCCTAGAAGACTGTGTTCATGGGAATGTAATGTGATTGTAAATACACCTATAAAAATGAATAAAGCGCACCTTTTGTAATAGTTTGACCTGTTTAGATAACCTCTCTCTCTCTCGCTCTCTCTCTCTCTCTCTCTCTCTCTCTCTCTCTCTCTCTCTCTCTCTCTCTCTCTCTATCTATCTATCTATCTATCTATCTATCTATCTATCTATCTATCTATCTATCTATCTATCTATCTATCTATCTATCTATCTATCTATCTGGGTCAATAAGCATAATGAAAAAATAACAAATTGAGCACAGTGATTTCTCACTCTGAGAGATTATCTATTTGTAGCCACAATATGAAAATGAGCTGGCCTGAGTGGGTGTTTATGCATATGTGTGCACCTGTAGGCATCCCAGCCTTCCCCATACCATTGACTAGGTGTGGCTGACCATTTTACCCCAAGGCAACTGCAGCCCTTACCAACAGAGCAGTGCGTGTGTGTGTGTGTGTGTGTGTGTGTGTGTGTGTGTGTGTGTGTGTGTGTGTGTGTGTGTGTGTGTGTGTGTGTGTGTGTGTGTGTGTGTGTGTGTGTGTGTGTGTGTGTGTGTGTGTGTGTGTGTGTCAGTGTGTAAGTCAATGTGTTTGAGGGCCTAATTTGACCTCAGTACATTCAGTATACTGTTCATATGATAATTGACTGTCCTCTCTGCTTGCAGTGTGCACTGGTTTTGTGTGTTTAATCTGTTGATTGAAGGCTTTAGTGCTGCACAAAATTGGCACACAGTTTCGGTGCAAATATCTTGAAGTGAAGTGGGAGGACTTCAGACTTGTATTCAAGCTTTTTCTGTGTGGATGTCTGTCAGGCAGGGTGTGTGTGTGTGTATATACATATATATATATATATATATATATACTGTTTTAAACTTGTTCTGTGTGTGTATTCTCTCCACAGGGGTTTTGGCAAGCAGGGATTCCAGTGTCAAGGTAAGTCAATTAAATGTGCACACACACACATACTGTACTACACCAGTTGGTGGCGCTCCATGTTGCCCCTCTCCTCTCTTCTCTTCTTTTCTCTTCTCTTCATGTCTTTGTATATTTAGTTTTTTTATTGACATATCACAGTGTATTATTTCAACTGGGTTTTTAATGAACAGCCTTTCCAAAGCTCTATTCTCAACTTAAAACCAGCTTGACAGGTCAGTCAACCTCCTTAAGTCAAAGCACGAGATGGGTTATTGTTAGATGCTTGAAAATAGGCTGTATCTTTACTGAAGATACAGAAATATGGCCTGTTGAAGTTGTTTTCATCTGAACAGACTAACTCAGTGCCATGTTTCAGCTTTTTTGAACGATTAGTGGGAAAAAAAACAATATTTGGGAATCGATATTGTTCAACAGAGTCTGGAAGTGGAGGCAGGACGTTTGTGATTAATTCATAGAGTGAAGCATTAAGTTTGTGTAGGTAAAGTTATGAAACAGTAGGAGGAGGGTGACCAAGACTCAGGAAATAAATAAATATCCCATTTATTACACCTACAGACTCTGAAACACTCCCAGTTGCATTATCAAAAAGGGAGATGTTTTTTTGAAGAAGTCAGACATGTACAACGAAAACAATATCTCTTGTTCACAGCAGACATTTTGAAATGTCCCGAGGCAGTGAGCCACGACCCGGAAACTGGAGCAGCAAAATGAAATTCAGCCATCAACAATTACCTGTAATTTTCCTCCTGGGACATTTCATCTTGAGTGAAAAAGGTCTAATGTCTAAATTGATAAGTGAGCATGGTGTTTTATCAAGAAGCTTAAAATTGAAATGCCCGCCCCCCTTAATGGAGGATAAAGTAAGAGGTTGAAGTCTGTTCACATATGTGATCACTCTGCAATGAGAAAAGTGTCGACACATCTCAATTTTGTCAACATGTCCTCCAAACCGTACGGATGAGCCCCTGTTCAGGCACCCAAACAACCTGGTTCAGGAAAGAAAAAATGCCTTGGATTAAAACATTTTTAATTTAAACTATGCTGTGTTACGACTTCCTTAAAGTTATGCAACCTTTGTTGTCATGGCAACAGGAAACGTAAATTAAGAAAAACTGTCCCAATTCGTGGTCAGAAAGGGGAAGGAAAGAGCCGTCTACTGCACCCAAATCTGCGGTGCCATCAAACTATCTAGCCAATGCGCCTCTTCATAACAAGATAAAACTCTTATTATGTAGCCGTTGTTTGAATTTATACAAGATCATGGTCGTGTCGCTCGATGTTGCTAAACTTTAGACTCTAGCTCATAAGCTGCTTGCATAAAAGATCTGGAGGGTCATTTCTTGGATAAGGGTTTTGCGGCTGTGGCAGAATGAATCTCGTTAAGTACTAACTACCAGACTAACTGAGAAAACCTGGTCTCCTTAAAACAATTCAAAACTTTCCAAACCGCGTAGCATCAATCAGTTCTAAAGGGTTTCGGCGCTGCGTGTGTATGCTGAGAAACACCGAGGCTGCCATTTTAAATAAATGCAAAATTATGTAGGAAAACAATTCAGCACCAGGTTGCCTCTCTCTCCTCTCCTCTCCTCTCCTCTCCCTCTGTTCCTTCCTCCCTTTGTATATTTGATCCACACTGAAACAAATTCAGCTTCGGCTTTGCAGCCGGACAGGAAAGGATATAAGCCTGCGCAGAAATGTGACAAAAATATGGAGGTGATTTTGGCATTTGTATTTTATTTTTTCAATTTGCTTGAAGTCCCATGTTTTTTTTGTGTTTTTTTTTTCTTCACTGTATTAACAGCCAAATTGGATGTTCAAGGATTTTCACGTCTCCTAGCAACAGTGAAACATTCAGACGCCACCCCTCTATGTGCTGTAGGATGGAAGAGGTGCTATTCAACACAGCAGTGGGTTAGCTGGTAATTAGCCCGTGTGTATATGTAACGTGTCAACAGCATCCTTCAGGGGTCGCTTCCGTTGCGCTGTAGGGGGCCTCAGTGCCTCCGGTGAGGAAGAGGTGTGCAGCAGGTGTGTGTTGGAAGCACCTATCCGGCTGAACACCGGAGCTCGGAGACGACTGACGTGTGACTAAGAGAACAAACAGAGTATTTCACATCTAATATTTCAGATCTCTCGCCAGTCTGTGCCCAGAATAACGTAATAATGTGTGTTTGAGCGTGTACGTGTGTGACAGAGTGACTTAGCAGTCAGCAACAGTTTGCACTTATCTCTTCCATCAGGTGTGTGTGTGTGTGTGTGTGTGTGTGTGTGTGTGTGTGTGTGTGTGTGTGTGTGTGTGTGTGTGTGTGTGTGTGTGTGTGTGTGTGTGTGTGTGTGTGTGTGTGCATGCGCACACGTTGGCGTGTGTGTCCTGAGTTGCTCTTTGACCCATTTGCCCCGTCTGGAACAGGATATCACTTCCCCATAGAGCTCGGGGAGAAAGGGAATTCCTCTGCAAGGTCACACACACACACACACACACACACACACACGCTCGCACGCACGCACACACACACACACGGAGTTAAGTGAGAGATCAGTGTTTGGGTGTGCTTTGCCTCTTGGCTTTACATGGTTGTGTTTGTTTGACAGTCATATAATTCTCTGAGTACTCAATGGAAGCTGTTTGTGTGAATACTTTACTGCATGATTTGATGTATTTCTGCTGGTGATTTGTATTTAGTAAAGAAAGATACACGAAGAGAAAGACGTTTTCTGACATTATCGTAAGAATTATTGAAACAGCTGTTGAGATAAATAGTAGTTATGGCCTGCATGCCTTTCAGTAATTTATCGCCAATCAGATATGGCAGGTTATGTGTGAAGCTCCTCTGTATGTTGTGTGACCTGAGTGGAAAGATCAGTGGCATTACTATCCTGCAGGTTTTATATGGATTGATGGTACAAGGTAACTAAGACCTTGTTTTCTTCTTTTACATTTCCTGTCACTTCTTTTAATGGGTCTGGTACTACGAAGGTGAATGTTAATGGGTTCAGCAAAATGTTCTGCAGCGTTTGAGATTGGGACTTTTTTTTCTCTTGGTCTTCACCCTGTCTTGTCATGAGTGGAAAAATAGGAAGTTATTTGCTACACAAATACATTTTATGATTTTCCATTACTTTGAGCTATCACTAGTTACCCTGTGTTCTCTATTGTAAACAAATCAGTTTATGATAAAAGGACTTTCCCTGTCTGTGTCCACGGCTGTAATACTCTGCCTTGCTTTGTTTTATACATTAAAATCCTACCGACAGACTATGAAGTTCAGTCAGAAATGCTTACGTCATTAAATCAAACGTATCTATTCAGTTTATGCTCTCTGCCATGTTATAAATCCAGATTGTATGCTGTAGATTCTGCAGCGATCCAAGGTTTGGGTGCAGTTGAATGAAGGAACTCTGCTTGAACAGCAGCTTGTAACTGGTTTCAGACAGCAGCACGAGGATGCAGCTTGTGGTAGTATGTCTCATTCGGAAGTCTGTGGCGTAGAGACGCGATCAGATGTTTTTTTTAGATCTCATTAAAATCTGATTTCATGCATAGGCAAGGCATATAACTGTGTTTTTAGGCTCTTAAGTTTTGTCAGCTTTGTCTTTAATTATAAATTCAGTTGTTAATTGTTATTTAATTTAGGAAACATGTGAACTTTCTATAATACACCATCAAAATTTGCTGTGAAGAGAACATGCTGTGTATTTTAGCACCTTAAGTTTGTAACTTCTCAAACCAATGGTGCTGCCTAAACCACAACTCTTGTCCATCTGTAAGCTCAGCGTGCCTGAGTGCTGCAACCAGTTACTATTTTCATCATAGATGAATCTGTCACTTATCAAATTATTAATTTATTTACTAATCAAGTGTTTGGGCTTTAAATCGGCAGAACATTTTGAAAAATGCCAGCATCACTATTTCCCATTGATCCTTTGATGTTGACTCTTCCTCCTATTGTGAAGCTTTGACTTGTTCGCCCACTTACAGGGAACGTCAAGAGACAGGTTAGTTTTCCCCTACTGATGCTCTGTTGTTGCCATAGCAATCCATCTTCAAATCCCATGTTTTGTCCATCAACAGTCCAAAACCCAAATATTTTCAGTTTACCATCATAGCGTCACGATTCATTTATTATCAAAATATTGACAGTCAATCAACTATTCATCGAGATTTCGTTTTTTGTTAATTTTTGTGTTCTTCGTGTTTCCTTGTGTTTTTAAATTGATAGGAAAAATAATTGCTTTATTTTCATAAAGAATAAAAAGGAAGTCAAAGCCAGCTGTTTGAATGGGGGTTTACTGCTAATAAAAGTAGTGTGGCTGTCTGGGTTTTGTGCATTGTGTGACTGTGTATGAAGTATTGTGGATCAGAGCAGCTGACTACCTTGCTGTTGTTGTCACTGTAAACAATGAACTGTAATGCCTCAGTGGGATCCTGTTGTCTCGTTTTCCATACACTAGAAAGAGTCTGGGACTCAAAGGACAGCAGCAGTTTGTATAATGTAACGTGGTGTTTCTAAGAAGGGCGTGTGTATGAGTTTTGAACATATTTCATACTTCCTTATGTTGGGAGTTTGTGTGTGTGTGTGTGTGTGTGTGTGTGCGTGCGTGCGTGCGTGCGCACACGTGCTTCACATTCCATTTAATGAGCTGGTGAGCACTTATATCCTTAATGGCTGCTTGTGCAAAGCTGCGTGCGCTCTAATGTTTCCACGTGATTAGTTTTGTGTGTGTGTTTATGCACGTGTTCCCTAAATGAGTGTTAGTAATGAGTTGGGTTTCAGTTTGTAGCGGCCTGTCGAGTGTCCTCCACTTTCTCCTCACAGACTTAATGGACAAATTATCCCTTTGGAGAGCTTAAGAGGGATGGAGGGGAGGCTGAGTGACAGGAAGTTTGAGAAACATGGAAATGAGGGGGGCGGGAGGGGAGAATTTGGTGGGGGGAAAAAAACAGAGCAGATGCATGAAAAGATGGAAAAGAAAAGATATTAAAATGAGAAAGGGGGTGGAAGGAAGACATAATGAATAAGTGAGGGTGGAATTCATTTAGGGAAGAAGGAGAGACAGAAGGGGGGAGAGTGTGTGTGGGAAGGGCGTAGGAAGGACAGGAGCATTGCATGCTATCTTCCCGAAGGCTGAAAGGTACTCGTATCAAGTGCACGGAAAAACAGAAGTGTGGAAGATATATTACATGTCCTTCGAGAGGAATCACCAAAAAAAGTGATGTTTTCTCTGTGTAATGTAACATGGTGTAATATGAAACATATAGAGAACATAGTGTACATGGTGTATATATAGAAAATGAAAGCAGAAAGAGAGGACTGAATAAAGAGGAATTTGTAAAGATTTAGGAAGGATACATTTGGGCAGAAACAGGAGATGAACGCCAATTTCTCCATAATGTATTCAACCTTTTTACTGAATCATCCTAAAAACTCATTTTATAGTGTGCTGTAGATGTGCATACTAACAAATGCTCTTAATGATGATACCATTAGTATGTTTTTTTGTGTTTAATTTAAAATAACAAAACTAAAGTGGTGTGTTTCTGCATACTTAATATATATATATATATATATAAAAAAATAGAATAAATTAAAACTGCAAGCGGTGATGTACGGGCCCTCGCACTCCGGCGCGCCACCTCCCCAAAGCCACCTCCCTGAAGCCGTCTCCCGAGGGACCGCATAGCCCCGACAATTCGATGAAAACAAATTATTTTAAGAAGATTTAATCCCAAACATGTTATCTATCCATAGAACCTAAATTCAAGTCGGGGCGACAAAATCCCTAAGAGGAGTTCGACAAAGTACAACGTATCAGAATCGCCCAAAATGGTGACTAAATTCAAAATGGTGGACTTCCTGTCGAGTTGACGTAATGGTGCAATTTAACTTTTTTGTGCGTCTAGGTGTGATACACGTGTCCACCGGATTTCGTGAATTCAGGTAAATGTGGCCGCCGGGGCATCTCTTTAGGGGGCGCGCTCGAGCCGTCGACTCCACTAGAATATGACATTTTTCACCGGGAGACATACAGTATGTGTATCCACTTTCATGAGTTTTTGAATATGATAAAGCCTCCAAAAAGGCAAATCACTTTACGTAAGGATAAAAAGAAGAACGACTAAGAATAAGAACATTTTTATGAAAAACAATAGGGCTTTCGCACCGATGCTCTGTGCTCGGGCCCTAATTAAACAAGGCAGAGGGTTGAAAATAAGTGAAAATGGTATGCTGGAATGACACTCAAGCAGAGAGGTAGTGGGAGCTATTTTTTTTTTTTTTTTTTTTTTTTTTTTAGCCAGGCAGAGAAGATAATAGACAGGCAAGAAGAGGTAGAAAAGAGGTGAGAGAGAGAGAGAGGAAGAGGGAATATATAATGGTGTAGGCATGGAGTGTAGATAGATTGCACATAAAACAAGCCCATAAAGGTGTTGTTTGCTGCAGATTTTAGCACTTTTCAAAAGGAAAAAAATGTATATACTTAGTAAAAGCACCGTTCAAGGGCTCTTTTCAAAGTTTCGCTTTGACTGATGCCGTCTTTTGCGTTGGGGTTTAACCGGGTGTCTCTTTGCTTTCAGCAGCAACCGTCAAGCTGCTGTTGGGCACCGTGCCTACAGTTCCTCTGGATTCACATGACACGTTTTCCACCTTTTCATGAGTCTGTTCAGGCTCAAATGAGTTTGTGAATATTTGCAAACACGGGTGTCTGGCGGTGCCGAATGCAGCTCAGGTGCAGCTGTAACTCCAACCCGCGTGGGTGGGAGGTCTTAGGATCCAAAACCTGCCTCCTACACACACAAACATGCACATGCACAAACACATAAAATGCATGCTCAGAAACAAAATGGATATTCATGCATGAGCACATTAAACGCAGAAACACACACACACACACACACACACACACACACACACACACACACACACACACACACACACACACACACACACACACACACACACACACACACACACACACACACACACACACAGAGCTGATGTTGAGGTGTATCATTGGGATCCTGCAGCAAAGGAAAATGTTTATCCAGTCTTTTGTTTTTCCTCCTCCTTCATGCTCTTTGTTTCCACCTGTTTCTTTTGACCCGCTGCTCTCTCCTATCTGACTCACTCTCTCTTTCTCTTCTGTTTTTCTCTCTCATCTTTACCTCCTAACCCTTCTTCTCCACTTTTCTGTTTGTTCCCCCTTTTCTCTCCGACTTGCTTTTCCTTATCTCTGCCCGTGATGCCCTCTTCTTACCCTTCCTTGTTCCTTCTTCTCCCCGTATCTCCTTCCCTACTTGTGTGTATTAGTTCCCCCCCGCCCCCTCTCCTCCTTCCACCATTCCTCCAGCTCCCCACTTCTCCTTCTCACCTCTCTCTCGAGCTCCCCCTCTTTCTCTCTCGTGGCTGTGTGTTGGAAGCTGTGGGCTTTGATGCTTTTATAAATATCTAAAGTGTTCCACAGAGAGTACCACCAAATGGGATAGATGGATAGATGGGGGGGGGGGGTGGAGGAGGAGGGAGGGCTGAGTGTGTAGGTGTGAAGGGAGGACATCAGATATCACTAGAAAAAAGAAAGCAAGGATTAAAAAGTGGCAGAGGCAGACAGAGGTGTTTAGTGAAATAATAATTGATCAACCTGTACAGTTCTTAGTTCTGCATGTTTCAGGAATACTGGGATCTGACAGTGTATTATTCTTTGCTCTAGCCTATTTTCATTACAATCTCAGATCCACCATTTAAAAATCCTGCTGGGAGAAAATTTGAATAAAAAAAAAAAATAGCTATCATAATTTACCTTAAATAACATCAGGAATTTTCTTGAAGTTAATAGTTTTTTACCTGTGTTATAGTTTGAGTCTGTTACAAGTGGCAATAGACAGTGATGTCACCACTGATCGGCGAACGGTCGTTATGAAGCCTCGAGTTTGTCTTCACCAGCTTGCTTGCTCGGAAAACAGTTTAGAATCAGAAGTGACTTTATTTGGACGAGCTGGGGGGAGCGAGCAATGGATCTGACTCGATCTGATTGGAAACCTGATAATACTGTGCCGCGCCCACCGATAGCGAAAAACCTGACGGCACTACAGGCCTATCAATCAAACAGACACGGCTCCCCTCACCCCCCCCCAAAAAAACCACAGCTTTTTTGAGATTTATTTTCGAAACAATATTTAAATAATTTTTCGATGGACCACCAGAAAAATAATAGGAAGGAGTGACTTTAGCAAACAACACCATCAGAACTTGTGGACAAAATGTATTTGTACATTATGTACTTTATAATTCATAAGAGAAGTTGAATGGGAGTCTATGGCGCTAGAGGCTTTTTGGAGTCGACCCTTCGCAGCACTCAGTAGTATTGCAGCTTCCGCATTTCCTCACTGGCCTCATTTTTCAGACCCAGAAACTACGTGCACTTTTATATAGTCAATGGTTGGTTACATATTCAAATAGTTAGTGTCGACTGCCAGAAGTTACCCATAATGTAGTCCAATGTTTTTTGGACCCGTCCATCCACCCCTACCCTCCCTGGCTTGGTTACTTGGTCAAACAAATATCCTTTAGGGGGTATTACACAAAAAATACATTGATTTCACATTTGAAAAAAAACTCGTAATCACTTATGACCTCATACACATGATTATGCACATGTGAATCATGTATTTTGCCGATGGGAAACACGTAGTTTTGGAACATTTTCATGGTGTAATGTGTAAAGCTCATGTAAAAACATCTCCACACATTTTCCTCATGTTGTCATATGTTGCAACATGTGGTAAACATGTTTCATACTTGTGATCATGTGTCCCATGTGGAAAACATGGCAACTCGTGTGTTTTTTCTGTCAGGGAATGCAGAATAATCACAGCTAAGTGAAATAATCTTGTGATCTCTGCTGTGAGAATTTCTTCGTAATTTGTGTTTTAGATTATACCGACAAGTGTTTTCCAGTTTCTTTTACTTTTTACTATTTACTATTGCCACTGTGAGTGTTTGACTGGACGAGCTGTTTTAGAAGCTTCTCCACCTTTACAAACACAATTCTTTAAAAATCTTAAACATAACAAAGTTAATATATGAAAATGAATACTAAATATATCATCTTTGGAACTTAGTTACCCTTACAGTAGCAACAGAGTCAATGCATTGTTTGAGTTCTTCAAGTTGGTCTTCTGGTTGTTGTCAGTGACGCGATGACCTCGTCCAAACAGCTTTTCAAGGACTTTATTTGCAGCATTTTCAAGAGTTCACGTTATATAACACCATTCTGCGGCCTTTCATATAACACCACTGTAGTGTGTTTAGCTCTGACAGTGGGCCTCCGTCGACATGTTGATACGGCCAAAAATATTGCATTATAGTGTATTGATTTGTCCATTATTCCCCTGCTGCTTTTCAGACACAATAAACTTGCATCCTAAACAGCTTATGCCCATGGCGCACAGCAGCAAGGTATGAATCATACTCCATGTTTTAGGTGGGATGGCTCACTCTTCATCATTACTCGTGGACGAGATGCTGCTGTTTTTATTGCAATGAATTTGGAATTTTGTTGTACTACTGCACAGCCCCGGATGTGTGTACAGCATTCATGTAAATATTCATAGTCATTGTACATTACATTTACAGTAACAGAAAACTGTACACTGTACTGAAGTGAAAACAGGAATTAAGGAAATGGTGTTATTGGTCATATCAAAACTAATTTAATAAATCCATGAAGAGTAACGGAGTGCAATCAAAGCAACTTAAATAGCTGCAGTTTAGAAATGTAACAAACAAACAAATCCATTCAATCATTAATACAGGAAGCAGGATGTTATTCCACAAAGAATTAATACAAAGGAATATGAGTTTAAACAGCTCAAGCTTAATTTTTTTTTTTTTTTTTTTAAAGATTTTGTAGTTTTTCAGTAAATGTGGTTTAACTAGGACTCATTTATGGGTTTGTTTGTGTAAGTTTTTCAACCAGTTATTTCACAGTAACACCCAGCATGTTTCCTCCCATTACTGCTTCCTCTTCTCAGTTTAATGTGTCGTGTGTCGTGTGTCGTGTGTGTGTGTGTGTGTGTGTGTGTGTGTGTGTGTGTGTGTGTGTGTGTGTGTGTGTGTGTGTGTGTGTGTGTGTGTGTGTGTGTGTGTGTGTGTGTGTGTGTGTGTGTGTGTGTGTGTGTGGGTGGGTGGGGGTGAGTGTGGGTGGGGGTGGGGGTGTGGGCGGGGGTGAGTGTTATTATACCACAGGTGTGTGTGTGTGTGTGTGTGTGTGTGTGTGTGTGTGTGTGTGTGTGTGTGTGTGTGTGTGTGTGTGTGTGTGTGTGTGTGTGTGTGTGTGTGTGTGTGTCTGTGAGACAAAGTCTAATTTTATTTGTCACTAAGGACCAGCTCCTTTTGCTCTGATCTACTTTCACACATCCGAAGACTCTGATCACCGAGCTTGTGCTTGTTTTTGTGCTTGCACTCACTTCCAGCTACAGATTGACAGAGAGTCTCCTTCAGGGCTTGGCTGTCCTTGCTGCTGACATTTGCGGCAATTGTACACCCGTTGCCACGGCGACACCTAGGAGACATATCAGGAAGGATCAGACAGACAATGTGGTCAAGCTTGTTGGACATCTTACACACCCAGAAACCAAAAAGGCTGGGAAGCATGGTGCCTAAATTTAGATCCTTCCTTAATCAGAACAAAATACAATAATGTAAATGAAAAGTCGATCAGCAGAAAGTATTTTGAACATGTGGGGTTTAAGTCATAATTCAAACAAAATGTACAACCTTTCCCTGGTTGTAGCTTTTCAAATGAGAGGATTTGATGCCTTTCTGTGTCCTCTATACACTTATTAAACTTAATATCTCTGAACTTTGAGTGATTTGAATTCACCATATATGACAGATTGGTGACTTTAGCAGGTGACCAGGCATTATTAAAGCTCCTGTGAGTACAATATGAAAGTTTGCAACTTTGGTGGTTCTGTCCTTGGTAGCAGAACTGAAGCCTTGTTTGGGTAAATTGTGTTAATACACAGTAATATACAATATTTTATCCCTCCACCATGTGAGTGGATGCTTCTATAGTCCAGTGCCTATGTATTGCACTTGTCAAATAAAATAACTGTGAATATAATTCATAGTCTGAGGAAATAGCCTTGGCTGTAATTAGTTTGCCCTGTATGGTTCTCAAGCTTATGTCATATAGTCAGTAATAATGACAATAAATATTGAACTCTTTGCCTGGTAGATGATAGACATGACAAGACGAGGTCAAAACCTAATATATGGCTCGACCATACATATATGAAAAGCTAGAAGGCTTTTCTTTTCATTAGACTGAGAGAAGCAGCAGCAGTAATGTGGTCAATGTACTGTGACTGTAGGTGAAGAGGGAGCTAAGCCGTAAGACTTTGCTCTCTATGTACCAGTTGGTCCCGACCGTCGTCTATAGTCATGAATTCTGCACAATGACTGATAGAATAAAATCGTAGAGCGGATCAAGATCCCACAAGCTGGAGTAAGTTATGGGAAACAAGGATGTGGGGTTTTCTCTGCTTTTCCTGTTGCCACCGGACCACTAATTGATCTAATCGGTTTCCAACATCTGATGAGATCATCGACTTTATATAAAAGTGGACGAAGCTTCCGTGGCTGAAGAGTGAAGCCAATGTGGAAGTGCCTTTAGGTGCACTACCACTGAATGCCACAAGGGGTTTGTTCCAAAAAGCCTCTGTTTTCATAGACTTGCATTCAAATTCTCACATGAAATACAAAGTCAATCATATTTTGCCACAAGTCACGATGGTGTCATTTGCTAACTTCACCCCTTCTGATTCGTTTTTTTTTTTTTTTTTTTGTGGTCCCTCTGAAAATAATGCCACAATTATTAGATATAAGGCCTCAAAAACAGGATTTTTAGGGGTGTGTCTCTTTGATTGACAGGCCTGGGATCCAGTCAGGTTGCTGCAACAGGTTGGCGGGTGTTATGTCCTCAGGTTCTCAGTCAGATTGCTTCAGATTCACCACTCGCTCCCCCCAGCTCGTTCTGATATGATCACTTCTGGCTACAAACACACAAGATGGCGACAAACACAAATGCCAAACTGGATGCTTCAAACTGACAGTTTACAAACCGTGAGGTGAAAGTAAGTTTCTGTTTGGATGAGGTGAGCTTCATTTGAAATGAAAGTACAGTGAACCCTCGTTTATCGCAGGGGTTACGTTCCAAATAGAGACCGTGATAGGTGAAATCCGTGAAGTAGTAACCTTTTTTTTTTTACAATTATTATACAATGAAATACTCCATAATACATTGAAACCAAAGAACAAAACCTTTTTACAGGCCCAAGCATTTGTTTAACAAATAAAAGTACTGCATAAATGTTTTTTTTTACAAATAACTACTGTACTGTAAAATAATAATTTTAATCATCAATACGAACTGAAGGCTTCAAATTGCTGAGATCGGCACCGCCCCACTGCGACCCGAGTCATTGGATTAGAACGGGAGGAAATGAAAAATGATTATGAAAACAAATACAAAGTACAGTAGGACAAATAGTGACTCGTGTATTTCACTGCTCTTCTGACTGAGCCGCTGCATCCTGACTCCGCTCTGCAGCGGTTCTTTCTTCTAAAGCCGGCGGTGCAGGTGTGGTTTTTCGAGAGAAGAACATAGTTATCGGTAGTTGTTGTCGCTCTTTTTTCTTCTGGGCAAAAAGATTCTTATAAACCGACATGCCACCATCGATTATTTTTAATTTGGCAAGCTGTTTTACGTACGTGTACATATTAAACCGCAACGTTATTGACAAACAGGTAGAGAAGAAGCGGAGAGACTGTTTAGCCAATCAGAATGCAGAACACAATGCACGATGCAAATCCGTGAAGCAGCGAGACCGTGAAAGGTGAACCGCGTTATAGCGAGGGTTCACTGTACATGAAAATGGTGTGTATGTTAAGTATGCAGTGGGTAGCTTACAGTGAATGTGTGTTCACATGTGTAAATGAAAACCTGTTGTTGCCATGCATATCGAGGCTATAGCGGTATGGCGGTATGGATGTCAATGTTAATCTCTCTATTATGTCATCCACCACTTTAGTGCTGACTGAAATACTTAAATAACTTTTAAGGGGCCTTTATGACATGTTGCATTACCATTCATGATTGCCTGAGAAGGAATCCTTATGACATTAGAGATCAACTAGTGTCATCATAATTTTGCATATAATGGACAAAATAAAGGTAAAGGTTTACTAATAATGTATTCTTGATGGTTTTGTGCAACCCTAGTCTCCCCTCACAGAAAAGCAACTGGAATTTCACTTGCAAAAACACGTGATGTGATTGTGCACGTGAAACATGTATTTTGCCCACGGAAACCCTGTGGTTTTTTTTTCATGGTGTAATGTGTGAAGCCCACTTAAAACTTTTCCACACGTTTTCTCCACGTTATCGTGTTGCAGCATAACGTGTCATACATGTGATCACACGTGTGCCATGTGGAAAACATGGGGAAGTTATGTGTTTTTTTTCTGTAAGGGTCCGTAAAGCCGAAGGTGTTTCTAACTCGGTCCTACTTTACTTTCACCACAAAAGTCAAACGCCACCTTTGCTCATTCTCTCTTTAACCCAACACTTGTCTCCTACATGATCGCTGTCACAGGATCTTTGCAGCACTCGTTATTGGCTGTCTGTCGCGTAGGTGATCTACGAATTGAACTCGATCCATTGCAGTCAGGGCAAATTGGTGCTGATGATGAGGAGCTAAACGTCTAAAACATGAGTCATGGTGTGTAGGTGTGATGGCCCACCTGGATTACTAACTGCTGGGGGAGAGGAGCTGCTGTGCTGCTGCTGTGGGTTTGAAAGAGTTCTTTGAAAAGGGCTGCAATTGTACGATGAGTTTGGTTCCAAACTGAGAAAGCGATGATATAATTTCTAGTACAGAAGGTCTGTCACTTCCTGGGTTGTGCAAATATCACAGATTTCAGAGATATCCTCTTTTCACGGTTGTGAAGATGCTGCTCTCCTTCTTCGCTCAGACATCTGTAGTCGAACTGTTGTTAGTAAAAAATGATTTCACCAGCAAAACCTTACTAATATAAAATCTGATATTTAAATTTGATAAAGTTGCTGTGTGGTTTACTTGGTGTAAAATGTTGTCAAGCTCATGATAATGTCTTTTTATGACATGTTTATGATGAGTTATGGTGTTTTTCAGTGACTTTATGTTGTGTTTAACCTGCAAGCATTGCTGGCAGTGAAAACATTCAGAAGATGTGTGTTTCAAGACTTGGCACAGAGGCTTGCTTAAGTTCACAACAATAAGGATTCATTCCAAGTTTGGTCTTTCTGTCTGTGTTGTGTTTATCTCGCTGCTGAGAGTTTGTTTGTGTGCATATCTTCAGCGGCAAAATCTAAATCTAAATAGGGGTACATGCAGTTGCTCCATTTTTGTGTGTGTATTCTCTGATGGAGACCAGCTAACTATGTCACTGTTGCTCCTGAGATACTTTAACCCGTTCGTCTATGGATGGTAACCTAGCAACAGGGGCAGGAGCCAACAGGAGTGCAGTTATCCCAGACCTCTTTTTCTGTCTCTTTCTCCATCCCTCTATCTGTTTCTTTATTTGACTTTCTCCTTTTGTGCCACTCTCCCTTCATATCTGTCCGTTTGTCTCCCTCAGCTGTCAACTGCCCCTTCCTCCTCCTCTTCTTCCTCCTCCTCCTCTCTCTTTGACTGTAACTCCAGCACTCTTCACTCGCTCCCCATTATTTATGTTTTATTGTTTCCTGACCTTTTGAGTTTTTGATTTTATGGACTTATGTCATTAAACTGAGTAGGATACAGTACAGTCAACTTTACATTATCATTGTCTTCATGTGCTCTTTGTAGATTCATGTTAAAAACCCATATAACCATAATGTCACACCATCAAAACACATTCAAATTTGAGTTTGACAGAAAGACAGAACAGGTGATATTCAAGTGTGTCATTCAGTTGTTTGTTAGTGGTCTTTTCTTTACTCTCAAGATATGCTTATGTTTTGTTTGTTTATGTGTGTGTATGTGTGCACATGTAAAGAGGATAGCAATAGAGCCAGGCACCACTGGTTAGTTGCCAAGCACTGTTATAAACAGTGTCTTGCCTTACCCTGAACATCATACAAACATACACATCCATACATGCACACACAAGCTCTGGTTGTCTTTATGTTATGCTGTATGTTCTCCCTATAGCCACACTCTCTCTCTCTCTCTCTCTCTCTCTCTCTCTCACACACACACACACACACACACACACACACACACACACACACACACACACACACACACACACACACACACACACACACACACACACACACACACACACACACACACACACACACACACACTGCATGCTGCTTGTTATGTAGCCGAGGAGTTACAATTGTGACTGTGAAACTTTGTTTTCTTTTAGAATATTATGAATGTTGTTCAGTAGATGTTGTTAGTTATGATGCTTTTACTGCTGCTGTTTTTTGGCTTTTTGTTACAGTAATACCGGTAACTTCACCAAGTCGATATCATTGGCCTGTTCAAAGAAGACAAAGGTTGGACAACAAAAAACTGCAAAAATGGTTTAATTGTTGCAAAGCCATGGGCACAGAGATGAAGGTGTAAATACTGTAGGGTGTAGAGTAAATGGAAAATGAAGCCACAAAAATGATGCTCATTTTGCCATTAAGCCAAACTTCTCCTGCAGGCAGGTTTATCCATCACAGATTATCTATGTCTTTGTTTTTGCATGATTATCTGTGTGGACTTTGAAGTTATTATCTGGCCTGATCAGGATCTCCCTCCAGGATGTCCCGAGTCAAAGGATGGCTGCCAAGATTCATCCAAGTGTTTTAATGGGTCACTATAGATCACTGATATCAACGGTCAATCCTTCCTTTACTTCATACTATCAAGTTTTGTCCGCCTCAGCCTGCAAGTGTTGCAGAGGTGCTCTCCTTTACAACAGATTACAGTTTTCTGCATACAGTGAAAATAAGTGGGTGAAAGTGAAACATTATTTGGGCCCACCAATGAGAATGACTATGATTTGCAACATTCAGGTTGGCAAAATAAACAGATTTGCTGAACTCTGATACTAATAAATGTGTTCTTTTTTTTAAGGCAGAGAGTAATTACCTGTAGAAACATTGAGTGAACAGCTGCTTATTTTTAGCTGGCACTGACCATCACCTTCCCAGAGACTAGACTTCCTTAAAAAAAATTACCACAAAGGTCACTTGGGAAAGCACTTCCTTACAAAGTTACACTTCATTGTTAAGCGACCTCTACAGGTCATGGAAGACATCATCAATCATGTTAACTAATGCCCCAAAAAGTAACAATTTACATTTGAGTGACGAAGCACTCAGGTGGCCATTGTAAAGCAAAAGAGGAAGTCAGGTGATGTTGTTAAGGAGCCACAAAGTCAGTGTAGGGAAGAGGCTGGGGTGGATGGATAGGACTTTCACTGGTTAAAATGGCGAACTTTACTGGTGGAAAAACGTATCAGGGGTCACTGTAATTCTGGGATTAACTTTAAGAGAAACCCTTCATTAATCCATCTCACTGTCAACTGTGTGTGTGTGTGAATGAGTGAAAGAGAGCCAAATTGCAAAACGCTACGGATAAAGGCTCATGAAATGTAGTCTATTGTCTGTCTACTGTGAGCTCTCTCAGTGTGCCACAGAAACACAATAGCTGCTTAGATTAACACTTTTACAGGAAATGCTCTCACAGAGACCTTTTACTTGCATCACTGTTGTGTCATAATGTTGTTGACAGATCATATTGTAACACAAAACCACAGCTTTAGACTTTTGTCCACTGGCATTTGAGAGTTCAAGTTCATCATATTTGTTTCCCACTGAAGACCTCCTGTCAGCAACAACACCACAAAGTCAAAAATTCCCCTTAACACAAATCCTCACCTTTTTCAAACACAGTATTTATTGCAGGGTTATTGTCCTGATTGTAAATGTGCACAGTGCTGCAAGTATCCTTCCAGAAGTCAAAGTAGAATTCCTGTTATACAGTCAGATTATTCTCAGTATTGTACCAAGTTTTGTTTCCATTATGTAATGACTGTTAGCATCTTTACAACTTGTATTTAGTTCATTATTTGGTATTCAAACCTGTTAGTCTCATCGGCTCTCTTGTTAATATCTGCAGCTCTCCACTCTCACCCCGGTGTCCTCTCTCTCCCACTCTCTCTTCCTCATCCACTTCATACCACCTCTCTCACTCTCTGTCTCTCTCCCTGAATTTATGAGTAAATCAGGGGATTAGATAAAACTGCATGTGGAGGGTAACGACTACTCTTCAGCAAATTAAATACAGGGAACACTTATATAAAGTACACGTATTGTATGCACTCAAGCTTTTCTGTTTCTCCAACTTCTCCTCAGTTATTTTCTTGCTGTCTGGCCCAAAACAGCAGGTATTGTTTGCGGGGGAGTTAAGAGAGAGAGAGAGAGAGAGAGAGAGAGAGAGAGAGAGAGAGAGAGAGGGAGAGAGAGAGAGGGAGAGAGCGCGAAAGTGGCAGTGAAGGGTGGAGGGAGTGAGGGACAAGGGCAGGAGAGAAGAAAAGTTGATATACAGTACAGGAGATTACAGGTGTGTGTGTGTGTGTGTGTGTGTGTGTGTGTGTGTGTGTGTGTGTGTGTGTGTGTGTGTGTGTGTGTGTGTGTGTGTGTGTGTGTGTGTGTGTGTGTGTGTGTGTGTGTGTGTTAGCTGGACATGTTCTGCGGTTGCGGAGGTAGATGCACTTCTGCTATGAGAGGACATGAAGAGCCCTTCACACACACACACACACACACACACACACACACACACACACACACACACACACACACACACACACACACACACACACACACACACACACACACACACACACACACACGTTTGTACAGCTATATTTGTGGTCCCATTCGTTGACATAATGCATTGTCTCTTGCCCCTTACCTGAACCTTAATTATCACAACTATGCTGTCGAACCCCAAACCTTCTCTGAATCTAAACCTAAGTCTAACTTTAATCCTAGAATCAAGTATTAACCCTCAAATAGCCCTTTGAAGGGGACTGAGAAAGTGAGGACAATCCAAAATGTCCTCACTGTCACGATGTCCTCACTGATAGTCTAAACAAAAACTGGTCCTCTCAAATTAGTTGAACAAGTACACACAAACACATTCACAGAGCGAGAAAGCCTTTGTTGGTGTGAAGATTAATAAGAGTAAATGTCGTTCTTTGTTTCAATTAATTTAAGCTTCTTCTTGAGAAGTGTTTTTTGGGGACCCTTTGTTTTCTCAAATTAAGACATTATCTTTCTGTATCTCATATTTTTACTGAAGTATCATTTTGGTTCAGGTGCTGAAAAGTAGGCGTTTTACTGATACTTACAACATTAATGTCAGTCAATTCCTGCTTTTTACATTTAGTTTAATTACTCCAGCCCATTTAGAAGAAACACGTAGAGATAGAAATAAATGCCTCCCCATCTTAACAAGTTCTATTAAGGTGCACAAAAGCAAGACACCCGGCACCCACACTGCAGTGGATTGGCTCAGTTCATGCTGTTTGCACGCGAAGCAGCTCCCAGGTCTGGAAGTTTGCAACTGTAGGAATGTGATCAACGGCAATGTTAACAAAAAGAAAAAAAAACATGATGGCAATGAAATTAAGCTTAAGCAACAGAGCACAGCATTCAAAATGACAGAAAGATTGACAGACGAATGAAACAGAGAGAGAGAGTAGGATGCAAGGAAAAAGACGAGGAGAGACAAAAAGGCCCAGAAATTGAGAAGGAGATGGAGTGAATGAAAGACAGTGAATGAGAGAGAGATGGAGTGAGTGAGAGAGAGACAGGATAAGGGTGGAGATGTTAGCTGGACCATGTAAAATCTTTGTGTGCCAAAACTTTCACAGCGCTGGCACAGAGCTGAAACTGAAATCGAACGGAGTGTGAAGCCAGCCAGACTGTCATGTCTCCTGAAAAAGCAGTTTTATTGTGTTGTCACACTTTTTTTTTCTTAAACTATTGAAATGGATAACATACAATTAAATGATGGTAAATAAGTCTGAAAGTGTTATGAGGTATCCTCTTACCACAAGTGCGGATATTTGAATTGTGTTCTTTGGTGTCTTTAACTGATCAGCTACTTAATCAGCAGTCCCTATCTGCTTAAGAGACATTTCCTGTGTTGATGACATTTCTTGTCCATAATTTTGAACAGAAATAAACAGTGAAATCCATACAAAGATTATTGATGTTCTGTTTTACAGAAAATATTTATCACACAGACTGAAAAAGTATGTCAGATAAACTATATTTTTGCACTGGTACATTGTATTTTACACATTTCCCTTACAGAGAAACAGCATGAAATTCACATGCAAAAACTCATGTGACCACATACACATGTGATTATGCACACGTGAACAATGCCCACATAGTTTCCCTGTGTTATCATGTTGCGACATGTGGTAAACATTTCACACGTGATCACATGAGGAAACCATTGGACACTCGTGTTTTTTTCTGTAAAGGTACAGTTACTTCTTCCCTAATCTTTATGGCTTACTGCAAATCCAAATTCTTCATTGAATTGGATTGTTAGTTGGAGGTTGGCGTCGGTTCATTTTCCACTGCTGGTATGGAATCTTCTCTTCTCGACTCTACTCGCTTTTGGTTCCAGTTTTCTGCATTTAATTTTCCACCGCAGATAATAACCCATCCATTCATCCATCCATCTATCCATCTATCCATCCATCCATCCATCCATCCATCCATCCATCCATCCATCCATCCATCCATCCATTATCTATATTCGCTTTATCCTGAACAG
The DNA here is from genome assembly GCF_029030835.1 of Brachyistius frenatus. NCBI lineage: Eukaryota > Metazoa > Chordata > Actinopteri > Embiotocidae > Brachyistius > Brachyistius frenatus. The sequence goes on from NW_027210687.1 coordinate 1,440,320, forward strand.
GGTCACGGGGCAGATAATAACCCCCCAATGCAAATTGTATGAAACTGCCATGGCATCATCTTCCGTACGGCGCACACGCTCGCTGGATCATTTCGTGACAACCAAACAGGAACATCTGCACCACCTCAATTAACCATGGGAGGTTGTCATTAGTTGAGTAGTCCAGTGATTAATAAGAATTGCTAGCTTGGCTTTTTAACAAGTTTTCGAGAGGATGTTTTGTGTTGTGCATGCGGTGGTACAGTGATTCTGATCAATCAGTGGTCCGCTGTTTCATCTTAGTATCGACTCAGCTGAGGTTATACCACAGATAGTACCAGGTACCTGCTACTATACACAAGTTTTGAAAAACCAAAAGAGAAAGTCGAGGCGAGCCGGTAACAGTACTTGAAAGCTGACTCCTCGTGTGTAGTCAGCTGAACTGTAGTGAACATCTGGGTCATCTTCATGTCAGATTTGAATTCCTGACCTAGCATAGTCTCTGTAAATATAGCTAGTCGCTAATCGACAAAACTAAAGATGACACCACCACAAATGAACAAACTGCTTGTGAGCTCTCAGTGTCAGCTAACAGTACTGAGAGTGTCCTGAGACACTGCGGCGGGCGACAGGCTACTCAAATTAAAAACACAGCAAGACCACTTAAAGAACAGATGGACTCTGTTGTCAGCCACAGAAACACAAAGAATATATGAACTATGGAGAGAATCAGTCTATAACCTCAAATGTTTTTCAGTATGACTGATCTTCAGAAAACATTGGCATCAAAAAAGCACAACTTGAAAGAGTGCTTTTGTGAAAGTGTAATTGATTGTTTTGTTTTGTTTACACCATCACTTGTCTTATGCTCATCACCAACTGGAGGTCACAGTTTGCCTGCCAAGTGAAATCCTCTGTGTTTCTGTGTAACAACATGAAAAATGATCGTTGCAGAGACGGAGGAGGAGAATAGAGGAGAAGAATAGAGGATGGATTGATGGAAGGGAGAGAGAAAGAGGAGGAGTGATATGGGTGTGCTGACTCACTCTGACCCTTCTCCCTGCTCCACCAGCGGCATCGTGGGTATTTATACATTGGCGTAGGCTGTTCATCCCCCTTATATAAGCCTTTCCACACATACACATACAGACACGAGGGGAGGCACCCAGGGTGAATGGTGTGTTTTTGTTCAGATTATTGACTTTCTTCCTCTCGCTTTTTGATTCTTTATCGTCTTGCTCTTCTTCTGCTCGTCTTCTTCCTGTTTGCTCGGCCTCTTCTTTGAGTCTTTCACCCCCACCCATCAGGATGTTTCCTCTTCTCGGAGACAGTAGGAGGAGCGAGAAACAGAAAAAGCAGTAGTCGTCTAGCTCACCTAGACCTCTCTCCACGCTGTTTCCACTCTGTGCCAGGTCTGCCAGGCTGCAGTCAGGGAGAGGATGGGATGCAGTCGAATCAGCAAAGTCCGTCAATCAGGCAGTCAGAATAGCAGTCAAATTGTCATGTACTGTATATAGCAAGCTTATCGTGTCAGTCAGAAAACCAGACATTCATATCAAATGTTAAACATTACACAAAGCAAGGTTCTGGGTCTAAAAACCATCTTGTTGAGCTCTTAACATTATTTAGTTACCTTGGTTGGAAGTATTATGGCTTCTGAATAAATCAAAGAAAGTTTAGACATGTGGGTCGGCCGAGGGAAATATGAAGATGTGGAAATAGTTCCATCAAACATATTAATTTAATTTATTTGTAATGGTATCAGTTGACTTTTGGCTGAAGGCTAGAGCAACCTAAGCCCTGTGTTTCCATCCACCACTTGTCTTTATTTCAATATATAATAGTGGAATTGCCAGAAATATAAAAATGCAAATGATCTAGCGTAGTCACACAAAACGGGTTTGTATTTGTTGCAATTACTGATCAAACATATGTCATTTACAGCAGTCATTCAACCAGTTAAACACTGCATGTCTGTCTGTGTGCACATGAAGAACTATAAGTGACATATTACCTCTGTAGATGAATAAATAGGCGTAACCAGAGATCTCCGTCACTCCGTGTGTTGCAGCAGTGAACCTGCAGCTACTGAATCTGACAGCATCTAAATCTGGGACATCACTGTACAGCATGCCACTGCATCTCGCACGCACACAAACAAATGCACAAGCACACACACATTGGCAGCTCATTAGAGGGAAAGGCTGTGTACAACATCAGTGTTCTGCCAACATTTTCATACTGAATATTCCCTGAACAAGTGGGAGAGGAGAGGAGAGGAGAGGAGAGGAGAGGAGAGGAGAGGAGAGGAGAGGAGAGGAGAGAGAGGAGAGGAGAGGAGAGGAGAGGAGAGGAGAGGAGAGAGGAGAGGAGAGGAGAGGAGAGGAGAGGAGAGGAGAGGAGAGGAGAGTAGAGGCTTAGGAAATTATTTTAAAAAATTAACTGAAGTAGTCCTCTGGACATACAGGTTCAGTCTTTGAAGCTAATGTTTCATATTTGGTCAAACAATGAAACTGCTTGCAATTTAGTACTTTTTAAGATTTTGAGTTCAGTCTGTATCCCCCCCACACATACACAGTACATGGACACCACCTGCACTACCACCACCACCACCACCACACACACACACACACACACACACACACACACACACACACACACACACACACACACACACACACACACACACACACACACACACACACACACACACACACACACACACACCACCCCCCTTTTCACATTGTATTGATATACAGAGAGCCTGATGGGAAGATGATATTGATTGACAACAACCCTTTACATAATGACATCATGTGACTGTTGCAGAGAGATCGGGGCAACATGGGACACTTCAAAGAGATGTGGCTGCAAAAACAAGTTTCAAGTGGTAGTAACAGTAACTGTGTGTGTGTGTGTGTGTGTGTGTGTGTGTGTGTGTGTGTGTGTGTGTGTGTGTGTGTGTGTGTGTGTGTGTGTGTGTGTGTGTGTGTGTGTGTGTGTGTGTGTGTGTGTGTGTGTGTGTGTGTGTGCGTGTGTGTGTGAGAGAGACAAGTTGCACTGCTAGTGAAGGATAGAATGAAGATAGAAACTTGCCACATGGCAGTATAACTGCGCTGAACATTGTACTGACTGTCTAAATCATTGGTTACTAATACAAAAGCTTTACTTTCTTTTTGTCATATGTTCGCTCATGATTAAATATTATCATTTCAAAATCAATATTGCACGGGAACTCCTTTTGGCCTCCAGCAGTTCATTTTATGACTCAGGAATAGATAAAGAACTGAACTTCCATGAAAGCAATTAGTGAATCAAATCACTGGGGCTAAAACTCATGATTGTTTTTGTTATAGATTAATCTGTTGATTATTTTCTTTTAGATTAATCAATGGTTAGCTTGTACATTTTCAGAAAAAAAGTGAAAAAAAAAAATGCTCATTATGATTTTCTGGAACCCAAGATGGCACCTTCAAATTCAGTCCAACACAAAAAAATATGCAGTTGTGTTCCAAACAAATGCGGCAAATCCTCGCATTTAAGAGGCCAGGGCATTTGGGATGAAAAATGGGAAGTGATTAATTAATTATCAAAGTAGTTGCCAATCAATCAAATCAGTTTACCGACTGGTAAAATGAGTAATCTGTCTCTGCTCTAAAAAATCACATTGTATCAATGTAAGTTTGCCTTTCAGTTTCCTTTTAAGTGAAGGAGAAAATTATGTGGACAACTGACGTGATTGTGCATGCAGTGACTTGCCCTCTCCTGGGAAAAAAAAATCATGTCTTTTGGGGACAACATGAGAACAAGTTGACACTTGTACAGCAGCAACACGTTTCACAGAATCACTGAGTGACTGAGATAAGATTCAGGCTGGAGCTGGTTTTATCTACAGAAACAAGATTAACACAAAGCAGTTGTGAGGCTGATGATTGAAAAATGATTATGTATGTTTTGTTGTTGGGTGCTACAGAAGGTCAATTTATCCTCCTTAGTGTACTCGTCCATGCCTTATGCACACCCTGGACAGGTCATAGTCTAACTGCAGTGAAAATAGTCTTTTAGCACATTTTTGAGGTGCCAACTCCAGCTTGTAATTTAATGCTTGGACTGACTCTACAGGTTTCTACCTCTGCTGTAACATAAGCCGTAGTGATGTAACAAACTGGTGACAGACGCGGAGATGGTGACAGGAAAAGAGAAGGAGATAGGTGGAAAGAGAAAACGGTGGGTAGTATGTACATTAAACTGTTTGTGTATGTGCGCCTGTGTGTGTGTTTACCATGGATAATTTATGGATACGATGAATAATGAAGGCGCATGGGCAGAGTGCCAGCTACAGGAGTGTCAGGCTGCGATCAGTAAAGAGAGGGCACGAAGAGGCCAGAGGGGAGGAGAGGGGGAGGAGGATAAAGGGAGGATTTTAGTCGGGAACAGCTGTTAACCAGAGGGACACCAGTTTAATCCAGGTTCTAGTCAGAGAAGGACGCCAGAACGTTTGGGAGCGGATGTTGTTTAATGCTAAGAAAGTGCTTCTTCTTGGTTTCTTACTGGTGGAGGCCGCACCGTCAACTTAGATGTGAAAATAATTATTTATTATAGAGGAGTATGGAATTTATTAGGGACTGACAGATGGCAATAGAGGAGAAGGATGATGGCTTTGGTGTGGGGAAGGATCTAGCATGTCTTTTGGGCTCATCATACCCCCCATTGAACCCTACGAGGAAAGACTGATAGAAAAAAGAAGAAGGCAGGGTGGGGCACCAAAAATGGGAAGAAACCAGCATGCAGGGCAGAAAGGCTTGTATAGACATACAGTATAATAGGAAGAGGAGTGTTGGAGGTGTGTTCGTGCACATTAACTTCTGCTAAATTATCTTTGAATTTAGAGGTTCTATAAATGTTAGCAGAGTATCGTCGAAAATAGATTTACTTGCCAAGAAAGCAGAACATTGCCTCATTATATACTGTACTTTAATCTACTCGGGAATTCAAAAACAAGGACATAGTGTGTCAGCATTTCTTCATTTGTGGTAAAATGGAACAGAGTACATGTCCTGTATATAAGTACTGTAATTATACCTTCAGAGGGGAATGTTTGTCCCAGTGAGAGTATTGACAGGAAGCAGCTGTAAAATGGTGAATGAATTGTTTTGAGCATCACAACTGCTGCAAAATGACTCGTTTGACCGTCAGAATTTGATCTCGTCTGTCTGATGAAATTGGAAAAGTCTACAAGAGACACAAGGCTGATTTATTTGATCCCTAATCAAGTTTGTGTGGGATTAAGCCAGAAGTTAGGTTTTTCTACCTAAATTGAAAACGAACTTGAGCTGCCGCCTCTGAATGCAGGTTCATTTTAAACCCACAGTACTCTCTGAGTTTAACAAGCTGTTCTGGCTTCGAGAGATTAGATTATGTCACTTGTCCTTTTAAATTCCCACCAATGTGAATACAGTAGGTGCTTAGTGTCAGCTGAATGGATATGTAAATAATTAAGGAGATAATTACTGATTAATTTGGTTAACGGGAGAAAAGGAGGGCACATTTAAGGTCTGACAGTCTATTTTTGCAGAGAGGGGATTGTTTTGGCCCGAGGGTCACAGCGTTGAATAGTTTACAGTACTATTTTAGTGACAGAGCTCTGTGTATATGTGTGTGTGTGTGTGTGTGTGTGTGTGTGTGTGTGTGTGTGTGTGTGTGTGTGTGTGTGTGTGTGTGTGTGTGTGTGTGTGTGTGTGTGCGTGCGTGTGTGTGTGTGTGTGTGTGTGTGTGTGTGTGTGTGTGTGTGTGTGTGTTTTGGTTAGGGATTTGGCAGTAGCAGTACTCCGAAAGCGCAGTTGCCTTGAAGCAATATGTGCACACAGCTCACTCCATTTCTGTCAGTGCCTCTATCTCTCCACCCTCTCTCGTTGTGTATTCAATCTGTGATATCACTGGAATGGGTGGGTGGGTGTGTGTGTGTGTGTGTGTGTGTGTGCGTGTGTGTGTGTGTGTGTGTGTGTGGTGTACAGTATCATTGCAGTGAGTAGGTGGTGTAACCAAAGAGAGGATAATGCGTGGGAGGGAAGTACCATTGAGGTGCACATGATTTCTGTGTGTTGGAGAAAATGTCTTTGTGTGTTAATTGTAACCCCTCTGATCAGTGCAGGATTGCCAATAGATAAGTATTTTATTCAAAGTTATACAAGAACAGGTCTCCAAATATGTAAATGAGACAGTGGAGAATAACAAGATTGATGTGAGAATTCAAACCGTTTTCATTTCCAGGGCGTCATGCTGCCTGTGGCGTCAAAGAGATATGAACAAAATGCCCTTTGGTGTCTAAAATATATGCACAAGGTACCATATGCCTTATGGCTTGTGACGAGGTGGGTCGAAAAAGGTCATGTGACGAAATATATAGGGAGTAAAGTCATAGGAGGGAAGAGATCGGGGGTGGTTGGATGAAACAAACCCAAGACTTTCACCTGGTGTTTGAGTCCATGATAAGGCAAAAGTTAAGGTGGACTTTTTTTTAATAACCCAAACCATGACCTTTTCTTAACTATAATCACATCGTGTTTGGTGCCTAAACATAAGAAACCTTTTGCCGCTAAAGGAAACATAAACGTCTTTGATAAAACCTGAGTATTTTAAGCATTGGGACTGAGAACGTGTTGCATCACTGATGCAAACAATGCATCAGACAACTGCAGGAGGAAAATAAACTTGTGTATTTGTATTCAAAACTTGTGGTTTACAAATTCCTTCATGCTCATGTCACCATATACATCCCTTCCTGTGAAATAAGTTGTACAAATACAGTACTACAAAATATGAAGTGCCAATTTAGTAGTAAGTCATTTTAAATAGGCAGCTTATAATATCCCTTTAATGACTTCAAATTATCAGAATGTTTTTCAGCAATCAACCAACCGACCAATCAACACCCCAAAAAGCAAAGAAGTTCCGTTTAGTGTGATATTAGACAAAAAAAATTAAGAAAATCAGTTTTATTTGAAAAATTACTGAAACTCAATCAAAAAAATTAACAAGTTGAATAATGAATCTATTACATGGAGTGCTTTTGTTTCACAGTAAAACAAGATGATTCAAACATGTTTTTTTTTTAATTTCCAACAGTCGCTCAATAAACTTTTTTGGCTGCTGCCATTATCAAAATCTTTGTTGTACTGTGCCTTTAGCACATCTCTGTGTCTCTCAGTCAGCACATATGTAAATATACTCTAGGGCACAATCCTATGTGCCTGTATGTGTCTGTGATCGTGAAATATTTTTAGTCTTCCGTGTTCGTCTTGCCTGTCAGTGGAGCTGACATTGATCAGGGTGGAGATGACAGGTTTGCTGCGCGTCAAGGCTTTCACATGTTTCTGCACCGCTGATTGTTACCAAGCGGAAACGTGGAGCCGTGTTACGCTCTTCATCTCATTTGGGTTCTGATTGTGTCGAATTCCTTTGATATTTCATGCGTGGTGATGTGTATATTTGTTATTTTCAACAAATCTGTGCTGAGGGAGCAAAATATAAACAATATAAACTTGTACTGCATATTCAGATGTTTTAACATGTTGACACAGCAAACTTTGTGGGAATTCTGCTAATAAGAAGACTTTGGGTACATACTGTAAAATGAATATGAGTTTACATTCAACATTGAATAAGAGCACCTTCTAAATGTCTAGTGCAGAGTGGCTGACAATGAGTCAATGGTGCGGGAGAGACAATAAGAGAGTGTGGGTGTTAAGGCACAAGCACAGAATCCCTCTGTACATTGCTGAAGCTTTTCATAAGTTAATAAGTGCTGCTTCCAGCAGCCTGGAAAAAGCTAAATAACTCAGCTTCCATTAAGCCTTCTGCTTAAAATCATCTGTAATTTAGCTAAAGCTTAAACTAAGACATTTATGCCCAATTCAAATCGTACTTTGAGTTTTCAAGTAGCTGACAGTGAGTCAATATTTGATGATGACAGTGGGCTAGGATTGTGCTTTGATCTTGATTAAAATGGTTTGTACACTTGTACACCTGTACATCACGTGTTCCACATGTTGTAGAATCTGTCTGCACCACAGTCAGCTATGATCGTGAGGAAGTTCACCTCTTAATTTTTGTGAATCATACACTCTGTGTTTTTTATCCTAATGAGTACGGTATGATGGCATTTAATACCACAGGACCAAATATGAGCTGGTTCTGGCCCATATATGACTGCCAGACTTGGCTCACTTTAGGCTAAGATTCAGCTGTAATTAGAAGCATTTAAGCTTGTTTTGTATAATGATCATTTTCAAAATTAATGAATGTCTGACTTACTCAAAACATATGTTTACTGGTCAGAAATAAAGAAAGGATTCAATATTTTCTTCTTTTTTAGATTACAGAATGTTCATTTTGCACACAGAGTGAATGTTGATGACTTTTCTCTTCTTTTTTTTTTTCTCTCTCTTCCCAGTGTGTTGTTTCGTGGTTCACAAACGTTGCCATGAGTTCGTCACTTTCTCCTGTCCAGGTGCTGATAAAGGACCCGACTCAGATGTGAGTACAGATAATTTAATTATTTTTAATCATGAGCCTGTGCATGAGTGAGAATGAGTGCGAGTAGAGAAAGACACAGAGACATTTCCAGTCTGTGAGCCTCCATCTCCTGTCGACACCAGTGTTACGGTTGGGCAGCCTCCATCTTTTTCTCTCTTCCCTTTCCTGTTTTGACAGTTGTACTGTAACATAACACACTCACACAAAGGAATGTATCTGGTATTTACATTTTAACAGACTTCATACTAGATACGTGACGCTGTAGTAGTTACTTAAAGACGTGTCTTAAACACCTGAAGCTGCCCAGCACAACTACTATAATATTGATCTATGGGCAGCTGATGAAACATTAAACAACAATGTTAAAATGTGCCTGCTGGTGTTAAGCAACCATTTTCTATTGTAAATAGTTCACCACATCACTTTATTGTCAAGTGTTGTTTTAATAGTTTAATTTAGATGCCCGAAGCAGCCTAAAAAGAGCTACTGGTCTTTAAATAAAATACATCCTTACAAATTTCAGACGTGGGGTCAAAAACTTACATTATGTGAGACACAATTTTAGTTTTCTTGCTATGATGAAAACCATGAAAATAAACCTTATATTGGCAAACAATGGGTCCCACAATATTGCCCTTTTATAACAGCCGTCTAAATTCACTTTTGCTTCTCTTGTTTGTGTTCAGACACTCTGATTACGTGTTCCCGTGGTGTGATCTGTATGAGTTGTATATTGGTCCACTTTCTTTGATATCAAATGAATTAAATCCTCTATACACTATTTTAGACACACACGGTTGTGTCTAAAGAGATAAAAATAAAAATAAATAAAATAAAATAACCAATGAAGGTTATGTTTTTGGTGCAATTTGTTTCTTTGCCAGCAGGATTACAGAAAAACGACTTGCCTGATTTTCATTGTTCATTGTTCATTGTAGCATGAACCAAGTAAGAACATGTTATATTTTGGAGTGGATCCAAATCACAGTTCATGAATCATTTTTTACTTTCATAAAAAATGCAAAATAGGGCATTTGGAACAATATTCTGCCCTACATCTTAAAATCCAGTAGATGGCAGTGAAGTTCAAAAGCGACAAAACAGGCCATCAGTGGCGGACTGGCCATCAGGCATGAATTCTTTTTTTCCAGTACACCTCTGTGGGCCAGTCTAAAAATACAATGACTCCATATCACAATCCACATTCTTTGGTATAAGTAATCCTTCAGGATACGAATGTCAAACTTAACTCAGTAAGCAGTCATTATGGAGTCGTTTATAGGGAAGAACTGGAACAACAGCTGAGATTTGAGACATCATTCTTATAGTTTTGAAAATATAACTAGACAAGCATAGTGGTTGCATTTGCAGATTTGCATATCACAGAAGAGGGGACTATCGGCCTTGGCGCAGGTCAGCACTCTCCCAGTGCCCTTCCAGTTAATTCTCTTGAAATGTCCTCTTCACTTTCTGATCTGCTCTAATAACATGAAGTGCCATTAAGTGGTACTCTGTCAAGGAACTGAGAAGTTGTGTCTTTTCTCCGATTTATATCCTTAAAACGCAAATCTATTCTCTGCGCTTTCGAAGGAACAAAATCTTTTCCCTTTTTTCTCTGAAGGGTACTCTCGGGAGGCCATCTTCATCCTCTCAAAAAACCCCACTTTAAGTCCCTCAGCCATTTCTTTACCTCCCTCTGGAGTGCCCTTTCAGTCTGACAAGCGCACTTAGTTAGCCGCCTCCAGAGGAAATGGCGGTGTTCGCTGTTTGGCTTCCTGTGGTGTGTTCTGTATAACTGATAAGTCTCTGCAGTATTTATACTCTATTTCTTATAACTACCTCACTTTTTTTTTTTTTTTTTCCATCTTTCACCTTGATGCTTCTGGCTCTCTTTCTCACTGGCAATGCCACGCAGTTTTTTGTATTGCTTCTGTTTTAGACAGCACTTGAAGGGCCAAGCTGGCTGCCCAAATGACTTTTTAAAGATCTGGCTGTGTTTTTTCAGCTTCTGATATCAGTTTGGGACAAAGACAACCTTAAAATTAGAACTTAAAGAACGCATGATAATGAATTGAAATATATTATTTCTATTTTATATAACTGAATGTGCCTTCTTCTGTTTTCATTACAAACAAATGGACAACATCATTATTACCTAAGCTAGAGCACTGAAGTTGTATTTGCATTAGCTCAAAGGGAAAAGTGTCATCAGCTGCTTTGCCGTGATTGGCTGATCTACAGTTTGTCCAATCATATTCATACAGTTCACTGTGAACTTGACACTTTTAACTATTATTCTGTTGATAAACTCGTGTCAGCGCAGTGTGCTGTTGCAGCTACCTTCACCACTATCATTATATAATATTTTTTATATTGCTGATTTAAGATTTGATATTCATGTACATGTTAAACACAGGCTGCTTACAAGCTTTTAAAATAGTTCTTCTCTTTGTCTTCTTTTCTACTTGATTTTTGGGGACCAGCAGAAAGTGTGTTTCTTCACAGATGACAGCATCCTACACCTCTATAATCTCCTGTCTATTTTCTCTGAACATCCATATTTCTATATTTGGTGTACATGTAACTCTCTCCTCCCTGAATTTCTCTCCCATTGTCTCCCTTTCCTCCATACCTAACTCTGTCCTGTACATTCTCTCTTTAAATGCCACTCCACCCAGGGGGCCTCTGCTCTTAATTACGGGGCCTCACCACCCCCACCATGTCATCTCTTTAATGAGTTCATGGCCTTACGACCTCAGTTCCTGCACAGTGGAACTGTAGGGTAGCTCTGCTTCAAACTAGTTGCTCATTTAAATATAGGAGAGAGGAACATACGTCGCCTCGTAATTATAGAAGGAAGGAGGAAGAGAAGGCGCTTTCCAATGTACAGATTTTCCTTGAGAATAATGAACTTTTCGTACTTAAACAGATAACATGTTGACATAGTTCCATCATTGCAAAATTGCCAGACCAGGAATAAATTATATTATTTGCACTTCTAAGTGCAAATAATTGTCTTGGAACATTATAAAGTACCTGCATGGGTGATGATTTCTAACAATGGTGTCAGACTTTTACAGCTTGACAATGTTTTCACCCACGCACATATGGCTTTTTGAAGTTGACACAGAGCGGTACAATTTCGGCAGCTATTAGCACTTATTTCAGTTATATTCAGCTTGATGGTGCTTTACAGGTATGGTTGTCAGCTTTAGCTGTCAAATGCTTAATTACAGTAATGAGTGGTGAAGTTATACTGTGTAAGACATTGTGAGGTTGTGAAAAAAATTCTGTATTGTTTTTGCTTCAGTTTTCAGTCATCAGTGTCATCACTTAATGTCTTTTAAAATTTTAAATAATACACTACTATTAACAATTGAAACCCAGTAGCTAGTAGCACATAGAGCTCTCATGATGATTTGAAGATGAACATTAATGAATTAAAATGTAATTAATTGTAGAAAAAAAAAGTTGGCAAAATCTTTTGAGGGCGAAAGCTCTTTGTTTCTCAAAGATGTTGCTTTTATTTGTCTTATATTGTAGTAAACTGATTATGGTCGGGTTTTTGGACACTAACTGGCTCTGAACTTTACATTTGGAAATTTATATTATCCTCTAGCCTTTATTGGCCAAATAAATAATTAATTTAGCAGTAACAGGCAGATTAAATATTATTAGTTCCAGCATTATTGCAGGGCTATAATAGTGCTTGCTTACACAAGGTTAATCTATGTCAGAATAAGATATGAAATGACTCTGTGGCTGAGCATTTCTCTGAGTCCTTGAAGCTGAAAATGTTGAGTGAGCTCTTCGTCAGACAGGAACAACAGAAACATGAGGCTGTTGAGGAAGACGCGGTCGTCAGAAAGACTCCTTATGTTATCAGTGATATTTTCTCACCGTCTGCAGTGATCAGACCATCACTCCCATTTTACCTCCTGCCAGTGCCTCTCTCTTTCTCTCTCTGTCAGCGATGTATGTTTAAAAGAAGAACTCAATTATAGATCTGGGTTAATAGAATGGGTTCCCTGTGGGAGAGGTCGAGGGACGAGATCCTCTAATGAAACCTACATTTCAAGCCCACAGCCTGCTGATGGTATAGAAGTGTGTGTGTGTGTGTGTGTGTGTGTGTGTGTGTGTGTGTGTGTGTGTGTGTGTGTGTGTGTGTGTGTGTGTGTGCGTGTGCGCGTGCGTGTGCGTGAGTGAATGAGAGGCCGAGATACCAAGATGTATACATAAAGATACCACAGCTCTAAAGTGGCTTGAGAATTACATTTAGAAGACAGGGAGTCAGTTAACTTGGTTCTTTGATTGAGTATGGATGAATATGTTTTCCAGACAGAAATGTCAATTTTTCTTAGCTAGTACAAAATCTGCCTCAAGGGGTTTTACTGCACAGCAGACCCTTGATTCACATATAAAACTCCCCAAAAACCCGAATAACATGGCAAAGCAAAGAAGACAGCCCTTCCAGAACGGACAGACATTATGCCAATGGATGGTTGTTTGCAAACGTATATGAAAGGACTTTCTTGAGAGGGATGTCAAAATATGTCAAGAGAAGAGAGTCGGTTGTTGGGTTTTATCAGTTGTTTATCAGTTGTAGGCCGATTAGGAAATAAAACCTAATGGTCCTTTTTGGTTTAGCGTAGCAACCCGATGTATTCATAGAATCATGTACGTTTTATAGGTGAAACACTCTTATCAGGTTCGACCAACTTAAAATGATAGTTGAACATTTTGTGGAAGTTTCATATTTGCTTTGTTCTTGAAAGTTATATGTATCTGAAGCCAGAAGATAGTTAGCTCATCTGAGCATAAAGACTTAAAACAAACAGCTGGTTATAACCTTGTGACTGAGGGAATTGTAATTTTTACGAAGATATGAGCCTCCAAATTTCAGTCAGTCAGTGAACAGATTTTATACTACATTATGCTCGTACATATTTCTGTAGACACACAAACACTGAATAACAATCTGCATTTTTAGACATTGATTTTCTCTGTGTTCAGTTTATCATGCAGATGTGAAGCAGTTTGTTTTTGACTTGTCACCCGAAGAGTCTTTCTCAGCATGCGGGAGGCCGGTTCCCACCTGGACAGTCTATCACAGGACGAACACACTCACATTCACAGCTTTCCGCCGAGCAGTAGCAAAATTGCGTATAACAAATAACATCTCAATTATCAGGTCAGTCTACAGTATTTATATAGCAGAATCCCATAACAGCTAGTATTACAAAGTCTACAACCTTATAGGTGAGAAATGTTAAATAACTGCACAGGAATATCCTCTGATGTTATACTAACATTATACTGTACAGGACAATGAGGGTGCTACAGTAACATTATGATTATACACTGATATGAGGGAAGACAATTATCTCGCTAAAATCAGAAATCTATTGGTGAAGTCATCATAACTCGGTAAAATTCACTTTCAATAGGTTTAAGGTAACTTCACTTTAGACAAGAACAAAACTATGGTTAATGACAGTATATGTTACAGCACATACAAAATGAGACAGGTATCATCACTGGATGAAATAATGAATCTGTACTAACGTTTGACGGTGGTCTCGCTGCAGCCCTTTCAAAAGTGAAAAAGCTTAACACCAAATGAAAGTCTTTGAGCTGTGAGAGGAAACTGAAGCACAGGAAATCCATGCATACGTGACAAAAACAACATCTGAGAAAACTCAGTGACCGTGTAAACCCCTAATCCACCGTTACACCCACGCTACAACATGCATCTTCATTATGACGTGTTAGCACAATAATTTAAACCGTATTTCATGTGTTCTTAATTTTTTTGGAAACATACTTTTATGTCAGGGTTGGCCCAATTTACATTTCTCACTCAGGCTATTGCGATTTTAGAGTATAGCAGGATGTGTTTTTAGCAATATTGTAATTCTTCCTCTAGTTCAAATATCAATATTTTTATATTTCTGGAACAGCAAGGACAACTTGTACGGGGTACATCCAAACTTCACTGGTTCCAGACCTTTTGGCACCAACCTACGTCATAGCCTTGGATTGTCGTATCAAAACAAGATAAAGGCAAAGGACAGCTGTGTGTCTTTCTCAGATTCCTTCAAAACAGCTGCTGTAAAACCCTTACGAGTGAAACCCAACCTGGATGGCAATGCATTGACCGGCAATAGGCCAATATCCAACCTTTAATTCAATAGTATGGTTCTTGAAAAGATCATTTCAGTGCAAATAAACTTTCTTAAAGAAAACAAGATCATAGAGGAGTTTCAGGCTTTAGAGCACATCACTGCACTGAAACGGCACTTAGTAAAATAATCAGCGACCTCCGACTAAACTCTGATGAAAATAAGGTCTCTATTCTAATCGTATTCTACCTAAGTGCAGCTTCTGATTCAATTGACCATGATATCCTGATCAATCATCTTGAGAAGCTGGTTCTTCTGATAATGTCTTAAACTAGTTCAATGCATACATCTAAGAGAGGAAGTTTTATGTCAACATTGGAGACCATGAGTCTAAGAAAGCTGCTTTGGGGTTCCACAGGGAAGCCGCCTCAGTCCTTTATTATTCTCACTTTACATGCTGCTACTTGGTAACATCGTTAGAGAGCTGTTTGTTTCCATAGTTATGCAGATGATACACAACTGAACATCACTGCTGAACCAAATAATGATGCAGCTATACGCTCCATCACCAGATGCCTTTCGGAAATTAAATAAATGGATGAGCAATAATTTCCAAAAATGAAACAAGGAAAAAACAGGAACCCTCCGAGTTGAACCCACAACAAAATGAGAAAAGCTGGAACATAATCTGGGACAACTAACTTTGTGGATGAAATCAGAGGTGACGTGTCTGGGTGTTACCTTGACCGTGACTAGTTTCAAGGCCCACATTAATAATACATTTAAAAAAAAAACCAAAACATTTCTCCACCTTAGAAACAGCCAAGGTATGCCCATTCATAAATCAGATAGAAACTGAAAAGCTGATTCATGTTACAGCCCTCCCAAAGAAAATAGTAGACAGACCTGAGCTCATCCAAAACTCTGCAGCTTGGCTGTTAACCAGAACCAAGAGGCGAGAGAGAGCACATCAGTCCAGTTCTGGCTGCTCTGCACACAGGATTGACTTTAAAATCCTCCTCCTCACATACGAAGCTTGTAATGGACCCGGACCAACTTACATTGTTTACTCTCTGGTTAACTATGTGCCTTCAAGAACATTACAATCATCTGCTGCTGGTTTACTGGAGGTTACCAGGAACAGAGAACCACAAAGCTGTGGATGACTACGTGTAGATATCAGGGAAGCTAGCTTAGTAAATATTTTCAAAAGAAAGCTTAAAACATATCTCTTTTCCTTCGCCTTTAACTACTTACACCTGAAGCTCTCTTGCATTTGCCTGCACTTTGCACTGCTGCGCCTTTAAAATGTATTTTGTTTTATCCTCTTTTTTTTTTTTTTAACTATATCTCATTGTATTTATGCATTGTCTTGCATTTCTTTCTTTTTTTAAATATAATTTTACATTTAACATGTTTTTATGTTCCTTTATATCTGTTTTTGTGTGAAACACTGCATGTCATTTTCTTGCCAGAAAGCGCTTCATTCCTTATATGAAAGGTGCTATACAAATAAAGTTGATTATTTTATAATGTATTATTATTATCAAATTTCAGAAGAAATCGTGATAATTTTTTAGCAAGTGACAAGCAACGGTTTGCTGTGTCAACACAAAAAAATTAATCTGATGAAAAAGGTAAGACTGCAGTTACAAAGCAAGTTACAGGATTTTAACCTCCATAAAAATCCATTACTGTCTTGAAATGTATTTTAAGACAGGTTTGGCATAACAGACATTTCTCTCTGTGTGTCACAGCTGTTTCCCTTATGTTGAATATCCATCACGGTACATGCTGAAACCTCTATTAATGAGATTTAGGCGAAAACAGATGAGCGAAAATCATATATCCAGTTCTGATGATAGATTTAACAGTATGTGTGAGCAGATGGTTAAAAACTACCCTGAATCTACAAGATAACCTTTGAGAGATGAGGAGGGCGGGTAAAGTGACGGGAACATTGTGTGGAACATACTGTATGTAGGGACGCAAGTATCTCTTTATTTCTTTATTTCTGTTGTGTGAGTAAAGAATGATTGGTTTGTATATCTTTTCCAATCGCCAGAAAATCCTTCAAATAAGATCTCGCACAGAAAAACTTAAACCTTCCCAGAGGAAGAATACAAGCCTGAGTCAGATAAATACAACGACACTGCATGCTTTATTGATCAGTGCAGCAAAAGCAGCTGCTCCAGCCTCTGTTATATTATATTTTACTTTGTTCTTTTTTGTAGGACAGACAGTGTTATTGAATCAGAGTGGATGGAAACAAAATTTTATAAATAAATACTTACACATACTTTTAGAATAACTTTACTTTCATATGTAGCAGACAGACTTTTTGCAACAAAAGATTTAAGTGTCCGTTTGGATATTTACTTCATTTTATGATAATGTGAGCTACAATACCTTCACTCAAAGGCACCTCAGCAGTCTTCAATCCTGGTGATCTCAGGGAACTAGCACAGATATAGTTCATGTTTTACATACACAAACCAACATTGATTAAAAAACTGTGTTGGAGCTGGTTTCACAAAGATGTTTTATTAGTCCAATCAAAGTTAAACATACATATTTAAAGGCTAAATAAATTACCCGCCCTACCCCCAGACAAACTCTGAAGTAAGACCCACATTATTTCCTCCCAGGTAACATTGTTGCATTTTGTGGTATTATTACACTTTTTGCTGAATTTACTCTATAAAATGTCCTTAAAACTGTTAAATTCTAACAGGAGGCAAAATTAAATGATGTACTAATAATGGAAAGACCACATAAAGATACGTCATTTCTTCCAAAGTTCAAGAGTTATGATATGAAAGACTTTTGGAACTCGAGGTTTGAGAGGTGCGTTCAGTTTTTGCTTTCAATTCTAATGAAATCAGGCGACTATATTTCCCTTAATGTATGTAGGAACACAGTGAAATAAGTTATGATGAAAGAAATAAAGATACGATCATTAGATTAAGGTGAAATATATAAAGAGTAAATGTTAACCTCGGGCATAGTTATCATTTACTTTTAACTCTGCTCCATATTGAACAAAATATACAAATGTATCTGGTGATTTGACACGGCAGTTTGATGATATGTTTACTCTGTGCAGGGACACAGCTTCTGTAAATATGTCAGAAAGTCAGTAAGCACTAACTTGAAAAGAGTGAGTGGACTGAAGACAAAATCAATAATGAAAAAAAAAAGTTTTTATGTCAGTAACTGCAAGGAAGAAGCTGCCTGTCACACAGCATCATGAATGACATGACAGGGTATGATTTTTGTGTTTGTGTATGGGTGACTGATGCTGTTGGCAGGAATATAATGGACAATAGATTGTCAAACCAAAACAAAAGAAAAGCAGAGTGAGAAAAGCACAATGACAAAAAAAACAGTCAAAACAGTGTATGTTTTCACACTGACTAATAGGTAGTCACTGTTCTGGCACTCTGTCCTGATGTTGTGAGCGGGCTTTCAATTTAGACACTCTGTAACACAACAGATGCCACGCAATACACTCATTTGTCCAGGAGCACCACACTGCACTGTCTGCCTGCAGTGAGTAGTGTCTCTGTGAGGAAAATCAAGTGAAATAAGAGGGTTAAAAAGTTGGATCATGTAGACAGGAAAATAAAAATGTCACTAGACCACAAACTGTAGTGTGAAATGATTTTAAAAGAAGACATTGTGTTTGGTAATTAAATTGCCATTTAGAGTTTAGAGTTTTGCTGCTGTGCTGCACACAGAATATGAGTTAATTTTTGTTGTGTCCCTGACCTCGTAGATCTGAAGTGATCATGCTGACTCCAAGAACTGATTCATATTTATATTATCTTCAAAGCTGCTTTTTATTGACACATAACACATTTTGGGAGAACATTATTTTTTCCAGATTTTAAATACACCCTGCCTTATAAATAGCAAACACATACACACAGACACACACACAAAAAAGACAAAACAACCCCCCAAAATTATACCAACCCGTTAACAGTAATTCACATGATGCAACTTTCCTAAGTTAAAAAGATTACCTTTAAACGAGTAACAACACAAGTCCAACACACCTTTGGCTGATACCTTAAATCCTAAAAGTCTTTTGTTTTTAAAAGGAATTAAGAAAAAACATCTTTCCACTTGTTCCCAACAGAAATTGATTTTCAGGGTGCAGTGTTCTTTATTGAAGTACCGGATCGCACACAGGCGTGAGCCCTTCGCTGATCTGAGGTTGGGTATCTTCTGTGGAAACAAGTTTACAAGCATTAGTCATTAATACATATTTCCATTGCTTTAATTTAAGAAAATCAACAATATAGTCCTGATATTTTAATCGGTTGCTCGGGATTAATCTCTAGCATGACTGTCAGATTTCAGTCACAACAGGTCCCCGGAAATGTTTCACAATAAAAAGCCTTGTTAAGAAATGAGGGGTTTCTGTCGACTGACTCCCTGGAGGACTTTTAATTTGAAACAAATGCAGGAAGTGTTGAGTTTGTGTTAATGTGTAATGCAGTAACTTGATGAGGGCAAACAGTAGCGAATCAAAATGAGGCTTCAAATTGCCATACTGAATCAATCCATACCCTTTAAATGTCAATATGCCAACTTTGACCATTCCATTTGTTTGCATTGGCTTTCTTGCATGACATATGCTTGAGAGATAATTGGATCTTCAAACACTTAAAAAATATAAATGATTTTTAACTGCATCAAGAGAAATGAACATTTCATTTATGTACTTGGAGAAAGTAAATGTTGGATTGTCATTCTGGTGCGCTCTGCCAGCACCACACTTGTGCCAATTTTTAAAAATCAAATATAATTATTTTCCTTTGTTGTTGTACAGACACTTGATTATATAAAAAAAAAAATCTTGATATCTTTTTCTCCGATTTAACTGATTTGCCATCAACAAAAGACTGATTAAAGACGAGGAGGCAGGAAAAGTATTTTTCTCCCTGAGCTCTGTTTTCATTCCTCCTTCTGGCTGCTTTTTCTGTTTCTGTTTGATTTTTTGAGTTTCTTAAGGCGGCTGTATTTAATCATTCCTGTTTGCACAGAAGCTGGCGCCCTCATCCTGCTCCATGTCTGCTGCTGCTCATCACTGGAGCTTCAGCTGCACAGTGATCCCTTGTTTTTTAGAGGAACGAAAAACAAACGGGAGGTGGTCTTGTCCTTGAGAAAGGCGGGAACCAAGAGGAACAGACCCACACAGCTGCACATGCAAATGCAATGAAAGATATGCACAAATGACAGACACCTGCACTATCAGTCAGACTTAACAAGCACACACACAGATACACACACACACACACACACACACACACACACACACACCTCTGAAGACACCTTTGGGAAGCTGAGTATAATTCAGGCAGTAGAGAACTAATTGAACATTATTTTCCAGGACAGGTGTGGAGCAGAGGACCAAATAAATCGTCTTATTCCGTCGTGCTCATGAGATTAAAAGACATGAACACACACGTCAAAGAAAACTGTGTGCGTACATCGAAGGCGTGAGGTCAATACCTACATTGGTCTATAAGTAAAATGAACAGAAAGCTCGATTTGATGCCGTCAAAGCACTTTACCCTTTGAGGAGATGTTTGGTTTCCCTTGGCAGAAATATTTGAACTCCTACATTGAATGTTGCTGCTTCACTGCACAACCTGAGCCTTGTAATAAACGGTGTTCTGGATGCGATCGCTGCCCGTGGGTTCATGTTGCAGTGTGTTTGCGTGAGAATAAGCAGCCTTTCAGTGGCCGTCAGTACAACCATGGTGCTCAGAAGCTGGTGTGTATTCCCGCTGAACCGTGGCTGCAGGTGTTGCTCACACATGCACGTGAACTCACAACACACAGAAATAGCCCACCTTTCTGCCCTGGTTATGTTCCACGTTTTGAATGTTCATAAAAGGGGAATTGATACCAGAGTTTTCTATCAATCCAAAGCGCACAAATGTAAATGGAAGAAAACACCAAATCATTAAAAGAAATGTGACATTTTCTCTTTTTAGTCTTTTGTCTTGAGGAACATTTAAAGTTTGGATAATTGAGTCAGTAAGCAGAAAAAAAAAGACCTGACCTTATGACCTTGAGCTAAGAGACGAGGCCACACCCTCATGTGTGTGTGTGTGTGTGTGTGTGTGTGTGTGTGTGTGTGTGTGTGTGTGTGTGTGTGTGTGTGTGTGTGTGTGTGTACTTGAATTCCACATGTTGTGGGACATAAATCTGTCTCCAGTCACTATTCAGTAAATTGGTGTAATCTCCTTCAGGTGTGTGAGTACTTGTATAACAATCTATGAGGACCATGTTTTAGTTTTAGACCATTGGAGTGAGGACCTTTTTACGGAGTGTCCATAGAGAGAAAAAAATCGATCAATCGAGGACAGGAGATACTAAATTGTGCGCACAAGATAGTATTTCGTGGGCACAATTTAATTTTTTTTTCTCTCTGTGGCAACTCCCGGGCTCCGGACATTGAGGGTCAAGGTTACAATTAGGTTCAGATTCGGGACAGGCTAACGTTTGGGATTAAGCACATAGTTGTGATGATTGATGTTAGGGTGAAGGGTTTCAGAATACTTTAAGTCAATAAATGCCCTCAAAAAGATAGACATTCAAACGTGTGTTTGTGTATGCACGTCTGTGTGTAGTCGATTAATGTGAACTTTTACTTTCATTTATATCTCTGTGTTCAATGAGGCTTAATCAAACTTCACAAAAGACTGACTCCATACAGAGTTTTGTTTGCACGCGCACACAGACACACACATGGCCACTATGTCGTTGCCTTTGTAGTCTTTCTAAATTGATGTGAACAAAGAAATTCCGATGAAACCTTCCTCGATCAGATTACAGTGCCCCTGTATATTCACCGCCGATCAAACTTCTCTAAATGCTCCAGGATATGTTCACAGCAAAGGAAGGTGGAAAGTTGGAGGAATATTGAGATGAATGCTGGAGGTAAAAGAAATGAACGAGGAGGGAAACTGACATTTACTGAAAATTCATGAATTCATTTATCCTCTTTCTTGATGGGTTGGATGATACACATTTGGCCACATTTGTACAGCATGAACAAATGTATGATAATAAAATATTTACTTTGTAGCTTTGAAAGTTATTTGTTCCTAAAAGACCAGATATGTGACTGAGTGTAGATCTGGGTGATTAACTGTCTAATCCACTTCCTCTCCGTCCCCCTCTCTTTCTCTTCAGGACCCGAGGGCAAAGCATAAGTTTAAGATCCACACCTACTCCAGCCCGACCTTCTGCGACCACTGTGGCTCTCTACTCTATGGCCTCTTACACCAGGGCATGAGATGTGACCGTATGTACCCAACACCACATATCCATAAACATCTGTGCAACCCTGTATCTCTCTTTGCTATTATACTGTATGTTCAATATTGCTATTTGAGAGTATTTAAATATAGTGTCTTTCTTTCTTGGCAAGCATATCAACATAAACAAATACTCAATGTTCAGACAGCATCCTCTTGCATAACATCACCAACGGATCTCTCTGGATATGTCTTTTCCAGACTGTATGATGAACATCCACAAGCGGTGTGTGGCCAATGTGCCAAGCCTGTGTGGGACGGACCACACCGAGAGGAGAGGTCGCATCCAGATCACCGCTGAGGTCAAGACTAATGTTCTCACTGTTACCAGTAAGTACATCTCGGAAACACACGCAGCCCTGCAGTGTACATTGTAACACACACACACACACACACACACACACACACACACACACACACACACACACACACACACACACACACACACACACACACACACACACACACACACACACACACACACACACACACACACACACCGAATGCAGGCTTCAGCTACAGACACGGCCCAGAAGTTTGAGAAGACCAGTCATCTGTCTCCCTCTACTGGTAGAGTGGCAGAGGTGAAGGATCAAATATGAGCTCAGACACTAAAATCAGGTTTTGTTCTTTATCCATCCACAAGATTTTATTCAAATTTACTGATGTAAAGGGCATTTCTGAGTTATTACTATTTACCTTGTGGAGGTAGTGAATATACAGTAGAAAGTCACTGTCAGTGAGCACTGTGTAAATTCAAAAATGAGCCCAACATACTTAGATTTGCATAAACATAAATAGTGAATATGCTGCTTCTGACTGAACATCAAAATCATCTATATGTATGAAAAACATGTTACTCTGTGATGTGTGTATTACTTTAAATAATGTGTTTTCTCAGGCAAAAAAAACCTTTGTGAAGTCACATGATGCTTTCAGTGGTTTTAAAAGGTGATTTGACAAGTGTAACACATGTTTGACTCCGTTGCTCTAGAATACAACGAGATCTCCAGATTGTTATAAGCTGCTGATTGTAGGGACCCAGTTTTCCTTCACCGCCTTTTATTTTGTAATAATTCGTCAAGCATTTGGCCTTGGGATTGACACTAATATAAGGTGTGAGATATATTTTTCATCTAAATGAGCTTATTTCCATGCTTTCTCAAGACTGAATGAGCTGTTACTTTACCAAGCAGCTGGAGAAAAACAGGAGTCAGATCCATTTACACAGTGTGTCACACACATTCACCCACTGAGACTTTGGGTTGGTGGCTGAAAAGAGGCATCACCGAACGGTCACAAGCTGCTGTTTGTCTCATTGTCACTAACACGCTGAACATGGTACGGCAAGTCTTATTCACGGTGTTACTACTGCACAGGCCTTAAAGAAAAAAAACACAGGAATTTCACATGTGCACAAACTCATGTGACCACATGAGACTGCTTCAGCCAGCTGCCACGAAACGAGCTGCAATGTAATATTTTGTCAATGTACGTCCACTAAAAGCCACTACAGACTCAGGTTCTTAACATAATTTTCCGACAACATTATGTCAAATATCACTAGCTCAAAAACTCAACAACTTTATCTGACAGTTTTACCTCCACTGTCTGCAGCAGGTCTCTCCACTCTTGGAACAGAATGTGTCTTTAGGAAAACTGCCGACTTGATTGTAAAGGGCAGTGTACGGACGGGAGTGTTTGAATTCATTCGTAGCACAACTGGCCAGAACTTCAGCGTGTCCATATTCAACAACGGTAGTCTTTGAAAGATGCGTGAACATTTTGTTGGCACAATTATTGAACCATTTAAAAACATCTTTTCGATGGCACTGAGCTCTGCCTTCTGTCCTCCAATACAACGAACTCTTCGCAGCGCTCCCGTCTCCAACTCTCTCTCTCGTTCTAAAGTGGCTTTCCTACAAAAGCTCACCTCTTGCAAGACTTCTGTTTCAGGTCAGCTGTCCTTTTCACAATGTTGTCTAACCGTTATATTAACAATCTGAGCCTGTCAGTGGCAAAAACAATTACTTTTAGTGGACGCAATTGCCCCAAAGTATTACATTGTTGCCCATTTCACAGCCACCGCCTGAAGCACTCTTGCTCAATCCTGCCGGACATATTTTAAAAGTTATTGTCTCCATTTGTCACTTAAACCCCAAATAATAGGAAAATAAGGTCCAGGTTGAAAAAGGATGGTGTCCCTTTAATTGATGTCCACAAACAAACTTCTTACATGTAACTATGACTAATTGTTGTGCATTTGCAACTCGTATTATTAGCTGGACTTAACCTCATGCTAAATAAGCAAATAATAAGTCAGTTGCCATCATGCTGACACTATCACTTTTGATTTATGTCAGGGATATTTGGAATTGTTTCAAGGGTATTGTATTTCATTTATTTTGTACTCTCCTTCCCTCTGGCGACTTCCTTTACTTGTTCTTGATGAAGCTGTTTCCTGCAGCCTTATTTCATCCTTCATGATGTTCAAAGTTTGTGGAGGATTACATTTTTGGCTTCAAGGCAGAGTTGGCATCTCTGTTTTTTAAATGTAAATTGAGACAAAAAGTGATTGTGACGATAATTAGACTCGGATAGTGATAGTTTTTGCTGTGGACATTATTGTGGGTGTACAGAAGTAGTCTGTCTGTTTCTTCTTTGATTTCTTCTGTGTGTTAGTTGAATGCTGAAAGTCTTAATTCTGTGTTACCCAATATGTACTGCTGATATTTGACGGTGTTAAAATGTTTCTGGAAGCATCTCTATTGAGATTTTGCCAGTCAGGATTTTCTTAATGAATTACTTGTCTGTCTTTAAGCCTTCAGGATTGCAGCAGTTGTATCTGGCGGCCCAGTGCTGAGCCTCGGATTTAAAAGAGTAGCTGTATGAATATAAAGTAGGACGTTGCTCAGAGACAGCCCCGTCAGCCAAGCTTCAAGAAAATGAAATATTAATCATTAATACATTTAAATGTTCACACTGTTTCCCCCTCAAGAACTGGTGTTAGAATGACTGTGACTGTCACCAGCAAAATGTGAAATTTACATTTTATATTAAAAGAATATCTGAACTAGCTTCTTTAATCCAAAATAAAGGAAAATGTTCACATTATCTGATCAAAAACAAAAATACCTGTGTCCTCAATTAAATTTAGGTTTTGCAGACCTTCACTTTCAAGGTGTTATGTAATTAGGTTACAATATGCAGCCATTTCTGCTGCACATAGATATGAAACATAATTAGTTTGATATCTGCCACTGAAATACAGTGAAATCTACACTGGCAAAATTATTATTTAAAGAAGGGTCGTTTCATTGGCATAGGTTAAATGCAGGCTGACCTCTTTCTTGGAAAGACCTGTCTCATGTTTTATTTAACTCATAATGGAAACGGCAGAGAACAGTGTCACCCACCACCTTGTTACTCATTTTACTTGTAGTGCGTTATCTCACCTGCAGGTGGCAGAACGGGGTTACATTAACTGCTTTTTGCCTGTCAATTTAAGTACATCTGTACTTCAAACTGAAATAATCAGACACTCTTCATATCAATTTACTTTGATGAAATTAGACTTCACTTTCATCCCATATCATGTGAGTTCACATAAATATCATGTCTTATATCATCTGACAAAAACTTTAAAAGCATGTCAATCGTTTCCCTACTCTGATTATATTTGACTCTGGCTGGGTGGATAACACAGCCAACATATACCTGCCTTACTTTCAGCTCTGTCACAATTCATCCTGAAGTAAAAGATGATGCAATGATGAGACATGTGCATGTTTCTAGCTTCTCATTTCTTTCTCCTCACTGGAAAAAAGCAACGTTGGCTACTTTGCA
Source organism: Brachyistius frenatus (assembly GCF_029030835.1). NCBI lineage: Eukaryota > Metazoa > Chordata > Actinopteri > Embiotocidae > Brachyistius > Brachyistius frenatus. The sequence continues at coordinate 1,466,142 of NW_027210687.1, forward strand.
TTACAGGAACATTTAGCATTTAAATATGTCATAAATGTTGAGCTCACTTTCTCATTGGGTTTGCCTTTTATTATTGATTACTTCATGTCTCAGTTTTTGTTACACCCCCAGATCTGTCATAAATACAATTGTGTCCATTTCTTTGTGGCCTTGCAACTACTAAATGGAAATAAATGGATATTTAACTTTGTCTGGATCCACAAAGATACAAATGATTTTTTATCATTGCTGCTGTTCAAAGGAAGAAATTAATTACCGATTGGATGGTGCATCAATTAATATACAGGATCAGTGCAACACGTAAACAACGTCTTCACTGGATACTGTTTAAAAGATGGAGAGAATTTGAAACAACATGGACATGTGCCCAGTTCTGCATGTATTCTGTCTGTATAGACGTTCACTGGGTTTCCTCCCTGTTGTTCTGTCTCTCCTACACATTGTTCTCTCTCCCCGGTTCCCACGCTCGTATACTGATCATTAGCTGCTGGTTACTGTGGGAAATGATAAGAGAGCAGACTTATCACACACTGACTGCTAGGACAGCAGGAAATGCTCCAATCCACAAGGGCTGCAAAACAGAAAGGAACACAGTTGAGCTAAATGGTACAAATAGTTAAAGAAAATTAACAGACGATGTTGTTTTTTTATATAGTTTAGTTGTATCTGTCAATCAGTCTTAAATGATGCATCAACAGTTTTACACTTTCACGTGCAGAATACACTGATTGTGTCTTGATATTTAAGCAGATGTGATGAATCACTTCACTTGTCGTAATGCTCTACGGGAATAATAGAAGGCAGTAGCAGGAGTAGTACTCCTTTTTGTCCACAGGGGTCAGTGTGGAGCCACCAGTAGCTTCCTCCCTCATTGCAGTGAGGGGTAGAAAAAAATGCCACCACAGAGAATGAATTGCAGAACCACCAGGAATTATATTCTACAGCTTAACATAGCAGGATCTGGTGGAAATGGTTGCTACACTCAGAAAGGCATCCGTGCTGTTCTTGTCGTGGATTTAATGAAAGCAACTAATATGGGTGTAAAGTGACACTTTAGTGATCAGTTTGAATACACCTCCCTCAGCCTTTAACAGGGAGATCAGAGCTCCGGGTCACTGGCAGAGCAGCGCCCATGGAGATGGAGGGGAGTCTGTATATAGCTCAATGACGCTCCAGCAGGGCAGATGCAGTGGGACAGTGAACTGGGGCCTTAAAGGTGCCCTCTTCCTTTGGTGCTGCACCCAAACGGTCTTACAGCGAGATTATATTCTTCACAGAAACCTCTACGTACGATTCTATATTGTGTGTTTTGTTTGTTTATGACCCAGAGCTGGGGGCGGGAACTTTGATAAAACATGAGCTGGGTTGTTGCACCAGTAGTCCCAGAATTTATTTTTTTACTGAAAACAAATATGTATCAGAGGAGTATGTAACTCAATAGTTAGCTGTGACAAAGCTGTTGGTCCTACAAAGGGTTTTAAAGGTTGGATTTACAATCATATGCCAAGTCAACTTGTCCATGAGTGCTACGTCACATCACCAATCACAAAGCTAGTCTAACAGGGTTTGAGTCGTGGGTTTTAATGCATTACCTGTGACTATGCACATTCATAAGTCATTGAAAGACTACAGAACAGAAAGGAAAATTGCCCTCTCTTCATGCTGAAGGAGGTGATGCACCTGTAATTTTTTTTTATCAGCTTGGGTATGTTGGTATGTAAACTTAATGAAGAATGCCTCCTCTGGTCAATACCAATCAACAGTTCAAGGCGTGAACTTAAGTGGTGGAAGCTGATGTGTTTCATTTGACAGCTAGTTTACTCAAGATGGAAGCTGAGAAGAGCTGAAATGCAATTTCAGCCCCTGAATAAACGCCTAAATGAACCTTTGTGGTGTTGGAACAACCTTGGCAGCTAATTTGAGCATCAAGTCAACGTGTGTCTTTTTATTAAATCTACTAGCCTACTGTGGGATTGAGATCTGACTCCTTTTTATTATTTAAGGTGTCTTGGTGCTGTTCTTTGGTAGATTGTGAAGTATTGTTTTCCCTTGTCCAGACAAGCCAAACTGATCTGATAAATGATGTCACCAACCACGAGAGGACATTTTCAGGAATGCGGCATGTAGACTTTTTTTTTTTTCCAGAACATACAGCAGGAACCCGACTAAGATCTGATGAGGCTGTTTCACAAGGGAAAAGGTGCACTGCCGACACCCACGCTGCTGTGCACATACAGTATTCTGCTGTAACTGCACTCTTATCCCCCAACAGAGTCAAATGCACATTCTCTCTCGCTCTCTCTCTCTCTCTCTCTCTCTCTCTCTCTCTCTCTCTCTCTCTCTCTCCCTTCGTCCCTCCCCCCCCCCCACACAGGTATACACAGACCCATACATGTTCTTTGCAATTAACACATCCTGTATGTAAGGAAGAATTTCACACATGCTCACACAGTCCCACGTTACACACCCGTGCATGCACAAGCAGATCCATTTCACTTACACACAAACTCGGAACCACGCACATCCTCGGTTATTTACTGTAAGTGTCCTTTGAGACCATTTGGCATGCTAACCTCTTTACAGCTCTCCTCAACCAGCATTTGATGGTCACTTTAACAGGCATCATGTAATATTTATTGAGCTGCTCTGCTGAGGGTTTAATGCCGGCTGTGGGTCTGTGCTGTGGTTAACCTCCTGGAGCTCAGCGTAGAATAAAGCTTTAACAGCATGAAGACCTCATCTCTCTGACATCTTGAGATTTTCTCACACTGAGAGCTCACTGGGAAACTACTCTTCCCGTCCTGCATGTTCCTCACAGCATTTTATCTGTAAAAATCATTTAGACTTTTATCCTGATAGTCTGCTTTACTATTTTCACCAACCTTGGCTGAAACGAGAAGCGATGCGTGCTACACTTCACACTTCTCAGCTCCACCACATGTCGAGCACCACAATCACTTCTACTGATGACTCTGCTGCACCAGACGATCAAAGCTGGTCCTCTGAGTCTGCTAAAATCAGCTCTCAGTCTTAACGACACACAAACACACCCAATAACTGTTAACCGATTAGACCGAATAGCATGTGGATCTGGGCGTTTTCAGTTCACTGATCAAATCGAACTCAGCCAATCTGTCAAAATCTGTTGTCAAAATTCAAATCTGTTCTCCTTCACCTCACCCAGTCTTCATATCCAGAGCCCAGGTCGAGCTCGTTCGAACCCATCACACCCAGATCTGTGTTTTCAGTCACCACCAACCTACCTGATGTTCATCGTCATGTCTCCATTCGCTTGCATTCGCTCACTCAGATTGAGTCTTTCATGACAAAATTTGTGTCATCGTTGGTCAGACAACAGGGTTGGATCAGATTTGAAGTTTTCTTAAGCCTGACCTGACTAGACACAGAGAGTTGGCCTATATGCAGCACTGCCACATGAATCAAACTCCTCCTCTGGTTGTCTAGTTTTGCCCTCTCTTTCTTGCATAAGACTGGGAACAAGAATGTGCACAAGTTATTTTTACATGATGTGACAGTTTGCTCCGAGACAGAATATAAGCAACATTGGACATCATACCTTAGCTGATCAAAGTTTCCTCATCATTTCCAGCAAAATACAAACAATTGAGCAACATCAGTTGTTTTTGCTTTGTATGTGGAGTGGGATAAGTTCCTGCGTGGGTTTTATTTTTTTTATGTGTGTTACCCTTGCAAGCTGTTTAAAACACAGTAGCCTCACTTCTAGTAATTGGATTTGACCTCACAACTTGACCAGCAGCATTAGTTACACACACACACACACACACACACACACACACACACACACACACACACACACACACACACACACACACACACACACACACACACACACACACACACACACACACACACACACACACACTTTGACATACACTCTGATCGCAGGGGATTTTACACCACAGGAATACAATTACAGCCCCCAATAACAGGCAGCCACCAAGGAAGGATTAGTGTTGGAACTGGCAACCTTCGTCTGTCTACATGGTCATTACAGACGGATCTGGCAACCCCAAGGCTGCAACCCCCAATACAACCAGGGGTTCTGATGTGTGCCTCAAATTCACCACGCCTAATTTAATTAGGTAGTTTCAAGGGAGAGTTTTGTTGGTAAATACATCACTGACAGTAAGCACTCTTCAAATTCAGGTCACACACATACACAAGTCTTAAATTAACACCTGCCAACCTGCTGAATATGGGTACAAATGAATCGTTTTATCACTGACAAGTTCTGATTCTAAGATCCTTGCATGTCACTGCAATGAGCAGTAGAGGTCATGTGCACAAGTACACTTAAAGTGTATTGTGTTTTAACATACCTTCTGTCTCCATTTATGCAGTTAAAGGGCCTAATTATATATGTGAATATATATATATGAATAATTATCATATAATAATAAATAATATATTAATAATTTTAATGATCCATGTCAAAGCAAAGAGCCGAAATACAGTTATAATTATGAAGAAAACAGAAGGTGATGTGCTCATGAAAGTTTGCAAAAATAGTTCAAACTGAATAAATGTAATTTCCATTTGTTACTATTATGTTTTAAAAAAAATAAGTATCTGCGCAATTAGTGAGTTGAGGTTAAAATGTGTATAATATATGTTCACATTTTTTTTTTTCCATCACCTTAAAAGAAAGCTCTCAGTTTGTTTTACTGAAGGCATTATTAACGTTGCACTTAGTTACATTTGGTCACTTTTGTATGCAAAAATGCAATAATATTAATTGTAAATCTGTGGTTTTGCGTGTCAGTTTATGGATACCAGGATAATGTTATGCCTTCTATTTATCCTAATGGAAATCCTTAATGAATGAAGTAACTTAAAATGGTATACATGCTAATTCTTTTTTCTTTTTTCTTTCTGTTTCTCCTTCAGTCCAAGATGCCAGGAATCTAGTTCCTATGGACCCCAACGGTCTGTCAGACCCCTACGTCAAGCTCAAACTGATCCCAGATCCTCGCAGCGAGAGTAAACAGAAGACCAAGACCATAAAGTGCTGCCTCAACCCCACCTGGAATGAGACCTTTAAATTGTAAGCCAGCAAATTTGCTGTTTTTCTTATTTCATTTATCTGTCTGTCTCTCTATTTTCCTTTTTATCTCCTTTTCTTCCCTTTCATCTCTCTCTCTCTCTCTCTCTCTCTCTCACTCTGTGCGGTGTGTTGAGACCGTCACATTATGCTCGTCTTTCCAAGCATGCGTAACTGCTGGCGCTCATATAAAAACATCTGGCTCCTTGTATTTGAAAAAAATTGCTTTTGGGGTCGTTTGCTGCAGTTGGCTGCAATAACGTTCTTAATAAGCCTCATCACAGTTTGCACAGAGGAAGACTGAGATTAGCAGATCCAGGAATCTCGGTGCAGATGTTCAGTCTGAAAAGGCTCTTTTAGCATCAATCCAATAAATCAAAGAAAGAAATGATAGAAGTGGTAATAAACAGGTTCCTTTCTGTTACTTTTCTACTTGCTTTTGTTACTGTGCTATTTCCTGTATTTGCAAAATGAAAAGAATGTGAATATTATGCTCTCATGTGCCTTTCAAAAGTTTAGATACTTTTAATGGGAAAGTGTGACAATATAAAACAAACCAACATGTCTCACTCTCAAATCATTATCCAACTGTTGATGGTGTTTGCCTCTGCAGCCACCTGAAGGAGTACGATAAGGACCGCCGTCTGTCCGTGGAGGTTTGGGACTGGGACCTGACCAGCCGCAATGACTTCATGGGGTCGCTGTCCTTCGGCATCTCAGAGCTCCAGAAACTAGGCGTGGACGGATGGTGAGATGAATGGAGGGATGAATGGGGGGGGATGAATGGAGGAGGTGGTGGAGAGACGTGAGGCAGACGAACAGCAGCGTTGGAGAAGGAGGAGGAGGAGGAGGAGGAGGAGGAGGGAGAGTGAAGGTGACCTTGTTCATTACTGCACTGTAGGAGAAATACTTTAGTTGGGGCTCCTCTTTTTTGTTCTGGTTGTACTCAGTGCCAGAGCAACTCTACCCCGTCGCTTTATCTCTGCTTCTTTATCTCTCCACCACCTCCCCACCCTACCCCCACCCCTCCACCCTCCCTCTCTGTAGCCCAGTCTCGATATCTTTCTATCTTGTTCTCTTTTTGCTGACGCTGCCCTGTCAGGGTTTTTAATGAGATGCCAGCATTTGAGGTTGGATGGTGGAGGTGGAGAGATGCCATTAAAAAAAAAATGATATTAAGAGAGAACTTGTGCAGGCTTGTGTAGGTTTCACACTTGCTGGTACCACCAGTCAGGGATGACATCTGATTTTTAAAGCTAAAACTCTTGTATGTTTCTGTATGTTTTTGTCCCTTGTGGGTGGTATTTGAAATGATGTTCAAAAGAGTTGCGCTGATGACATAATCTTACTTTGCGGACGTGTAGAAATGGCAACAATGTCCTTGACTGTAAAGCTGTTTCTTCACAGTGTGTAAAAGACAAGAATATGACGGGATTACAGGGTTACAAGTTCTTCTTCATATAGAATTAAGTGTTGTCAGATAATGTGACATATCTGGTGCAAACTGCGTAACTCACTGGTTCTACTATCAGGATTTGATCGTCTTGGTCCAGTTTGAAAAGTCTGGAAGAGCCGCACGACTGAATTCATTGATGCCCACTCATCCCATTAGCATGGGGCGAAACTGGATTTTAGCCGGCTCGGCCAGCAAAAGGCTCTGGTGTGTGCATGCTCTGTCTATAGAGCATGCTCAGTGTGCATTTATATGGAATGGTTAACCAGACACCAATATGTAAAAACTCTGTAGGCTATACAGTGAAATACAGAGAGTTGTATCTGCTGGTGATAGCCTTAATATTGAGTGAACTTGTTTTGCAAGGGCGTGAATGTAACAGACGTTCATATGTCAATTTCCAAACTTTTAGTTTGAGACTACAACAACTGTCTAAGTGTAATCTAAAAACTGCAACCTGTTTGCAGTGTTTGATTTCCTTTCATTTGTTCAGATGTGCAATAGCTTCCTCCTATAATCAATATATTCTTACAAAGTAATGAGCTCCTGTGGCTCATTACTTTGGATACACTGTCACCTCTCTGATTTTGATCCACTCAGTACCGTAAGTTAATACCTGGTGAAAATGAGCAGTTAGCAGCTTCAGGAGTTACTGGAGTCTATAAACTTAGCTCTGAATGAATGATGTTGCTCTGTGATTTTGTAAATCGGCAACCATTGACAAACAAGTTTGCCATCAATTTTGAAGTGTATAATATGTCAACGTTGTGTGCACCGCTGTGTTGCCGCCACCATAAAGTAATCAGAACAAGCAAGCTGCAACAGAGAACTGAAAAAAGATGCACAGAAAATGCACCAATTACATTGTCTATATTTTAACTAAGGTAAATTTGTTTTGTTAGCTAAAACCTCATGAAACGCACGTCTGATCTTATAGTTGTTCAAAGTCAAATTGATTAATATTTCCTGAAAAAACTTGAAGAAAGTAAAATCACATTATCAACAGTCCGTGATGTTTGAGGCTGCATCAATTCTAATGGACCAAATGTGAGCTACTATGAAAAGTAATATTGTATTGATTATGTGAAGAAAAAAAACATTGCAGCTGTGCTTGTGGCTCATCTCTATCAGGCTCTGCTGAATCACCATGAAAAAGAGTGAATTACTAAATAATCACCTGATTATTCTTTAGGACTCTAAATTGGGGCGCTAAACTGTCAGCAGCTTGCGGTTAATGACAGCAGTTAAACACCTTAATTGTAGAAAGTACTTGGGAATTGATTTGACTGGAAATATCCTCTCACTTCAGGTTTAAGCTGCTCTCCCAGGAAGAAGGCGAGTACTTCAATGTTCCTGTTGCTCCGGAGGGGGAGGAGGGCAACGAGGAGCTACGGCAGAAATTTGAGGTGTGTGTGTGTGTGTACTGTGTGTGTGTGTGTGTGTGTGTGTGTGTGTGTGTGTCTGTCTGTGTGTGCTTGAATGTGTCAGTTTGGTAGGTTTGTGTGTGTGTGCCCACTACGCAACTGTGTGTGTCTGAGTGAGGGCCACTCTGGGAGAGCTGTTAGCAGTTGGCAGGCACACTTATAGTACCATCCGGTCTGGCACACTGCAGGTCCAGACGTGTGTGTGTGTGTGTGTGTGTGTGTGTGTGTGTGTGTGTGTGTGTGTGTGTGTGTGTGTGTGTGTGTGTGTGTGTGTGTGTGTGTGTGTGTGTGTGTGTGTGTGTGAGGTGACCAGTAGGCCCACTCATTAACACATTTGGCAGTTGTGAGGATAACCCCCGCTCTGGCTTCTCCTTTTTCTTTTTCTTTTTACCTCTCTTTTCCTCTCCTCCTTCTGTCTTGCTGACACCGAGCCACAAACATGAGAGCCTCTTTCTGAAATGTGTTAATCACAGAGGGAAGTAGTGATGTTTGGGGGCAATTTTGCTTTTCTTTTCTCAGCTGTCCTTGCTTTTGCCGCAGCTGTTGTTTGAAGATAGGCTTCAGTTTTAGAACTCATTTGAAAGATCATTTGAGGAAAAAAAAAAACTTTCTGGCTCGATTAATGTTAAATTTAAAATAAAAAGGAAAAATTAAATGCTGCTGAAGCTGTGCTCTTCCAAGTGAGGTTTATTCGTCCATGATTTAATGGAACAGTTTCACATTTAAAGATGAAAAGCTTGATACAAGTTATTAACAGTTATTATCCAGATTGTAAATTACTAGTACTATGTTGTTATTTTCATAGATAATTGTTTGGATGTTGGCTTTTTGAGGAGGTTGTTGTTGCCATTTCTCCCTCTTCATCCTCCCCCTCCTCATTCTGCTTCCCTCCCTCTCCTTCACTTATCTGTTTTGTCCTTTGTCACCTTCAGTGCCCCCCTGTGTGCTTCTCCCTCTCTATCTGTTTTCTCCTCCTCCTGTCTCCTCAAGGTCATGGTCCTCAGACGTTTACTGAGACACGTTCTCGGGGGGCCGGCTATCTCACACACACACACACACACACACACACACACACACACACACACACACACACACACACACACACACACACACACACACACACACACACACACACACACACACACACACACACATACACAAGCATGTGAGCAACCTCTGGGGTGAAGCTCTGAGAGAGATGGCAGGGAGAAAGAAAGACAGCGAGACAGTCGCAAAGATTTCACTCTGGTAACATGAGCTGCATGCCTCCATTTCACCCCATCCAGAACCACAAACACACACACACACACACATACAAGTAATAAATAATGCATGATGTACGAATGCACACACACACACACACACACACACACACACACACACACACACACACACACACACACACACACACACACACACACACACACACACACACACACACACACACACACCAAGTCAAACTTTAAAGGTTATTCAGAGGAAGTTTAGGAACAGAACCCTTAAGGTTATTCTCAGTGTTGGGGAATAACTAGTTATATGTAACCTGAAACATATTGGCTAATTGGACTCCAAAATAGATGTAACTGTAATCAGTTAAAGTTAGCGAGAACAAATATCTGATTAAATTACAGTTAAAATGTTGGTTGTTACAAAGTGGTTATGTATGAATATAAATAATAATAAGTAAAAAGCTTACAAGCAAAATATAACTCATTCTGTTGCTTTGCAGTTTTCCCTGTTCAGGAATGTCTTCTGTCTCCATCTGTAGCCTCTATGCATTTGACAGTATTTGACAGAAAGTGGCGGTAATGCTTAAATAAGCGGGAAGCCAACCGCCGTAAAACAAGAAGAAGAAGAAGAAGAAAGATTTGAAAAGAGTCATTCAGGAACTAGTGTTAAAAAAAAAAAATCTGTGAACTCAGCCCTGTTTATAGTTCTATCATCACTCAGCATGGAGTCGACCTGAAAGTAGACTTGGTTTGAGGTCATGGGAACATTTTATCTTTACTGCAGTCAGCTGTGTTCTGCTTGTAATTTATTTTGGTGGTTGTGCTTTGAAGTCAAAACATTTTCAACGTAATTAAAGTTTTATTGAAGAACTTTCAATTAAAGTTTTACAGTAATCAGTGTTGAATACTGTTGTGAGGTTTTCACTGACTAGTTAAAGTTATTTTTTAGGACGTTTTTAGCTACAGTATATGCTCAGTTTCAAACATTTATGAGAAAATGAATCAAATTGAATAAATTACATAATTTGATGAAGCAATTAAAATTGTTTCATTAGTTATTACATTTTGAACAGGGTAACTAGGAATCAATATCCTGTTACATTTCAAAGGTAACCTCGAGAACACAAATGGTTACTCTCATCTTCAGCTGAAACTTTTCTCTCAATTCATGTAAGTTTCCAATTTGACTTTCTGAAAACCCATCAGAAGAGTGTTGGAAGACTTTTTTAGCCTTTAGCTTCACCACTGATGTTTGGACCAGCAGAGTCAACTCAGTGTCTCTCATCAGCTTCACTGCACCATGCGTTGATTTGAATGGATTTGTGCTCCCCACTGAAAGAACTTGTGCAGCAACGAAGCTATAGCAGGTGTGGTCTTCAAAGTCACCTCACTTTTATGGTAATAATAATTTTTATGGTTGAAATACTGCATCATTAATAAGTATCTCCGAGTACCCAAATCTAAGTCGGAGTGCTAAGGTGGTATCAGTGCTTCCCCAGCAAAAAACACCAATACAAACCAAAAGTTTTGAGGACCGTTAATTTCATTCTTCTGTTTTCATTCATTCTTTTTTAATGCTTTATAATGAGCACAACATACTTGGCCACCTTGCTGAAGACAGACAGACAGACAGGCAGACAGGCAGACAGACAGCGAGCACCATTAACCTCTGATGGCTTTGAGAGTGTTGCCTTTAGCATGCTCTGCTGCTCACAAATACCTTGACTGCCCCCTGTGTGTGTGTGTGTGTGTGTGTGTGTGTGTGTGTGTGTGTGTGTGTGTGTGTGTGTGTGTGTGTGTGTGTGTGTGTGTGTGTGTGTGTGTGTGTGTGTGTGTGTGTGTGTGTGTGTGTGTGTGTGTGTGTGTGTGTGTGATGCAACCCATATGGCTCTGGACTCATCAATGGATAAAAGGCTCTATCTGTCTCCATCTGTTGTCTCACACACACACACACACACACACACACACACACACACACACACACACACACACACACACACACACACACACACACACACACACACACACACACACACACACACACACACACACACACACACACACACACACACACACACACACACACACACAGCTAACAGTCCAGGGAGCAGAAGAGTAGTTGGATGCTTCACTCAATTTTCAAGACCCAACAGTGGAGAAATTACTGCAACTGCAGAGCACAGAAGTGCAGAGAGCTTCAGTGTGGAGCAGCAATTTAAGATAAGATCAGATAAGATAAGATGTACTCGTCCTGTACCTCTGCTTCTGCGTGTGCAGGCTTTCTGTTCATTTGTTAAAAAGCATTTTAAAACTGAAGCAGGGTTTAATAAAGTTGAGAATTAGATTATAATAAAAGTTTCTCACGACAGAGAAAGGACAAGACAGAACGACAAGGTCGAGGCAGAGAATAAATTGAGGAATGAAGTAGAGTGCAGAGGACAGAGACAGGCAAGTGATGATAGACGTGAATAAACGGGGAGTCAGACACAGTTAAAAAAGATGAGGTTTGAAAATGAATTATTTTAGAGAATGAATAATGCTCTGAAAACTTTCAGGGTAAGTGGGCGAGTCTGGTTGAAGGACAGAAATGAGGGAAGTGGTGACAGACATGATTGAACAGAGTGGCAGACTCACAGGGAGGCCATATTTGTTATGGAAAGTGTGACATGGAGTGTAAAGTGCCGCACAGAATAAATGGAACAGATGGAAAAAAGGGTTCAAACTCCCCCCTTTTAACATACTCACCACTTTCACTTCTGTCTCTCTAACTGTTATTAAAATAGACCAAAGTTTGAAATAGAGGATATAAAATAGTTTCTGTTTAAACTTACTGATTTAATTAATTGTGTCTGGTTGTAATTTTGTTTGCTCTTTCCTGTTTTATTTTAAAGATTGAAAGTTAAATATGTTTCTGACTATATTTTTTAAAACATATAATTTACAGATTGTGGTCACTGTGGAGTATTTTCTATATTTACCGTAACCTGGCTCGTTTCCTTTTAAACAAAAATACATTGGTCTTTGCTAAGCATGATAAAGAGATGTTTAAGTCGTTTAAGTAGACTGCAGAGTCATGGATCTCTACTTTAATAACCTAAGAGTCTCTAAATCCACCGTTGGCAGTTAAACAGCGAATAATCTGAGCACAACCTAAGGTGCTTGGTTCAAAGGGGTTGTACTTTGTCTCTTAATTAAATATAAATGCGTTTTGGGCATGATATGCAGTAGACCAATCAGACTGTCATCTCCCATTCCCTTTACAAGCCAGATGTGCTTGCACCTTGGCAGATTTGCTAGTATAACAATTGTTAAACAGAATAACAGAAGAGAATGTTTCTTCTCTGCGGAGGAAATTAATCTGCTGATATGCAGATTAATGTTCACAATAAAAAAAAAAAATCATATTATAATCTTTTTTTTTTCAGCACCTGTTCATGTAGGTGCATATTATCATCTTAACAATGCACCCATAAAATAAGCATAAAATACTGCACCGCTGATTTTTTTTTTTTGTTGGTCACTGTTGGTGCAAGTAGATTTGCTACTTAAACAACATGCGCACTGGATGGGAAAATGACAACTGTGTCGGTCTGAAACTAGCAACGACACCGGTTGTAAGGTAGAGGCCCTGGTTACCAATCCGTCTCTGATAGTGACGTTTGTTCATGACAATTATACCAATGTCTCAAAAATTTCTCAAATTATTTTATATTAAAATTCCACAGCACTTCCAAATGAGATCGGATGGCTCTTTATCACCAACTTCCTCATCATCATATTAGGCTTAGATACTGCACATTAGAGTTGTTTGCCAACTCAACCTTCTTTAGTTCACAAACACTCCAGCCCCTGGTGTCTTTGACGGCTGAAAGTTTGTTTCCTAATTCCGGGCCCATTTCCTCTCTCCTTCATCTAGAGGGCTAAGATCGGTCCAGGCAAGAACACAGAAGGCAAGTCGGCCAATGCCGCGTCCCGGTTTGACTCCAATGGCAACCAAGATCGCATGAAGCTGTCTGACTTTAACTTCCTGATGGTGCTTGGCAAAGGCAGCTTCGGCAAGGTAAGGGCGTGGTGTTCATGTGTGTGTGTCTTTAATTCTAAATGTGATCCAGGTGCACATGTATATTAGTGTATCGCTGTTTATCTTTGGAGAACTCATGATTATCAACTTGAAGACAAAAGCAAGTGATTCTAGCACCATTATTTACACACTGTACGTTCCTTGATACTTTACTTGGAGGATGAGATTGAATCTACCTGGCAGCAGATGGGATTGTGCATGATATAAACAAGGTGGCGGCATTTCAGGAAGTTCTTATATTATTTATGGTAAAAGAAGCTGAAGTAATGGTTGCCAAACAACACAAGAAAAACGTACAGTTACTGAAGCAGAGAAATTCATTGGAATGATGCCAAATAGGCAGCAATTTCTATGCAAATATTGCTAACCTTAGCCACTGAAAGCCAGTGGTAGTTAAAAGATAATTTTATCTTATTTTATCACATCTTGATGTACTGCCCGCACCATTCATGTAGACGTGTTGCATTCATTTTTAAGCATGGACACACCCAATGCTCCCAAGAACATACTCATGATGTGTGGCAGCCATCATGAATGTGCAGAGACTTCTTTTTAATTGTGTGCGAGTAGTAAACACCCCGGGGAGCTTTTTGTCTGACTGAGCATTGGAGCTCTATATCTACAGACAGAGCTCAGAGGAAAGGAAAGACAGACAGAAGGAGAAGATAGAGACAGAAAGAATTAAAGGAGATGAAGCGCAGGTAGACAGAGATGGATGACGCGAAAGGAGGTGAAGAGGATGACGTGAGGAGTGGAAAGAGCGATGAAAAGAGAGGGAGACAGATGTGAGGCACGGTGACAAGGTTGACATGAATGAATCGAGGGAGAGGTAAAAACGTCAGACTGAATGAAAAGCGGTAGAGCGAGAGGTGGGGTGGTGGTGGTGGGGGGGGGGGGACCTTGGAGAGGGAAGACTGGCGTGAATGAATGAAAATCAAGGCAAGAATCGGAGAGAAAGAAAGAAAGACGGGGAGAGCAGCAGGGAGGAGAGAGAGCGAAAGTGACAGGAAAAGCACGACAGAGAGAGAGAGAGACCATTGTCTGTGTATCAGATCTGTATGCCAGCTGCCTGTTTCCATGGTAACAGGCATTTAAAGCTACACTGATGCGTCATTGTGGACAGTCTGAGTTGAGGCTGGATCATTACTGGAATGCCCGACTCACACATGTGCACGCACACGTAAACACAGATTTCTGAAACATGCACAGACACGCAGATACACACATCACCTACACGCACACACACACACACACACACACACACACACACACACACACACACACACACACACACACACACACACACACACACACACACACACACACACACACACATGCACACGCATGGCTCATTTTGGCTTATACAATGCACATGCACACACTAGTGGGTTTTTTGTGAATACTAGCGCAGAGCATTTATAAAGAGGAAGACACAGTTCGGAGACACACACACAACCACACGCAGCACCAAGTGCTCATGTGACGTGTGTCTTTTGAAAGGTTGGTGAGGGAGGCTGTTACCTTCAGAGCTGCTGTTACTGCCACTGTGTCTGACATCTGCATTACAATACTGCTGCTCACATTTCTCTGTGGATGTTCTTACAGTAACACACACACACACACACACACACACACACACACACACACACACACACACACACACACACACACACATCTCGTGGGCAGACACAGGCAAGGACATGCTTCATTTTGATCTGTATTGTCATTTCTCTATGCACACACGTCAGAGCGCAACAGGAGAGAGCAAGTACAAAGACACGAACACAAGGAATGAATTTACATTCATTCGGTTGCTATTCATTCGGTTTTTCAACCACAGGATGGGAAATTTGGTGTGACATTTCAGCACCATGGACAGCACCCCTTAAAGCTTGACAATTGCTGTATGTTTGCTTTGCTTGGTTTGTTTGTTTTACTTTTTTTTACAAAATCACTCTATTTTGGCATGAAAGTGACAGAAACATGATTTAGCGTGCTTTCACACCTAATCTCGTTTCAGTCTGGTGCGAACTGAACAGCTTGACCAAGAAGAGGGTCTTGGTCTACATCCAAGCAGACTGCTATTTGTTTGTGGTGTGAAAGTAAAACAGACCAACACAAAGAGTTTAGTGTGTGTGTGTGTTTCTAGTAAGAATTCAAAAGCTAAACTATAATTTAATGCTGCCTTTGATCCTTAACTGCCAATGAAGCAATTTTGAAACGAGTGATCTGTGCAGCGAGCAATGTATATTGTATAAATGGTAGCTATGGTAACCATATTATTTGCAGTATAGTGACCACCCCAGCTATCTCCTTCTAATCTTAGAGTATTTGTGACTGCTTGGCCAGCTGTTTGTTGCCAGGATTTGAAATGGGTTGTTTTTGAGCGGATGACGTCACAAAAACTGTCCAACCTGTCAGTTCATGTTTATAGCTCTTGCTTCCTAAAGCCTCAAGTCTTGTTACCTTATATATTGTCGTTTTCTTTGTCTAGTCCAACTGAAACAAACTAGTAGTGTAAGAGCAGCTTTATGCTATAAAACAAATCATGCAGTTCGTGTACTACAGATGCAGTGCATCAAAATAAGTCATGCCAAATTTACACCTGTAGTGTAATACTCATCTACAGTGTTGAAAGAAGACACTGCAACCTTCGAGCCTCTCATACAGAAGAACTGAATGATCACAGACTGATGTGGAAAGATAAAATTATAGTCATTTTTAAACCATATACATCAAAGTTGCTGCTCAGTGAATCTTCAGTACAGCACACTGTAACAATAACACTCCTCAGTCTTGATAGCATCAAATCCAAGCAGCAACCAACCGTGACATCACATATGACATCACATATTAGTTTGTGATGAACTGCCGTTTCGGCCGTCGCCGTCTTACTATTTTAAAGCCAGAACTGACCATTTCTGGACGTGCTGGGGAGGAGCGGGTGGTTCTGATTGGGAACCCGAGGACACTCTGCCCGCCTGCGCACCTGACTGCACCACACTACAGAGCTGTCAATCAAATAGACGCTTCCCCTAACATTTCGCTTTCTGAGGCCTAATATCTAATTAATGATGGGATTATTTTCAGAAGGACCACCACAAAACTAATAAGAAGGAGCAACTTAATAACTTGTTTAAAACATGTATTGACTTTTTTGAAACCAACCCCGAGTGGCCTTTAGCAGTACCGCACTCGGAAGCTGCGTCCACTTTTACCTGAAGTCTGTGATCACATCTCATTGTGATCTACTGTTTTTCATGTTCCTAAAACATGACATCTAATGTGGATCTGCAATAATACATTATAACATGGCCACAAAAATCTGTTAAAGCCTGCTCTCATTTAGGATTTTCTAAAACCCAGGAAATGTGCGCCTCAGTGGAAACAATGGCTACATACACTTTGTATATAATATATGACAGTTTAGAATAATACACATAGCCCACTGTAATACAACATGCAGTGCAATTTCACGCAGTGCAGTAGAGTGTGGTGTCATTAATTTTGCCTGGATAAATTCACTCTGCAAGGTCAGCAGAGAAAACACTCTGGCATCATTTACGACACATGACAGCTTATATCCTCAGGATTGCTCTCTGGCAAATGACCCTGAACAACTTTCTTGGATCAAACGGTGACAGACACCACAGTTGATACTGTAGTGCACCAGCCAGTTTATGAGGGACAGTGTGACCGCCTTGAATAAGATACTGAAGTGTCGTGTGGTCATAAACTGTAACTGGGAAGGTAAATGATCAGGTAAATACAATTACATGAAAAAGATAAAAGGTGCATTAAAAAACAGCTTGTGCTCGCCTTCCTAAGTTTGTCACCACAGATTGTAACGATGCCAAGAAGCTCCTGTTGTTGTTTTGTCTCCTCAGTCCTCGGAGGCATTTGATTTTTGATGAAACCTGCTGGTTTTATGGCTCCTTTCTCCTGCGCTGCTCTTGTCCTTGTCCTTGTGCTTATATAAAATGAACTTCGGACCAGATGGTGTCTTGCCTCTCTGTTTCAACTTTATAGAGTTTATATTTACATACAGTCATACCGCCACCATATGTGCGGAGTCTATGCGTACACACACAAACAGACACCCACGCTTACGTTTATGCCTGAGGTCGACAGAGGATGCCACCGGTGCAGGTCCAACTTCAATAGATGCTGAAAATTCTTAAACTCTGGCTGCTCTCATTGCAATTAACACTGTACACACACACACACACACACACACACACACGTCTACATATATAGCCGTATCTCTTTGTCCATCTGTGCAGCGCTCCTCATAGAATCCCGAACTCAATAACCTCCCTCCATTATCATACCTGAATATTTATAAGACATAAACAGCAAAGTTGCTAAGTTTCTGATCTCATAGGGAAACAAAGGTCACTCTTATTGCTCTATTCTTGATGGATTTGAAAAGAGTGTGATATGTTTTCCATTTACATCATTAAGCTGACACTCATCGGCAGTAACTTATGATGAGAGAGTCGCGAGCAGTTGTGCTTAATTCTCACATAGTTGTGGTACACACTGCTTGTCAGCTGACTGTGGAGACAAAGCTCGTAGTATTTCTAAGATCTAGACTATCTTGCAGGAAAATGGTATATTAAACACATCGACAGATCAATCAAACTCACTTTAACATAAGCAGTTCAGCAGCTGCAAGATTTTCAGGCCACTAGGTTCACCCTGTGTTTTATGCAAATCAACATCAGATGTGATATAAAAGGTTTAAAGACACAATACAGTAGAATGAAAGTTACTTTGTTGAGGTTCTAAGACTCAATTAGCCTCGTGGGAACTACAAACGCTTCATGGTAGCCTTGTAATGGAAAGCACAGACATTTTTCTTCCACACTCTTCTTGCCTGTTCACTGCCTGGTTAATGTTGTGCTATGTCTTAGCACCTTACAGTACACACCACTGTCTATTTAAGGAATCGTTCCACATTTTTGGATGTACTTAATTCAATTCAGTTTTATTTCAATTGTAAAATCACCTTGGGACATCGTCTCAAAACACTTTACAATCACACAACACACAGCAAGGAAACAAAATCACAAAAAATGTATTAAAAACATCAATGTTTTTTTTTTTTTTTAAGTATTGCAGCATGACTAAGGCATCGTTCAGGGTCACCCGAGCCAGCCCTAACTGCATAAGTTTTATCAGAAAGGAAGGTTTTAAGTTTAATCTTGAAGCTAGTGAGTATGTCTGCCCCCCCGAACCCAAACTGGGAGCTGGTTCCTTCAGAGGGGCCTGAAGCTGAAGGCTCGGCGTCTCACTCTACTTTTGGAAATGAGGAACAACAAGCAAGACAGCGTTCTGAGAGTGAAGTGCTCTGTTATACTTACATGTACACTTAGCTAAGAAAAGAAAACAGAACATGGCTCTGTTCCAATTATTGTACTTCCTGTAGTACACTCACACATAGTGCTCCTACATGTCAGCACTGTTGCTTGTGTAGTACTTGAATTGTACATAGTGGTGTTGTTTTTAATCACACACAGCCGTTCTGAAATAATCATAGGATTTGAATGCATTGCCTGCTAACATATCTGCTGACTTCAATTATTTTATCCGGAAATGAATGTGTTTTAATGTCCTCTGTTTAACAGACACAATAAACACACTGATGGCTTCTGTCCAATGTGTTGGTACTTAGTGAAAAATAAGCACTTTAGTTCAGTGTTCTGCTCCTTCAGACATCGCACTTTCAACAGTTACTGGATAGTTGCTCATATTCCCTCGTACAGATTTTTGTCCAGACAGTTGAACTTCACTGAACTTTTTGTTCTGGTCACAAGTCTGCTTCAACTTTTATGAGATGACCTGCAAGCTGAGACTTGACCCACATCTGGCCCGCTATTTGCAGCAGCAGCCGGATCCTTCAGGAAAGAGGATATGAGGACAGGAGAACAGAAAGGAAGAGCAAAGTATAGGGAGGAGATCAAATTGAAAAACAAGAGGCAGAGGATTGCAGGACATGGTAGGCAAGAGCGTCGAAGACGAGACAGAAATATTTACTCTCTTTTTTTTCCAGAGTCTGCAGAAGCATGAGGCTGACCTTGGCTGCAAGACATTCCCACTGCAGAAGACACACACAACCACACACACATAGCAATGCAGAGGCAGTCATCTCGTAGTCTCAGCAGCCACAGATTATAACTATGAAACCTATAAAATAAAAAATGTAAGGTGTGTGTGTGTGTGTGTGTGTGTGTGTGTGTGTGTGTGTGTGTGTGTGTGTGTGTGTGTGTGTGTGTGTGTGTGTGTGTGTGTGTGTGTGTGTGTGTGTGTGCACGCGTGTGCATCTCATGATTACTCGGAGATGTGCCCCCAGACTTTACAATTAAAATAAATATGAATCTGAATCACTTGACAGCTGCGCATCTCTTTCTCAGTCACTCCTTCTGTCCTTCTGTCACCTTCTGCCCTTCTCAAACCTTCATCAACTTTTCTTCCACTTTTTTAATCCCTCTCTTTTCACCCATCCACCTTCTTTTATCTCCACCCGCCCCCAAACTGTCTGCCCTAGATTCTGAAAAGGAAAAGTGAAATAATCCCTTCTTTCTCCTCTGTGTCCTTCCTAATGTTCATGAAGGACAAAGAAAGACAAACAGCGTGAAAATCTTAAATAATCTTGGGGACAGTGTCAGAAAACTGTCATCAAAATCGTCTCCCCTAAAATGAAAATTGTTATAACACCAGTTAAGTTTTCCATTTTCTCGCAGCACACATTCTATACATTTAATAGGGATGCAGATTTAACACACAACATCCTGGGTAATTTGGGAATAGAATGGGTTTTTGATTTTAGACTGACAAAAGAAGCATTTCCAACTATCTAAAAGTGATTTTGTAAGTTGTAATGACAGCTGCAGCCAAAACATTCAGCTCTGAAAACTTTGTCTCATGTGGATATTTTTTTTCAGCTGACTCAGGAAAAAAATTGTTAAAAAGGCATCTTAAATATGCGTGATATTATATTGAAATCCATGTGGGATTCAATCAGCTCACCTGCTTTTTCAAGCAGTTATGTTTTTGACAAACAACACCAAAGGGAACGCTTCTGGAGTGTTCCCAAAATCCAATAAAGACTTAATGTAATCTGTAGCCCCATGAATTTATGAAACATCAGTTGGATAAGTATGTGCTCGTTTGCCTTGGAGGTTTCTGCTGAAGGTAGTGTGCTCCTCAGCCTGACAACATCAGACCAGATAATCTCATTGTTTAATCAATTCCTTGCACGTTTAAAATGGTTTTGCTTTACAAAGCTCGAAAATATATTCACACTTCAAAATCTCAAGTAAGACTCTTACATGCTGAGTTTCATTCTAACTGCAGTCTCGTGTGTATCACTTCAGAATGAGGAGAAATCCACAACTTGTCACACTTTTTGTGTCTGCTTCTGGAGCTAAGCTATGATTGGACAATCTTCATCTGAGGTGTTTGAGTGACTGGTCTGTCCTGACTGTGGCTTTTTCTACGACCAGTGTGAACAAACCAACCTCTTGAAATAAAGCACAAAATGGCACGAAATATCCACAACACTGCGAGCTCTATTTTTGTAAAGAAAGCGAGCGCTATGGCCAAAGCCTGCATTCTCTGTTGCTGCGTTTCCAAAATGAAGGTAGCACATGGATACAGGATGATGCAAGTTGATGACATTTCTGCTTGCATTTTTCGTATTGACATTTTAGTGATAGAATTCACCAGATATTTATCT
The DNA here is from genome assembly GCF_029030835.1 of Brachyistius frenatus. NCBI lineage: Eukaryota > Metazoa > Chordata > Actinopteri > Embiotocidae > Brachyistius > Brachyistius frenatus. Next base: position 1,487,153 of record NW_027210687.1, read on the forward strand.
CACGAAGTGCCTCTACCAAAAATGTATTAAAATGACTTGCAGTCCCACTTTGATGGCTTCTATTACCCCCCTTCTTTCTGTCTTTCCTCTCTTATTCTTTTCATTTCCCTTTGTTTCCTCTTCTCCAGTGACATTTTGAAAAGTGATGAATCAGTTTTGTCCTCTCTCTCTTTATTTCTACCTTGACAGTCTCACCCAAAACAGTCAGAGAAGCTTTCCTTTATCCCTCCACTCCTTTATCCCCGTCCTTTACACTACCACCCCTGTCTCCCCAGGTTTCCCCACCTCAACAATCTCTTTCCTTTCTCCACTGCACCCTTCTTTTCTCTGTAAAACCATGACAGGAGCCGTGTGTCAAAGATTTTGAATATTGATGAATTTATCTTCCGTGCATTTCACATCTGTCCTCTCTCTCTCTCTCTCTCTCCTCTACTCTACTACTTCTCTAGGTAATGCTGGCTGAGCGTAAAGCGACGGAGGATCTGTACGCCATAAAGATCCTGAAGAAGGACGTTGTGATCCAGGACGATGACGTCGAGTGCACCATGGTGGAGAAGAGAGTCTTAGCTTTGGCTGGAAAGCCCCCATTCTTAACACAGCTGCATTCCACCTTCCAGACGATGGTGGGTGGGCTCACATATTCTCACAGCAGTTGTATAATATTGAGCAAAAAAAAAAAACGTTTTTTCATATCCTGCAATTAACAGCAGCCTTATTTATAAGCTGTTTCCCCCTGTCACTACCAAAGCATCTTCATTAGTTCATGTTAAGTTCGGTTCTGGTCCATTTAAATCAAAGGAGATCTCTTTGACACTGTTCAACAAAAAAACCCTCTTGCGTCAAAGAGATGAAAATCAACCTGAAATACAACATACTAGCCTGGCCCCACCCGCCTATTGCTCAAAGCATTCAGGTTTTGATTATCATCTGGAAAGCCTGTTCAAGGTTTGGTTAGACTCTCTGAAGGGCGGACAAATCAGTGAGCAGTACGGGTGGCTGAGAGCAATGAGTTATTATGAAATATAGTTCCAACAATGGTGACAGAGCTACATGAAGCAATACCAACAGCTGTAGCAATATTGAAGTCATTCTGCAAAGGTCATTTACCGACATGGCGTTGCACTCTGCTCACATTGGGGGAGGGTCCCTGCACTTTACAACTCGGTGAGTTTCGGTGCACAACATACGTCATATGGTGGTCAATGCTAATTGATCAAAAGCTGCTCCAGTAGCTTCTAAATTAACCCGAAGTCTACGCCCATCAGGAGGCAACGACTGGAAACATTCCTCAATGGAGCGCAGCCAGACCCCATCTAGTCCCAAAGTGAGTTCGGGTCTGGTAATACCAGGCTAACAATACAGTCTGTCTGTATTAACGCTCACCTTAAATCTACAACATGACTACAAGAAACCTTTAAAGGGGTTATTCACTCCACGTCGATCCCGTGAGTAATGTCATGTATTTCACTTCATGTCTTTGTTTTATTAACTGTCGGTTCAAACTATGGGGTTCTGTTGAATGAGAAAATGTGTGGGTTGGTCACACACACACGTCCGCTAACACCCAGTGATCAGAAACTAAACAAAGAAAGCTGAAGTGACTCCTTCCGTCGGCCTCTGCGTGTTATCAGAAGCGAGCCACAGTGCAGCGTCCTGCTGAAGGGCACAGCGGCACTGCAGCTGAGCTCTGTGGTCTTAACAGCAGCCACCCGCCTGCTGTCAGCGGCTCACAGCTGGAATACACAGGCTGGATTCATATTTGATTCATGCTTGTCATCTAACGTATAATCCATATTACTCTGAAGATGACTCAACAGAGGAGTAAATATAGCTTGCTGGTTTCATATGTAACAGTGACTTCATGTCATTTACATTCACATGCCACATAAACACATCTGTATGTGTTTTCATTGATTGATGAGGTGGTGTGAATCAATTTGAGATTGTGGTTTACGACTAGACAAATAAAGCTGATCTGATCTACACACACACACAAACACACAGCAGAAGCGAGTGTGTTAATCCTCCCCGGCTCTAATTCTCTGTCCAGAGGAAGGCTTTTGTACATGCAGTTATTGCACACAGGCAGTTATAACAGTCATGTCTGTACACATACATACACGTATATGGTGCACAGACATATTTCAATCACACGTGCACTCACAGACACACACGGAGCACATTATTGCACGCAAACAACTGGTCATCAGACTTATCAGGCAGTGCAGGCCCTAACACACACAACTCTACAACATCTTCTCCAAAACACACACACACACACACACACACACACAAAATCCCTTCACATTTTCCCACATACTACTGTACCTTATTGGCAATTTCTCCAGATAATGGAGGACAATAGGTTCTTAAATTGATGTCACTGTGTTCCCTCAGTTGAAGACAGATTGGACACAGCGACGACAACCCAGTCTTTTTTTTTTTTTTTTTTTTTCTCGGTGCCCTCTACCTCCTTCTTTCTTTCTTTTATCTCTCCACTTTCACTTCCTCTGTCTCTTATTTCTGTATCTCTCCTCTGATCTCTGAATAATCCCTCCCCCTCCTTTAGTATTTTTCTCACAATTGTCAAATTTCTCAGTGACCTCTCCTCTGCTTCTATGAACATGCACTTTGTGACCTTCCTGTCTCTCTCTGCCCTTCTGTCTCCCCGTAGGACCGTTTGTATTTTGTCATGGAGTACATAAATGGCGGAGATCTCATGTATCAGATACAGCAGGTCGGCAAGTTCAAGGAGCCCCATGCTGTGTGAGTACACACACACACACACACACACACACACACACACACACACACACACACACACACACACACACACACACACACACACACACACACACACACACACACACACACACCTTTGTTATACTACACATTTCTCAGCTCCATGGAAAATAGGTGTTTCACAGTTTAGTAATACTTTTTAATCATAGCAAAGAAGCCATCAGTAATTTGACCGGCTCAGGTGATGGATAAGCAACGCTTGAAGAGCCTCAGGGTGAAATATGTTGTTTGGCCCCGATGCACGTTGCTGCTCTGAAGAACTTCAAAGAAATGAAAGTAATCCAGCGGCTCCTGAGACTTTTCAGTGTGTGGTACAATACCTCCAAAACTGCAGAGTATAATTAAGGTGGCTGGCGAGATCACTGGTGTCAACCCGAACCGGCGGGCTGACATATTTGACAAGCAGGCTGTCGGGGAAAGCGAGAGCCGTGGCGGAGTTAGCCCTTCATCTACTTTATAGGGAATTAGAGTTTCTTCCCTCTGGCAGAAGGTTTAGACTGCTGAAGGGCAAGTCGAACCGGGTGAGGATCTCTTTTATCTAAGGCCATCAACTTATTCTACTTTATTTCATTTATTTATTGGACAATAGTCTGGATATTCTGCTCCGTGGATGATGATGTGGCCTTGAACTTTGGCTCGGTGTCATGTCTGATTGTATTATTATATTTCAGTGACGTCCCCCTTGTCGTCATCCTGATCACAGAAGAAAACAAACATCTAACAGGCTGTAAACAGGCTCTGCATATTCTGCACTCGTCACCACATCTTCAAAATGCCTCTTGACGTCGCTTACGTGCACTTTACAAACAGACACTGATTGTGCATGCCGACGCAAACATGGCTGACTGCGAGGCCGGTCTGTCCACGACTTCTCCTGTTGATCTTATCAGCTGCTCTCTGGCCTTGAATAGACAGCACTGACCTTTACACATACACACACACACACACACACACACACACACACACACACACACACACACACACACACACACACACACACACACACACACACACACACACACAAATTATCCCTCTGTTTTCTCGCTGTCCTTTCTCTCAGCCTCTTTCTAATTGCTGCTGTTGTTTCTGTTTTGTGTGTGTTTAGGTTCTACGCTGCTGAGATAGCCATTGGTCTGTTTTTCCTACATCTAAAGGGCATCATCTACCGGTAATGTTCGCACCACAACATGCCAAATACATGACAATAACAACAAACCAAGTAGAGCCAAGATCAGACTCAGAAGCAGAGTGTCTCCTCCTTTAGTTATAGTGATATCCATTGCCCCAAACATACATAAGTACAACTGTACTAACAAAAATCCAATTTATTATGACTCCACCAACACCAGCTGTCTATCATTATTTATTCTCTTCCGCTCTCCCATTACACAATCAAATCCTGCCACTGAGATAGCTGTGATATAATAATCCAAATTAATGAGTCATTGCAATCTCCCAAACACACTTTTAAACTTTGTATGATAAAAAGAAATGACCAAAAAATACAATTAACTGCTTTTCTGCTGTTTTTATTCAAGCCAAGAATTCTAATTGCTAATCAGAGTCGTACATATGTGTGATCTTGATTAGTGTAACTGTAGCTGTGCCACAGTCAAACTCCCACTGACAGAAAACTGCATGGGGCGTTAAACAAGTGTTGTTCCCCTTTAACACTGTCACCCTCCTGTAGAGACCTGAAGCTGGACAACGTAATGCTGGACTGCGAGGGACACATTAAGATTGCAGACTTTGGCATGTGTAAAGAAAATATGAACGATGGAATCACCACCAAGACCTTCTGTGGGACACCAGATTACATTGCTCCTGAGGTACAGTGTGTGTGTGTGTGTGTGTGTGTGTGTGTGTGTGTGTGTGTGTGTGTGTGTGTGTGTGTGTGTGTGTGTGTGTGTGTGTGTGTGTGTGTGTGTGTGTGTGTGTGTGTGTGTGTGAGAGTGTTGGTTGGTTTAAGTTGTGTTTGTGTTCTCATTGTTGTCATGCAGCACTGATGCAGCTGCCTTACAGTGTCCTTAAAGTAATCAATGCTGTACAAATACTCCCTTTTCCCTAAAGCAAAACTTTTCCTTATATTGTAACACATCTTATGACTATATGTGGAAGTGAATTAGAAATTTTTTTTTTTTTGACTATTTCTTGGCCAGTAGCAAGAAATTCCTAAAGTCTTCACATCCAACACAAGAAGATGAAAAAGCATCGTTTCCAAAATAACCTCCACATTAAAGTGTTGTGGTCATTGTCTGATCCGTGTGATGACGTTGATTTTTTTTTTCTTTCTGTTTTGAATCAATAATACTAATATTAAAATGTATTAAACAATCCCTTGCTATGTGTACTGACACCACATCAATTATCTTGCTAATTCTGTCATAACTAAAACTACTTCTCCCACTGGTATTTGTAGCTACAGTAGATGAAGTGAACTCAGTGTGTCTCAACATTATTCTAAATCAGTTGGATCACATTTAACCTACATTTAAGTTTTCAATCACAATTTCAGCCCAGTTACAATAATCTGCTTGCTTTTATTTCAGATTATAGCCTACCAACCTTACGGAAAATCTGTGGACTGGTGGGCCTTTGGAGTGTTGCTCTATGAGATGTTGGCAGGACAGGTTGGGTCCGTCCGTCCGTGTGTGTGTGTGTGTGTGTGTGTGTGTGTGTGTGTGTGTGTGTGTGTGTGTGTGTGTGTGTGTGTGTGTGTGTGTGTGTGTGTGTGTGTGTGTGTGTGTGTGTGTGTGTGTTTGTTTGTTCCTGTGGCAGTGTGTGACTGTGTGTTGGTTTTACCCTCTGAAACAGCATGACTGTGTGTGTCCGGCTCCTCTCTCAGCAGCATTTGTATTCACCGCTGAATGTGAACAAAAACAAACACTCCCGATCGTAGCCTTTAAAATGTGACATTGTGTAACAAAAGGTTAGCTATTAAATTATATCCCATAATGAGTTTTTCTCTCATGGCATTAATCACTGTTAAGAATAGATGTGACATTTTCAAATCCTGGATATCTCACTTGGAGTGGATATTGTGAAAAGGACTGCAGTATTTTGATTGTAAGGACTTCAGACCAAAAAACAGCCTTTAATGATTCAATTTAAATATCCTCTGTTTGTCCCGTGCTGCCCTCTGCTTCTCCTCCCTCATCTCTCTCCAGCCTCCATTTGATGGTGAGGATGAGGACGAGTTATTTCAGTCCATCATGGAGCATCACGTCTCCTATCCCAAGTCGATGTCCAAGGAGGCTGTCGCTATCTGTAAAGGGGTGAGTTTACACACATACACACATGCTGTACACTGCAAGTCCTTGTCTGGCTCAGGCTCAACCTTGCTCGCTCCTCACAAAACCTCCCTCTTTCGTTCTCTCTCTTTCACACACACACACACACACACACACACACACACAGGGGAGAGAGAGAGAGAGAGAGAGAGAGAGAGCACACTGGGAGGGTTTTATCTTTGGTAGAGGAAAGGAGGGAGGAGATGAACAGAGGAAGGAAAAGAAGGCGACGGAGAGGGACATCAAAATTATCTGCATAATTAAAGCCATTGTGAGGGAACATTTATTTGGAGTGAAACAACATTGTTCACTCTTGCTATCTGTCCTGCTTCCATCTCACTCTCCGTCTCACTCTGTCATAACGCTCTCCTCTCCCGTCCTTCTCTCTCTCTCCGCAGTGCTCATTGCTATAGCCATTGTTTTGCTTTTTGCATTGTACATCCTCTCTATCGCTCTATCACACACACAGACATGCACACACATTCTCTCCCTCTTGCTCTCACACACTCACACACACACACTCACACACACACACACACACACACACACACACACACACACACACACACACACACACACACACACACACACACACACACACACACACACACACACACACACACACACACACACTCCATTGCTCTAATAGCTTAAGCCTGGGCAGTGTGCTCAGTTGACTGTGGAAATTCCTCTTCAGAATAGACCGGCCAGTATCGAATGATGCCCTGACACTTCCCAACTGGATCGGACTGGTGTGTGTATGTGTGTGTGTGATTGTATTACTCATGTTGTGGGGACATAAATCTGTTTCTCATTGTGGGACCCACCTCCCTTTTGGAGGACCCCCACAATGAAAACCGTTACATTTTATGGTGAAGACTTGTTTTAGGTTTGGGTAAGGGTTAGGTATGTCGCAATATCCATTATCTATACCCACCTTATCCTGAACAGGGTCATGAGGGGTTGGAGTCTATTACAGCTGACTTTGGGTAAAGGCGGCGTAACACCCTGGACAGGTCGTCAGTCCATCACAGGGCTAACAAAAAGACAGACAGAAACAAACATGCACAGTCTGATTCACACTGACGAGCAATTTAGAATCACAATAATTAAAGTAAATTCAACCATATTTGTGGAAGAAATTGCAATTTGCAAAATACCTGCAATTCATCTGCAGCAACAGTGTGTGATTTGTAAACACTCAAAAAGGAAGATTTCCTGTTATTTTTGTGATGTGCAGTCTAGTTATCATATGAATTTTGCTTTATGAGGTTGTAGTAAACTGGTTAGAGCCTTAGAAGTAGTTGTTAGAGCAAATTAGTGTGAGTCAATGTCCTCTGAAGTGATGGGTACACAATTCTTTGTGTATGTTTGAGCTGGTTACTGCTATAAATGGAGTGGGACCTCTCTATCAAACCTCTGTCTCGCTGTCTCATCTCCGAACTGTCCGCCTCACTGACCACCACATGCTACACACATACACACACACATAAACACACGTGTACGCACACGGACCGATGAATGGAAGGTTTGGGTAAACATTTAATGCTTTTACGCAGAAAACGATACTTTACTGCTGATTACACTGACAAGAAATGAAGAAAGAGCACTGCGTTGTTTTCTGTCCCAGGTCTATCCGTTCTGCAATACATTCAAAAACACACACATTACCATCAACATATAGTGCAGGCTTGAATTAAGATACACATGTTTGACTTCAGTCGTACATCCTCCCACTAACTTTTTAGGCAGAGACATTCACAGGCAAATTAATGACAAATATGTTCAGTGAGATACACACACCCACGCAGAGTTATGCATTAGTGATGATTACTGGGTTGTAGTGCTACAACAGTGGATCTTCAGTGGAGCATGAAAGCTTGCCTCCGTCCACCCCCACAGCTCCCACTGCGCCCTGCCAGCACTGCCTGGGTTAACTCAGTGTGTGTGTGTGGGTTAGTGTGTGTGTGTGTGGGGGGGGGGGGGGGGGGGCTTCAATAGCCTGTTCTGAAATTTTTTTAAATATTAGTGTCATTTTATTGCAAAAAATATACTTGAGCAGTAGGCACTGCTATTTTAAATCAGCCGTATTTTGCATCCAGATCTGCGGTCTTACCAGTTGAAGTAAAAATGCCGAATGACACTTAAAAACAATTCGGTCTACCAATTTTAAAAAGTTGAGTTTAATTTTAGGAGCAACAGTGCAAATCTCCATTCCAGTATCAAAGTAGAGTATTTTCAGGTACGAAAAATGTTATAATGTCAAACTCTACTGGAGCTGCATCAGATATCTCAACATGATGTCACATCATCTTTCAAATTTCAGACACAAATTAAGGAATTAATTCTTGCCAACATTCAATATATTACTGGTTTCATTTACGCAGTGTGTGTGTGTGTGTGTGTGTGTGTGTGTGTGTGTGTGTGTGTGTGTGTGTGTGTGTGTGTGTGTGTGTGTGTGTGTGTGTGTGTGTGTGTGTGTGTGTGTGTGTGTGTGTGTGCGTGAGAGTGCGTGAGAGAGAGTGCGTGAGAGAGAGTGAGCGTATGACGAAAGGGAGTGATCAGAGACATTTCCACTCCCCTGCATCCACACTATCAAGCATCCATATTTTATATCCAGCAATGGGCCACACACACACGCACACACACACACACACGCTCACACACAAGCTCCTACTACGGTATTTTTTTGCAGCGCTGTAGCGTTAGGGACATGAAGTCTTCAACTTCACTTGATTCTACAGGAAAGAGTAATTGCTCAGATACGAGCTCACAGATGCAAAAGCCGGCGCACATAAAAACATTTTCCGCTTCTGTTCCCTGTTGCATTCACCAATGCAAAAAGCACGGCTCAAGTTTCGTGAAACTGGGCACCATGAGTGTAGTCACGAGTGTGACGTTTAAGTGCCAAGATGAAGAAAACAAGTCTCCTCTGCAGAGGAAACTGATCTGTTCGTGCGCAGGTTTGAGCAGATTAATGCAAACAATAACAATTCTGTTGGTCTTTTATTCTGAGTTTCCTCAAGATCGCAATGCACCAAGAATCCACCTGAACACGTCTCACGAACAAAGCCACACATGGGTGCTCAGACGGGTGCAAGTATATTTGTTAATTAACCAACGTGGGTGCTGAATGATTGTATCATTCTAAAACTAGCAAAGAAACTTGCGTTGCACTTGGCGATAAGTAGAACATAGAGTCTCTGTCACAGTGAGGTGGACCACGACAACTTTCTTCAAAATACCTTGTTGGTTGACTTTTGTAAAATAAAGTTGCTTAATATGGTTTTAAAGGTCCCATACTGTATAAATTCAGATTTCCTTGTCTTTTTTGAATATATAGCAGTTCTACTGCAGGTGCCATATGAATACTGTGAAAGTTTCAAAGTACTGAGTCCACGAAGAAATGCATAAAGCTTGTGTTCAGCAACTGTGCTGTTTGTAGTGCCAGAAGTTTGTGATGTCACAAACCCATGCTCATGTCATTTGTCTATCCTCAGCATGGCCCAGTGTCCAACCTATAATGTGGAAGAGACCCAGAGCGGTCATTCATTGTGGAGGCAGTAAATTATCAGACTGTAGAAAACCTGTGGTTGGCATCAGTCAGAAAAGAGTCATCCAATCAGAAGAGAGTGTCCATGATATCAATACGCCTTTAAGACGCAGACTCAAAACAGACTGTTGTTGGTAGAGCTCCAGAGAGAAGTTTAAGAGAGGTGTAAATCTAAATACTGAAATGATTTTTGTTACTTTAAACCACAAAAACACTTTCTAATGGATATCAAAACTGCAGATAAAACAACGTAAAAGTATGAAATATGCTGCTTGCTTCTGTGAAAATATTTTAAGCTAAAACATTTTCTAAATTCAAAATATTAACTCAGCTGTTGACTTTTCCCTGCCTGTTTATTTAGGTATATGTGTATATGGGTGGGTGAGTGTATGTGTCTGCCCGTGCACTAAGGTTGACTGACCCCTGAAAAATGTTACTCTCGTTGTAATGTAATGAGTTATGACTGCTGCTCCCGAGGGAGGCACACGCCACCTACACACACACACTCACACTGACGTCACTCGCCTTGATGCCATTCTTAAGGTTTTGTGTGGACAGACATTGTAAACGGTTCTTAATTATGCCTGTGGACTACTGCTGTGGTAAAAGAAGGGAAAAAAAACAACAGTTATTCATTTGTCTGCAGGCTGTAACTTGGTGGCTTATGTTTGGTCCCCAGGGAGAGGCTTGTAAGGAGATAGATAGTAGAACGGACGGCTGGCTAAAACGAAGGAGAAAAAGAAAGAAACACTAATAATTGTAATGAGATTCATTTGTAAACAGATGAATGAAAGGATCCTGGTTTGAAACACTGAAGGAAAGAGACAGGAATAAATTAGATGAAACTTGAATGATTCCAGAGGGGAAATTTGGGGCATTGCAGCAGCACACTGTTGAATGTAGATCAGATTCAGATCTCTTTGGAGTATGCCTGCCAACTTACTTTTTATGTATATGTTACAAGTCAAGACACCACACATCATTCAAATGTAATGATTAAAAATCATTATTGTCCTGAAATACTTTAATGTTTAAGTTTAGTATGGCTGAGTGTTTATGTAGTCAGTGTTTGTCACAACGAAATACTTAATGCTCACATGTTTCTTTCAGCAAAGATGCTACAGTGGCTACGCTTTGGCATGATACTTGGTTGACCTGGTAAAACATCAGCAAGGTAGCATTTTCACTGTGAGCTTGTTAGTGTGTTGAAATTTACATCTACCTCAAACCACATCTATACCCAAAAAAAAAGCCCCAAAGAGCTGCTGTCATGGCTCTAAACTCTAGTTCTGTTACAGTATTGAAACTGTCAGTAAAGCAGAAAGATGGATAAACATGTGTCTTCAGATCAGGATGGGAGAAGGAGATAGTGAAGGAAAGATGGATGGTTGTAAATAAAAAGATAGGGCTATTTAAGAAACAAAAAGATGCGAGAAAAGAAAGTGGTAGTGAGCAAAAACAAAATTTGATGGGTGCAAATATGCAAACCGTAAAGAATAGACAGAAGAGAATAGAGTACAGAAGAAGAAAAGGGACAAAGCTCTGCTCTACAAGGCAGGAAAGGTTTGAATGAGGACAAGAAGGAGTGACAGACAGTAATCCTCTCTCTTCTCCCTGTCTGTCCAGCTGATGACGAAGCATCCAGCAAAACGGCTGGGCTGTGGTCCAGAGGGGGAGAGAGACATCAGAGAGCACAGCTTCTTCCGCTACATGGACTGGGAGAAAGTGGAGAACAAGGAGGTGCAGCCACCTTTCAAACCCAGAGCTGTAAGTGTGACCCCACTGAACCCGACGTGACCGCAAATAAGGGTGCTGCTCACTGACCGGAGTTTGTGGTTATAAAGTCCCGGCGAAGTATCCGCTGAGAGCGACGTGGATGGTCGTGGGTGCAGAACAAATTTTACACCTCTTCCCTTCTTTCTTTCTAACGTCCTCTATTTCCTGTTGGACACCCATCTCTGTCTTTATTCTTCTCACTTGTTTCTGTCTGATGTTTCTGTCTCTTTCCCCTCCTCTGTATGGGACAATGCACACAGGTAAGTGAGGAAATGATGGTGACGATGATGATGGTGGTGCTGAGGAATGTGTGGCGATGAGGGCAGAGCTGGTGGTGATGATGATGATGATGATGATGATGATGATGATGATGATGATGATGATGATGATGATGATGATGATGATGCCTGAAATGTTGAGGCGGAAGATGTTAATGAGACAGGTGCAGTGACGAATGAGGGCCGGAGGAGGAAGACGTTCAATACTGGTGACAGCTTTGAATGTACGTACATTCATCCACACTTAAAACTGGTGTCTGCAGGTTGGTGCAGTTGTGGTCCATGTCCTGAGAGGCTTTTTGTCTTTTTGTCTTCACCGGGTTCGACTGAGTTTACACTGAACCTCCAGGGAATAATGTCCACGACTGCACAGTTTCAGCTAAAGTGACCTAAAACAACTGTGTTTGTGTTTTTGTTTGCTGGACGACAAAATGAGTTTGATCATAGCGAGAGTCAGAATGATGTCATGTAATACTCACACACACACACACACACACGTATACACAATGTGTACACACACTCACACAGCCTTAGGCCACACCGCTGCTGAAGAATTTTTATGCAGCTTTCTCGGCCCGCTGGGGCTTTGCACACACGCGTGTGTGCGTGTGCGTGCGCGTGTGCATTGTTATATACATGTATATTTCCTCATGTGCGACAGAGGTCACCGTTCAGACCTTGCTGCTTGAACACTGAGGTGTGTATCTGCAGAGTCTCCTCTGATGAGACTGTGAACATATGTTCGCTACTTTTTCTCTCCTTCTGTATTCATCTCTTCTTTCTGTTTGATCTCGTCGTTCTAACATCCTTCACCACCCTGTCACTCACTCCTTCTCTCTCTTCCTGTCTTTCTTCTAACTCAGAGATTTTGTGTTTACGCCACGTAAAAGTTTAGGCTTCACTTTAGCATCTGAATGTGGTTTATTGATGCTTCGTGGTGCTATGTTATCAGACTAATTTTATGCTGCTGTGTTATTTCAAGGAAGGTCTCGCTTTATTTCTAAATTAAAAACCACCTTCTTTTTTTTTCTAAGTTATGCTGTTTCTGTACGGGTAGTTGTTTATGAAGGATGTGTGATGCTTTCAAAGTCGGAAGTGTCGGCTCGCTTTGGTTAGACGTTCACTTCCTGTTCCTGTTCTTGATGACTGTCTGTTTGTGGTTTTATATGCTGTGGATGCCTTTGAAGAATCTTGTTTGATGGTTGAGCTCAGGAGCTTTTGAATGTGTGAGTGACTTGACAGACCAACTACCAGACGGACCGACTGACTGATTAATTCCTTCATCCAAAAAATAAAAATGTTCATGTCATTACCTTGAACTTTCATTTAAACTTACTGTAAACGTACTGCTCACTGTGCAGCCATTTTCATTCACCTGTCCTTTCAGCAGTCGATTGTCAGCCTATCTATGGTGTCATCCATCCATCCACCAACTGGTTCACTGTTGCTGTGCATCAACACATCTGTCCTTCCATCTACACATTTTATTCTCTGTGTTCACATTTTTTTTGTGTATGTTTCTGTTTATTTGCACGCTCGGGGGCCCGGTCTCAAATCAAACCTGTCCTGGAGTGCGCTACAAAAACTTCAAACAGTACAACAGCAGAAAACGACATCAAAATATCATCAACACATATGAACCGCTTCGTCTTTTGGGAATCTGAGATCTGTCTGACTCGAGAACTTTTGTTTGCCATAAAACAATTAGATTACCACTTTATTTTTACTAAAGGAGCATTCCACCAAAACAGACCCAGTCGTATTCCTGTTGACTTTTGTTCCTCTCTCAAATGAGACATTTTGTACAAGATTGATTTCCAGATCCTTCTAAACCATGCGGCTATTTTTTTTTATTTCCCTTTGTATCAACTTGGTCCAATCTGGTTCCCCAAACAGGTTAAAACAAATGCAAGTAATTAGCTACAAATACTATTTGACCCTGGTGTATTTCTCATTTCATATTATTTCCCCAAACTATAAACAGTCTGGCTTAATTTCATTTGGTTTTCCGAGTTACAGAGATTTAATGAGTTTGTAGTTTTCCTCTGGGTGATGTTGTCAGAGGACACTGAATCCTTGTTGTGTTAATTAAAGCTCAGTGCAGTGATGGAGATGGGGGGAAAAAAAGGAATAGCTCAGCCCAAAGTCCCTGTGAGGCATACTGTCGGGAAAATATAGTTTTCAAGTTAATAACTTGTTTTATGTACTTAGACGGACGCACATCTCGGGGGGATATAAGCTCTTTTTTTGGGTTCCCAGTGGTCAGAAGTAGCAAATGAAGTGGACTGAAATGAACAATGACTTCTTTTATTTCAAATTGCTTCTTGAGAAAACAAAATTCTACCTAATGTGAATTGTACAGTTGTCTGAGATTATTTCATTCACTTTTTTGTAAGCACGAAGATAACCGAGAGTCTGATTGGAGACAGAATATCTGTGATGGATACAGAATATCTTGAAATTTATTGAAATAATTTGAGCATTATTCACACAAATATCTGCTGCTCTTTTGGATCCAATCTGATTGTCTGATTTAGTTGATCATATCTCAGTAGATCTCCACTGCTACAGCCTATAATTACCTCACAATCACACTAATACTCATCTCGATGCTTTGTACCTACAACTTTTATTTTGAAATCCTGGTTAATTCCGAGTCTTTTAACCATAAAATCGACATAAAATATCCAGGAAAAAAACAACTTTTGGTGGAAATGCTCTTTATTAAAAAGTTCTATCTCAAAGCATTACGCTTCTATGATCGCTAATTTAACATAGTGCACTGCCATGGGATGTTTGAGACTTCAGTGACCTCCTGCTTGAAATTTGAGTTGAATATGCTTCAAATATTTGAAAAAGCAAAGCATTACCTGAGGCGTGCTTTCTTTACTGTATCATCTCCTGAGAGTGATATTCTTGTATCACTTCTGAGGCAATAACAAATTGTATTTTATCCACCACTAATGGACAGTTAAATCAAGCACGCCCCGAGTGCTGCCTCTTATTCAGATATTTGAAACCATGATGTCATCTCACACCCTGGTTCAACCTACCATTCCTCCCTCTTTTGTTTTCCTCTCCTTCTTCCATCCATTCCTGTCCATCCCCCACCCCCACCCCTTCCCAATCCACCCCCTCCCTTCCTCCCGAACTCCATCCCTCTCCTCGCCCTCCTTAACAGTGCGGACGGGATGCCGAGAACTTTGACCGTTTTTTCACGCGCCACCCGCCAGTGCTGACCCCTCCCGATGAGGAAGTGATTCAAAACTTGGACCAAGACGAGTTCCAGGGATTCTCCTTTATCAACCCAGAGTTCCCAGGAACTGCTGCCACCACCACCACTGACACCGAGCAGGCTTGATTTCAGCTCATGCACGGACACATGGACACACACACACACACACACACACACACACACACACACACACACACACACACACACACACACACACACACACACACACACACACACAAACTCACACAAACATTTACATAATCTTTTTCTCCATTATTAACCTTACGTACCCTGAAATCTACACTCAGAAATACATATTAACGTCAGATTTTCTGGGAAATATTTGTGTTGTCACAGTTATCAAGAAGCCATTAAACTGATTAAGCTTTGAATACACAGATTAGTTGTTCACACTGTTGCAACTTAGAGGATGTGTTGGCCCCTATCTGATTGCATGTACTGTAGTAGAAATGCAAAGTTAAAAATAGAAGTTGAGGTAATTGCGTTTTTTTATAAACCTGCTTATATGTAATTCAATTATTGCTACAACTCAGTAAGATACACCATACAGTATGGCAGCAACTTTGTCTTAGCATTGCTTCTGAGAGGCTTATCACTATAAACCAGTGCAGTGTAGTAGAATAGTATGCATGATACAGTAAATAACATTTGTAGGGAAACAAGAAGCATCTGATTCGCCACAAGCTTTTTTGAATCGGACTTATTTTGTATCTTGGGTGATTTTCAACTCGTGTTGCTTGCAGTGTGAACAAAGAGTTTGTGTTTAATTTACCATGTCTAATCAGAATACGATTTGGAAATTAACTGGGACCTTTTAACATTCATAAATTATCACATTTAAAATGAGGGAGAAAAATGTTTGGATAATTAAAGCAGCATTTTTGCATCATAAAAGAGTAATTAAACGGAAGCAAATTTATTCATTTATTAAAAAATTGACAACCAAACTACAGAATATCAATAAGTCATGATTACCCCAGCCCACACAAATACACAACTGCAACACCTCCTGTGTAACATAGCTTCAGCATCCCATGTTAGGATTTTTATTTGGGTGGAAATTGTGATTTAACTTTTCTTTTTCTTCATTCCTCGGCTTTTCCAGTGCATTTTGGTTAGGCCTGCAACTCTAGTGTGCTTTTTAATGAGTGTATAATAATAATAATAATAATAATACTAGTGTCTGTATGTTTATCCTTATCTTAGCTAAAACTGGAATGCTTGACAAACATGCATGAGTTTCTATATCATAGAAGAATAGCCCTGAAACTTGTCTCCCAACTGCATTTTAGCATCTTATCTTACGGGGTATTATTTTATCCAATAAGCCTGATATTGTCCAATCAGATCTGCACCACAAATATCTGATTTCCTGCCCGTGTATTTGCTGCCCATCACTGGCTCATAGTGGTAAAATGCTGTTGGGAAATGTAGTCTTCACAGCGGGTTTGAGTCAGTTAAATGCATAGGTAATACTATTTCTTATACTCTGAACTGATATCTGTTATTTAGTATCTACGCAATGAAAGAGACGAGCAGTTAGTTTCTTTGTGTTTTACAAAAGCATGATTCCAATACCTGGGCGCTTGTTTACAGTGTGTGTGTGTGTGTGTGTGTGTGTGTGTGTGTGTGTGTGTGTGTGTGTGTGTGTGTGTGTGTGTGTGTGTGTGTGTGTGTGTGTGTGTGTGTGTGTGTGCGTGTGCGCATGTGTATTTCATGTGTGTGTATGTATGTGTGTGAAAGAGGACTGTGTAGTTTTATATGTGTGTCCATACTGCCTTCCCAGCGCCTTGCCTGGCCGTGTGTTTACGTTAGTTCGTACTGTGGATGTCGGCACCCCCCTTCATATCGAGCAGTATTAGAATGATCCACTTTATTTCCAACCAGCAGCTCCACAAGACAACCAGTCCTAAATGTTGGGTTTGAATCAACACTGTCAACAAATCCACCCCGTAGAGTCCCTGGAAAGCAACACCTCAGAACCACGGATGGTTTGCAGGTTGAGATCTATGGGCTGAAAATCTAAACCGGGCCTAGGTCCCTGCTTTTAAAATGCAGGTTAAGTACCTGAGCCTTTCATAAAGGTACTAGGCCTAGAAAAAGCTTCTTTGATAGAAAAGAGAACAGCAACAGAAGAACAGACCAAATTATCAGGTAGCCCTGCAGTTTGGATCTAGGTTTTCCGAAGTAGGATTTGATGCCCGGCTCACTGTGATTGGTGCTTTTCTGTGTGCGCAATAAGAGTTTCCATCCTAACTACAGCTGCAGGAGATGTGGACACAGGTTAAAGCTCGGCCTCCTGAAGCAGGAAAATATCTGTGTGTGTTTTTCGTCTTTTGTTTTCCCTAACTAGCAATAATCCTGCTGACAGGAATACAGAACTGGTGGTTCGAACTGGAAGTGATTTACATACAGAGGCGATGAAGTTATTAGTGTAGGCCTGCTCAACTCAGCCAGAGAGAAGTGTGGGTACTTTACATACTTGGTGCAGTTAACATCATTGAAATTTCTTTATCACAGAGGGGGGAGTTTTTTTCTGCAAAGTGGGCACATTAACATCCTGGTTCAGTGGTGTTTATCAGTAATATTCTACATGTGCAACTGAAGAAGAAGTCCATTTGGTTAAATTTGCTGGGAGAAATTAGAGGTTTTCATGGGTCCACCTAGTTCTGAAGACTCGACCAGTTAGATTGGACGGGTCTTGTTTTACTTCCTTAGGTATCAAGTCTGTGTGATCATATGTCTAATCCGATAAATGAATCCAAGCATTCGATCAGCCATGATCAATCACCACGGGAGAAAATATTCTAGGGAATCGGTAAAGATTAAAAGCAGTAAATGAAAATTACCTTTTGAATTTGATTTACAAATATTATCTTGTGTCTTTCAATCACCTGGTTAGCTACAGAATGTTTTATTGTTGGTGCAAGAGGAGGCATTTGTTTCTCGAAATTAGTCTTTAAAGAATTTTTTTTTTTTAAATTGCATTGGCATTAGTTTCTTTGACTCTACATATCTTCTTAGGACATTATTATTAAAGTATGTTGTTGTTCAGTCAGGTCCGCTTGTTTATTGATAGTACTATATGTTTCTGCCTGTGTTAGTATTCACTCTCTATGTTAGGTCTAATTATCCTCCTGTGTAACCGGATCAGGTCTGACTGTGTATTGATCCCCTTCAGATCGGATCTTTCTGTTTTGAAAATAATTTGAGCACTCAGGGTTTGGGTCAGTCTGTCATGGTTCAGGTTCAGATCCGGTCCATCGTTTTGTACCCATGAACACCTCTAGTGGGAAAACTAATTCACATGACGGAATAACAGGACCTGACAGGCATGGGAGTGAAAGTGGTTACTGCTTGCATGTCCACTGACAAGATATCGGAAAGAAATCAGGATAATGAAGATAAGTGACATCTTAGAATATCTTTGGAAGTGACTATAAGTTAATAATGGATCAATGTAGAGGACAACAACATTTCAAAACTGTCTGATAACTATAATCACGTACACTTTGGCTACCGTCCGACAGACAGACCGTCTAAGTTAAAAGAAAGAGACCATTTTTTGCTTGATTTTTGCTTTTTGCAGTAAGACAGATGATAACATGTTTTCATGGCCTTTATTGGCTTTGTTACTGAATACTTTCACCCACAGCCACCTATTATGCACTTAATAGGAACATGTAAGGTCACTTTTGGAGACAGGCCTGTTGAGCTTAAGTAACTTCACATCTTGATTGAGTTAAAGATGCCCTACAATGGTAATCTAGTTTTCAACCTTGTTAACATGTCAGTGTGGTGTTCTTTTATGCTACGGGTCAAAATAAGCAGTCAACACCATAGCATTTCCACTTTGCAACTCCAGTGCGCCAATGACAGTCTCAAACAAACAGATTCAGACAGCCAGAGTTTCATGCATCACATGCCTAAGGAACCAATCCTGTCAACTTGTGGGGCGGGATTTTCCAATTCATTGAGCTGCAGGCGAGTGGTGGAGGGGGGGGTGGAGATAGAGGCGGAGACTGTTTGCCTATTCATAGATCTGTGTGTACAGAATGAAGGCAAAGGTGTAGCGTTACATCTAAAACTACTAAATATGTACTTTTGATTGACAGAGTTGAGCTGGTTTAATCAATGCCAGGGGACGGGCTTTAACAAAAGTTATACATCTGCATAAGGTTGGTCCTGTTGAAGATCTCTAGTCTTATAACTGCTGGTGAGTTCAGCAATGAAGAGCAGTTTTACTGTTGTCTCATTTCATCCTCAGCTATGAGTGTGAAAATAAATCCATCTGTTGTGTTTTTATGACTTGATGATGTAAACCTACAGTCTGTATCCACTGTCTGTGTTGTATTTCCATTGTCAGTATTGACTTCAGTCATCGTCTCTTTAATTCTAGCAGCAACAACAAATACACACATATACATATATATATAAAAACATATATTACTGTGTCAAATGATAACTACACATGTGGTCAGTATTGTAAAGGAGAAGAGGTGGACAGGTCGTACTACAGGATTGGTGTTTTTGTTTTTGATTCCTTCTTGCTGAAGGAGACCCAAAACAAACTCTGCATGAAAAAAAAAAAAAAAAGCTTTTGTTTTACCTTTTTATTAGTTAGGATTTATATACATTTAACATATTAGGGTGATCCATATTTTCTGTCAGCATTGCTTCAAAAGTGTGATCCAAGCTACTGTTACGTGCGCTGTGTGTGAAAATACATTTACAGTATATCTGAAGAAGAAGAAGAAAAAAAGAGGAAAAAATGCTTTTCACAATGCTTTCCATGTGCCAATTTTTTTTTTGTTTTTCCAAGAAAAGCAGACATACCTAAAATAAAGAATTTAAAAGATGTGTTAGAGGATGTTTGTTGTGTTTTCAACTGTTTGAATGTGCTTCAGGAAATGTCTGTAGTCGCTGTGGGTTTCTCTCTGCTTCCAATTTCTTTTTATTTTAGCCTTCATTCGCTGGCTCTTAATTCATCCCATTCTCATACAAACACACACACACATACACACACACACACACTGTTGCTGTCCATGGAGTATAAACTGATTTGATGGTAATATAAAATAAGGAGGCGATAGAGGACAGTGAGAGAGAGAGAGAGAACGAAAAGCAGGTGAGAAGAAAGAGAGATTAGAATGATGGAAGGTGACAGACAGGGAGGTTTCTGAGCAACTGGAAGGAAGAAAGAATAAGAGATGAAAGAGAAGAAGAGGGAAGCGATGAACAACGATGACGGGAGGTGAGGAGAAGAGGAAAAATAGGAATTACGAAGGGGACAGTGGTGAGGAGGAAAAGTATGGAGGGAGGGGACGAGGAGGCAAAGCGAGGCTCTGTGAAGCGAGGCATGCAGCTACGACAGGCTGTGCATATTTCATGGCTGCCACTTATCATAAGAGCCTTTCCCTGATGGGGGAAGCGTAGGTCTGATGACTTCAAGGAAATAACATGCAGAACACGGCCTACATACACACAGCCCTGCTGAGCCACTCAGCCGCTTCTCGCCACCTCTAAAGCTGCTCACAATCCACTGTAGTCGAGCCTCCGCTGCTGCTGCTGCTCCTACGAGCTGCACATTTACTTTTAATAACTGTATCTTGCACCATTTACTACTACCCCTAGTGCATTATTATGTTAACAAGTTTGGAAACAAACGACACGCAGTGGTTGTGACTTACCTAAGCCGTGAAGCAAAATCTACAACGTACCAATCATCCACCTGGAACGCTTCAATCTGTGTCCGTAGAACTGGTGAAAGAGATTGAAAATGCTGGGTTCACAAATAGCAAGGTACTTTGCTGTGAGTGTCCATCCAGAAAATGCTCATAAATAATGACTATTCTTTAGTATCTAACAAAGCTCAGCCACGTCCCGCCTAAGCTGGCTATTACTTTTTTGCCCAGGCCTGATTCACACTGAACACACACAATGAGTACAATTAGAAAATGTGACATTTAAAACATGTACTTTTGGACCAATTTAGAAAAAAAAAAATGTCATGACCCTGAATTATTTGGACCCCAACATCAGCTCTGTATTTATCATGACTGTATATAATTTATAACATGCAGTTGTAACCTTCTGCAGGTCTATCAGGCAACCTTCTGATTTGTACAAGCACATATATCACTTTTACGCAGTGGCATTAAAGCACGCTGGATCAGTCAGCAGTCTGTGCAATGAAAGATGTTGATTCATGTTTAAAGCAGAATGAAGTACTGTTTTTAAAAAAAAAATGTATTACAGTGTTTCCTCTACATAAACAGGTATAATGTTGTTTTCCTAAAATGATAAAGGGTCTCTCTTCAGGTAAAGAGTTTAAGTAGTTTGGACGTTAAGGCAAATCCCCTCAATCCTTCTCTTGCACAGAGTTAGATGACAAGATCGATTCCACTCTGGTATCCGTCCTTTAAATACGAAGCCGGAGCCAGCAGTGAGCTAGGTTAGCATTAACACCGGATACAATGAGAAAAAGCTACTTCAAATCTAATCAAATCATTCTCACTCATTAACATGTTATATCTATATTGTTGAATCCAGGCAGTAAAGTAGCGAGAACAAGGCCATTTGTTTTCACTTTCCGATGTAGAGGTGCACGTAGGAACAAATCTTCGTCGGCACTTCTGCGAAATTTTGGCAATTTAGCCCAAAATGATTAATCTTGGGTACAGTGCTTGTTTGGCTTTGTTGAATTGAACTAACCATTTCAACTATCTACAGAGTGAGCAAACTGAGCTGATGACAGTTCATGTGTTCACTCAGGCTGACGATATACTGTACTATAGTTGTCTTTAATTATGATGGCTGCCTCGCCTATCCCGCATCTGTTTTGGACCGTCAGTTGAGCACATCCTTGGAAATTAATGAGTTCACAAGATGCAATAAGCCCATGGTACTATAATGGCCGTATGTGCATGTGACAGGGTCTGTCCTGCTTTGCAGACTTTTGAAAACTAGAACCTGTCAATTTTTGGGACGAAGGTGCAGGACGAGGGATAAAGATGCTGTGCAGTCCCACACAAAGTGGGACGCCGTGCTCACCCCAACTGAGGTGCTTTAGGTTGGTGATACAACCTCGCAACTTGTTGCACTGTCATGTTTCTACAGTAAACCACAAACGGACAAACCGAACAATGGCAGTACAGAGGGGCTTTGGAGTTTTTTCCACGGGTTTATGCATACATACATATATACATATATACTTGGAAGGAGAGGGTTAATATTTGTTGCAATTTTCACCCTCTCCACTAGATGCCACTAAATCCTACGTGCTGCTTTTAAGGAAACTAGAAATGGTCTGTAATACTGAGCACGAAACGTTATTAGTAGCAGGTAGACTATAGATCCGAAGACTCACATCCAAGGAAATAGGAGGAAAGAGTCAGTTTTGCTTCAACCTCTGTCGTGAAACAAATTCCATTCAGTGAAACACATTGTTGTGATAAAAATATTACGTATAGTTTAGTGTTGAAGAATAATGTCTTCCTGTTGCTTTGGCCAACAACCTGAGCAGATGACACACCCCACATCCCTCTTTGTTAACTGTATACTAACGCTGTAGTGCAGCTGTATTTTATGCAAATTTATTATAAAGCAATTCAGACTCTGTGTAACAGTAAGTTCCAGCACATAAGCTGTATAAAGTTTGTATTGGAGTGGATGTAATAGCCAGTGTACACAGTAAGCCGCAGCACTGCTGGAGTGTGTGTGATAATTAATTCCAAATGTTGCGGCCCCCAAATTAAAGCCAGTGGCTTCAGCACAAAGCATCCTGCGCTTATCAGCCCAAAACAGGTCAGCGTTCGATACCGCCTTTCATTCACCCTCCTCTCCTCTTCACCTCCCCTTTCCTCTGTGCCTCCCACTCTCCCCGCATCCTCAGCTGACATCGGCTCGTCTCCCGCTAATCCTCTCGTTACTGAAAAGAGATGGGATGAGAGAAGAGAGAGAGAGAGAGAGAGAGAGAGGTGGAGGGGAGTTGAGGCAGGGAGGAAGAGGAGAAGCAGAGGAAGAGAGGGAAGGGAGGTGTAAAGAGGCAAAGACTAAATTGAAGACTGGGAGTCATGTTTCTCTATTAAAGCCACTGCCTCTGGAACACAGTGATGTGAAAAATAATTGTGTGTGTTTGCCCTAATGCCATCTTGTGTTCTGAGCCTTTTATCTATGCATCTATACCAAGGGCCACTGATATTTATCTCACCCTCTGTCCTTTGCTGCATCTCTTTTCCTAATTTTTTCTCTCTCCATATCTCTGTCTCTGCCTCGCAGCATTAACTGCAAGTGAAGCGTGCTGAGATGGAACACATTATGAGCTGGCCTACATGGCTGGCAGCTGTGTGTGTGTGTGTGTGTGTGTGTGTGTGTGTGTGTGTGTGTGTGTGTGTGTGTGTGTGTGTGTGTGTGTGTGTGTGTGTGTGTGTGTGTGTGTGTGTGTGTGCGCGCACGCGCGCGCACAGTTTTCTGAAATGTACACAGTGGACCATTTTCAAGGTTTTGTGACTATAAACACACACTGACACATTTGTGCTTGTGTGTCCAGTCAGATACATGATCAAAATTGCATTGACAGTTAGCATTTAATGATACAATACGCCATATTCAACCAACACATAGATACCAACCCCGTATATCAGAATTACACACCGCCCCGTCCCGTTAGCCTGGCTCCTCCAGACTATTGCTCACAGCTTCAGTTTTCTTCACCTCGATTAGCCTCTGGATACACTGCTAGAATTAGCGTTCACTCAGCAACTCTGAAGGGCGGACCAATCAGCGACCAGTGTCGGTGGTTAGATGCATTTGTCCCGCCCCTCGGTAATCAATGTGTAAAATATTCTTGGTAACTTTAGACGCCAAGTCTGTCGTAGGCAGGTTACAGAGCATCCGTTTACCAATCACAGTGACTATAGTACCCTTACCACCCGTGGATGTGGATGATCCACATAAAAAAAAATAAAGAAGTATTGTTCGTGTAGGCTACCGCAGTGACCTCAGTAGTTTTAGTATTATACTGTGGATGGAAGAGGTTGAATAAAACCAAATCTGACCTTGATAAAAAAAAAAAAACACGTCTGATATCCTCTATGGAAAGTGAATAACACTTCATCCATATGAGTGTCGTACCAACCTCTCTGAGAGGAGGCACTCCAGCGGATATCATGGCCAGGGAACGTGAGGTGGATCTGGGCCAGCTGTGGCAAGCTTGTCCCTGTGGATGGAGGGAGCGCCTCTCAGGCCGTGGGAGAGTTGGCAGATGAAGGTAGGAGATGCAACTCTGGTTTGTGGTTTCTGTGAGCTCTCCTGTCCCTCTCTGTCCTCCTACGCTGCTGAACCCACCACCCTCTCCCTCTCTCTTCTCAATCTGTCCAAACAGAAATGTGCTGTTGTGTTCAAAGCTTGTATCTACATTCTGCCTTTTGAAGTGTTGGACTTTGCTGGATTCTGTCTCCTTTCTTCACCTCCATCCTTCCTCTTCCTCATGTTGTGATTTGGACTGTGGCTTCAGTGTTGTCCAGATGTACATGCTGTCTGACACTCGGACTCTTGACTTCATGGATGTGTTCGATAAATCACTGGTTTCCCTCGCTGTCTGTTCACACAAAATATTTATGGCTGAGGATTTTCCGAGATTGTTTGTGCCCTGTGAGATTTTCTCTGTTACTGCTGCTTTCTTGGTGATGTGAATATTTATGTGTTTTATTCTGTCCATTTCCTACTCTTCCTCTGTGTTGCTTTTCGTATCCATCTGTGTTTACTATGAATTACCTTTCTGTATATTTATCCACGGTGTTCTGAAATTATGTCGTAATCAATGGCAATATTTTCTTCCTGGTTATTTGGTGTCTCCAAATACACTCACTCTGCGTATAAATTCATATTTTTATATGTGTGAGAATCAGTTACTTATTAAACATTTGGTAGTCTTAACACATACATAAATACATAGGCCTACAATAATTGATTTGTCAAGAATGACATGCTAGCATAGATCTAACGTGCAAATTTTGATTATAAGACTGTTTCAGCTCAATATCACAGCAAATTGTGTAATGCACACGTCTGTCCTGGCGTTGATGTCGGAAAAACGCCAACGTGAACACAGGCAGGTTACGTGGTAGAAGTCATGGCACAAAAGTCTCTTGATGGAGGTAATGATACAGTACAAATCTGCTGAAATTCAGGAGGTAGTCCAGTGGTGTATGTCACAAACTTTCTCCCAGGAAGATTGATTCAAGTCTGGGAGGTGAAAAGGTGGGTTTGTTTTGTTTGGGGGTTTTTTGTTGTTGCTTTTTTATTCCTAACTGTAACCGCATGGTTTTCCCCTGACCCTAAGGTTTTTTTTTTATTTTTTTTATTAGTCCTAACCATGTGGGTTTCAACATGGTTTTGTTTTCCTAAAGCAAGTGACTCTGATACGTCTCACTAAGCAAAGGCGTGACACTGACACCCTCCCCTCTAGTGGATATGTATGTGTATTACACGCTATGCCGGGTTGGACTGTTTATTGTAACAACAGTCATGTAAAAATGCAAAACTGAGGATCACACAATAGGCTGATTAGATCAAGTTAAAGTCGAGACAATTCTCATTTCACTAAAATATTAACCAACTGTGTCACTGAGTGTTTGCATGCTCTTGTGTTCCTAATACAGTATTTGTTTCTGGTGCATCTCAGCAAACAAACGAGGCTGGATTTTTTTTTTTTTTTGCGAGTTAGAAGTTCTCAGTGACTTTGATGAAAGTTGAAAATGGCCACATTTGGGATAAAGTGTACTAAAGTCTGTAATGTGCTGGCTCTGGCTATGTTTCTCTCCACGCCTGTTCTCTGGCGAACATCCTACAAGCCATAGTCAGCACCCACCGCTATGTGTGTGTGTGTGTGTGTGTGTGTGTGTGTGTGTGTGTGTGTGTGTGTGTGTGTGTGTGTGTGTGTGTGTGTGTGTGTGTGTGTGTGTGTGTGTGTGTGTGTGTGTGTGTGTGTGTGTGTGTGTGTGTGTGTGTGTGTGTGTGTGTGTGTGTGTGAGTAAATACCGTCTTCCCCTTGGTGTTTGCTCTTATACAGAGAGCTTCACAGTTCCATGAGTGCATATAGCATGCTGAGCCCCAATAATCCCCAATCCACCATGCGAGTGTGTCAGTGTCAGTGTGCGTGAATCAAATGGCAGCCGCTCTCTTTTACCGCATCTTTTTTTTTTTACGCCCCTCCCCCACTCGCTAACGTACACTCCTCCATCTTTAACAGCCTGTTCGCTCTTTTCTTTACACTGTGAGCCAAGCAGTGCATTAACAATTCCCTGCCCCAGAGAAACCCTGTACTACTACTACTACTACTACTACTACTACTACTAAACGCACACACACAGAAATCCCTCACCTCCTACACAAAGTCACAGTTGGCGTTGCCTGTACTCCAGTCTCTCAAGTCCATCCCCTTCCTCTCTTGATTTTCTGTTTGTCGTTTAGCACCTTTCTCTCGTCCTTCTGTTGGAGTGCTGACTCCCCTCGGCTCCTCCTTTACTTTATAAACTATCCCATCATGTCCTTCAATGTCTTTTTGTTTTCCCCTTTGATTAGGATGGACTGCCTGCTGCCATTTTGAAACCTTTGTTGTACCTGATTCTTTCTCTGGGAAAGAGATATTTCACTTCCTGTCATTTTGTCAGATGTTACATGTAGCATGCCAATATGAACAAATCCTTCCCACATAAAGTTTGAGCCTTGACAACAAATAGCTGAATACGAAGGGGTCGCTGTAGCAAGGACAGGACCAGAGGAGGGTGCTCTGATTGTTATTCCTCTACGACGACAACAGCCGGAGGCATCGTGTTTTCACGCTGGCCGTACGTCAGTATGTCTTATGAATATGAATGTGATATCTCAGGAACGCCTTGAGGGAATTTCTTCAAATTTGGCACAAATGCTCATTTGGTCCCCAAGATTAACTGATTCATTTGGTTAGTCAAAGATCAAAGGTCAAGGTCACTGCGATCTTATATCTATCCCATTCTCACTAATGTGATATCTCAGGAACAGAGGGATTTTTTTTTTTCAAATTTGGAACAATCTTTCACTTAGACCTCAGGATGAACTGATGAGACTTTAGTGGTCAAAGGTCACTCCAGACCTCCAGACCTCACAAAACATGATTTAAGCCACAACTCGAGAAATAATACTCGAATTGAGTCATTTCACACAAATGACTAACAGGATTAAATGTTTGTCATTTTGTATCCAAAGGGTCAAAGGTCAACTTCACTGTGACATTATAATGTTCTGCAAAAATGCTTTTTTTTTAACTCAGGAACACATCCACATTTTACAATTTGTAGTTTCTTTGCAGCAACGTCCATATTTAAAGCATTGTCTACTGGCATGGGTACAACTCTGTTCAATCAGCTTTATTGGACGAATTCCTTCTAAGTCTTCACTACATAGGTTATAATAGATATGAACAGACAGGTTGGCAGAGGCATAGGACCACGAGGCAGTAACTCTAGTTCAGTGAGGAAACTCCAGGAGAACTACATTTTATCTTGTCAGGTGGTGGTAAGCCATCTGCACTCTTCTATAACTGCCACAGTGGACTGAAGAAGACAGATACAGTTTTTGCGATATAAAGATGATGTTAAAAATGACCTTGGCTTCTGAGACCTAACTAGAAAGATTGGATTTTCAGGTTCATGAAGAGTGACAGGAAATAAAACAAAAGGCTTCTGAATAAAGGCAAACAATTCACTTCATATGCGGTGTGGTCTGTGGTATGTTATTGACGGCACATATTATCCTCCATTGTCAAATAATGCATTTGTATTAGAAACAATACCATAAACGACCGATTTCCTGCTGCTGACATTGCCTGGGATTGTGATGGATTTTGAAGGTACACCTAATATCTTGGAAATGAAATTAACCATCATGTTTGCTTTTCTTTTTCAATCAGCAAAAGGAGGTCCAAGTACAGCCACAAATTATAGATACTTCAAAAGCTAGTTTTTTGTCAAGAAACAGAGAAAAGTTGAAATATGAACAAATATGAACCTGGACTCTAAGTTGACAATCCACTGTAAGGTGTTTAACAGCAGTGCTTTTTCTTCTCCCTTTCAATCCATCCCACTCTCCTCCAATCATTGTTTATCTCCTCCCTCCCATCACACCCTCTCACCTTCACAATCTCTTAACGCCACTTGCAGAAAACCCGTCGAGACACCTGTAACTTTGACAAGGAGTTCACCAAGATGCCGGTGGATTTGACGCCGACAGACAAGCTGGTCATCATGAATCTGGACCAGGACGAGTTCCTCGGCTTTTCCTACACCAACCCCGAATACGTGGCTCCTGAAAATTAACACACACTCATGGACTGGTGGAAACTCGGGGTTTCAGAGCAAATAGGAAGGCAAACTAGGTATACGATTACAGTTACTTTGTGTGTGTGCAGTGAATGTCTGCTTTCCAATTAGGTCACACCGGGGGGTTTTCCAATACTTGAGCCCAAGAAAGTCATCACCACAGCAAACATGCACAAAACACTGGATACCAAAGATCCACAAAAGTCCATGGTGTCAAAATCTACTGTTTGTGCATGTGTGACATGATAGATTTATGGAGAGAATATAAACTTCATAAAACCAAAACTGCCAATTTATACAGGACATAATCGATTATAATGATATGGGAAGCACAGACTATACCACTCCACTTAGAATTTGGTTTGCTGCTCCATTTATGACATTAATCTGCTTCAATCCTGCAGCAAGCCTCTCACTATTTTTAGTTTGCTTTAAGTGAAGTATTGTAATAATTTTTCTCATGGTATTTCACAAGTTTTAGTGCACCATTGTGACATCTAAAATGTGACAAAGACTAATCATCGAATACTGTCCGGGATACCAGAATTCGCTGCGACTGGGGTGTGATTGTCCTGGTACTGTTAAAATGGCTGCCGTTGGTGAGTAATGATGAAAGGAGTCCATTTTTTAAGTCTGGCACAGTCTCTCATTGTCCCAGTTTCTAGTCTTGTCCCCTCCCTGTCCACACACGGCCAAATGGGACCAAGAGCTGCAAAGCACACAGGAAATGTACATTTGATGTTTATAGATTACAAACTGGTGTGTCATGATGTTCGCCGTGTAAAGTTTTATATACTCTAATGTTCTTGTCTCTTTGTAAAAATGTATAGGAGGAAACCTTTATAACTCTATCTAGTCGTATCAGTGGAAT
Organism: Brachyistius frenatus; assembly: GCF_029030835.1. Classification (NCBI taxonomy): domain Eukaryota; kingdom Metazoa; phylum Chordata; class Actinopteri; family Embiotocidae; genus Brachyistius; species Brachyistius frenatus. Next base: position 1,516,340 of record NW_027210687.1, read on the forward strand.
CTTCTGCAGTCATTTAATGTAAGTGTGGGAAACCGAGGCCGTGCGCTGCAGCCTTTTCCTGCACCGGTAGCCATCTTGACATGCACCATGAACAGCACTGCCTACCGCTTTCACTTGTGCGTATGACCATTGTTCCCCGGTCTCAACCAGCCTGTCATGAGTTGCACTGTGGAAGCGCTGACACACTTAGACTGAGGGTCTCACACTGGGCCATCACAGAGGAATATCACTAATGAGCAAACTTCACAGCCTGTCAAACCTCTTCGTCCTTCTTTTCCCTCCTTTTCTTTATTTGGCTCTTGCCTTTTTCATTTCTCCCTCCTCCCAATCTCCCCGTTGACTTTCGTTTTTTTATTTTTTTGTTTTGGCTCTAAGCCGTATTCCTGACAAGGCCTCGGCGGGAGCCTGGTGTGACGTGGTGTCACAGGGTTGGCAATGCAGCAGTCACCAGTGGAGCATGCACACATACACACATGCAGATGTGCATACAGTGAAGCACGAGCAGCTTTGACAACCCCCAAGTGTGTAATTTCACAAACAGCAATAATAACAACAGCAACGCTGCTTTTCTCATTTTGCACCTACTTTCTCAAATCGATTCGCGTATGTGTGTGTTGGTGTTGTGTTTGTGTGCATAAACATTTGTGCATATATAGATAATTGTCCATATGATAGAATATTTGAACATATGTGTGTGTGTGTGTGTGTGTGTGTGTGTGTGTGTGTGTGTGTGTGTGTGTGTGTGTGTGTGTGTGTGTGTGTGTGTGTGTGTGTGTGTGTGTGTGTGTGTGCCTGAATGTGTGTGTGTAGCTCAACTAAATGAAGCCAATTATTTCAAATTCAACTGAATTTCAGGAAATCTGCCTTCTAGCTTCGAACCACATTACACTGGTTGTAATGCCAACCAACTCTGTGTACTATACACACACATACACACACACACACACAAACAGCCATACAGTCCGATCCATGACTGAGGGTTGGAATTATTAGGTGAAGCGTAACAAGGCGGACAATGACTGTGAAACGTTCGCTCCTGGAGGCACACGAGACATATACTGTAGGTCCATTGCACAGGCCTAGATTTTTTTTCTCCTTCTTTAATCAGCATACACCCTCATGCATACTATATAACGTACATACGCCTATTGTATATATATATACATATATATATATATGTATATATATGCACAAAACCATTCCTAAGTCTTTCACCTTTGGGGAAGTTGTGCTCTGCAGTCTTTTTGTTCTGTTTAGATGTTGTACAGTGAAAAATACATCAAGTACAATCTGTGTTTTGGCCTTTTTCAAATATAGAGCTGTACATTGCTCTGGTCAAGGGTATTAATATCTCTTAATATCGATCACACTGAATCTTAATATCTGCTGTTGAGAATCATAGGCCCTGAAAAGCGTTCAAAAGCACTAGACAGCTGCCTGTTCGTATGACTGAGTTAATGGATGAGTGTCACTGTACGTGCATGTGACACAGATATGTTGAGTACTGTACAATTTAATATACTGTAGGTCTTTTTCTTTTCTTTAACTCTAATAAGAAGTTTCTCTTTTCTGGCAAAGACATAAGCTAACCGCCTAAACATCACCTGACAACTTGTTTATCTTCATGTGAAGCTTTTTTCTTCGCATAAAATAATCATCAGCCAGTATGTGGTTATGTTTGGTGTTAGAAATTAAAGTTCAGGACAAAGAAGAATTATGCTATGCATGCATGTGATGATCTCGTTCTCTTTCATATCTTGATCCATATATGGATTTATTCTATATTAAGTGTTGGACTGGTGTGTGATACTAATTACTTTATTAGACATTAATAGGGTTTATGTTACTTATTTATGAAAAAAGTATGTCTCATGTCATTGCTTCCTATTTAATAAGTATATGTTCTGCTTTATTTGTACATATATAAATATTTTTCAATAGGGGTAAGAGTCTTCCATTTCCATAGTTGCATTTGTACAAATGTGATGTGTTTAAGGGTAAAAATTAAGTAGAAAACATGAAAATAAAGCAGAAAAACATCTGTGTGACTGAAATATAATGACACTTTGAATCAAACTGTTCCTGTTTCATGATCTAATCATGCAGTTTTACAGGTCCTGCAGGGTGGATGTTATTGGCCTAAAAGGGTCCTCCCTCCTTCCCTCTGTTTTTTCTTTCCGACCTTTTCTTTGATCACGCCTTTCCATCTGTCATTTTTCGTTCTGACCTTTCTCTCTCCTTCTTCCCCTCTTCCTCTCCCACTCAGATTCCTCATTTTCTTTCCTCTTGACCTTTCTCCATTTCTATGGGCTGATTTTCTTTAATTCTCTTCTCTTCTCTTCTCTTCTCTTCTCTTCTCTTCTCTTCTCTTCTCTTCTCTTCTCTTCTCTTCTCTTCTCTTCTCTTCTCTTCTCTTCTCTTCTCTTCTCTTCTCTTCTCTTCTCTTCTCTTCTCTTCTCTTCTCTTCTCTTCTCTTCTACTTCATTCTCTTCTCATTATTGCAGAGATATATAATACAGTTTCGCTTTACATTTCTCATGCTTTTCCCTCGCAGTTTGTAGCTTTTCCGAGGCTACTTGACAGTAAACTTGACATATGATGAGGTAATGTTCAATTCAAATTTGATGGCGGCCTTTTGAACTTTAGTTTGCTTCGATTTTAGCTGAGTTTACATGCTAAACAACCAGTCATATAACAATATGCTGAAGATTATTTTCAGTTTTTAAACGCAAAGAACAGCAAAGATACTGCAAGAGAAGAATACAAATGTGTTTTGTGAGATAGTTCACTGATAAGAAAATCTGTATTGTGATGTTTTCAATTGTAGAATAATAAATCTTGTTGAAAAATCACATTGTCCTGTTTCCTATCAAATATTATTTTCAGAAGAGTGTTGAATGTTAATGTTAATATTGCTCTGCAGCAAATAAAAACCGTGAGTCCTCACTGAGGAGGATTACATCTACAACTTTGACATACTTTAGTAATGACCAAGGGTCAGCTTGTTGTAAATCCAACATCATAGTAAATTTGTGAATAAAGTCATTCATTACACTTTCTTTAAATCAGGTTGTACTATCAAAATTGAAAAAGACATCCCCTAACTTCTAAAGCGTTTAGTAATGAGTAACTCTGTTGCCAGGAAACATCTACTGTTTTCTCCAATCAAAAACAACCAATTAAGTAGAGTGACTGCAGTGTGTATAAAAACATTTAGGTATTGTATAGTTTAGTTAATGTATTTGTACTTTTTAAATGTGTATATGCATAAATGGAAAAGCAGGTTTTTCTGTGGTGCAAGTATTCAATTAGTTTATCAGATTACTCTGAGGCAACTCTACTGTAAGTTAAAATCTTTCATCATTAAACATGTGAAATATGTCAGCCATATTCTGCAATACTTTTTTTCACTTTGCTCTAGATAGGAGATAAAGTTGCAGGCTAACCATAGCTTTGTTTGTTTGCTCAGTTGGCTGGAGACAACCTGGCAGAAAGTTGACATAAACAGTAAACGTATGTCTCTTTGTAAGAAGTTGTTGGTGGGGTTCAACCCATTTTAATTAAATCATGCAACAGGTCCACCACAGTGTTTGTCATTAATGTTTGAATGGGACACATAAAAGCGTAATAGTTTGCCTTGGTTTGGTTCGATTTAGGCACA